>NC_069499.1:436495783-437095783 GCF_027579735.1 Bombina bombina
TCAGAAAAACTGAACTCTGAATATGTTGGTGGCAGCCAAGGTTCCAGAGTAATAAGGGCTAATCATTATCTTTAAAAAATGACAGCAGCTGATGATGTTGAGGCGTATCTTTTGGCATTTGAACGCAAAGCAGAAAGAGAAAAATGGCCGACAGTTGAGTGGGCAAGTATACTTGCGCCATTTCTTAGTGGTGAACCTCAGAAGGCCTACTTTGATTTAGAGCCAGCACAAGCCAGTGACTATGAGAAATTGAAAGCAGAAATCCTTGCACGCCTGGGGGTGACTTCGGCAGTCCGTGCACAAAGATTCCATTCCTGGATGTTTTCATCTCATAATGCTGCAAGATCCCAGATGTTCAACCTTATACACCTTGCCAGGAAGTGGCTGCAACCAGAGGTTAATTCGGCTACCAAAATAGTGGAACTACTGGTGATGGACCGGTTTCAGCGTGGATTACCTGCTTCCCTGCGGCGGTGGGTTAATCAAGGTGATCCTCAAACAGCAGATCAGTTGATTGTATTGGTCAAAAGATTTATAGCTTCAGGAGAAGTTTTGCAACAATCTTCAATGGATCAGCCCCACAATCCCAAGTCCCAGAGCTCTACAAGAACTGGTAAGACTGTTCAGGGGATAAAGGGGATAAGAGAGCAGCAGGTGTATAGGCAAAACACCAGAGACATTTCACCAGGAATTAAGGAAACATTTAAATATAACCAAACTGTAAGATGTTTTAAATGTAATGAGGTTGGGCATATTGCTAGAGACTGTGATAAAGATGAATTTATGGACTGTAATGTTGCACATTCACTATTGTCTAATAGCAACAGCTCTGTTAATAATGATTCCCATTGGTGTACTGTGACGGTTAATGGTAAAGTGTCTAGGGCTTTGCTTGATTCAGGAAGTATGGTCACACTAGTGGCTTAATCTTTAGTACCAGATGCAGTATTAGATTATGGGAAAAAAATGGGAATTATCTGTGTTCATGGAGATAAACGGGAATATCCTACAGCTGAGGTGGAGATTGAGACTCAGTGTTGTAAATTAAAATATTGTGTTGGTGTAGTACCAAATTTAGCCCATGAGGTGGTGATAGGGAGAAATTTTCCAAAATTTCTGGAGTTATGGGAATCTCCAGAAATATGTCAAACTTCTGATATTTATGTATTTCCTTTCTCTGAAACTGATTTTGAAGGAGGTTCCATTGAAAAGGAGAAAAATAAGATTTATTGCCCTATGCCTGTATTAGTAGGTGATCAACCTTCTCAGAGTAATGAAGTACCAAGTACTAGCTCGGAAAATATTGATGATTTGATAGATATGGTTGGTGGCCCTGGTAATTTTAAAAAAGCCCAATGGGAGGATCCAACATTGGTAGAGGCAAGAAATAATATCAGGGTTATAAATGATGTTAATTACAAAGTAAGTCAGCCAGGGAGAAGGAAACCTGAGCAAATATATCATATAAATCTGTTAAAACCTTGGAAAGATAGGGAAGTTTTAGTTACCTTAAAACCTACAGAACTCCCTGTCACTGAACCAGAGGTAAATATATCGGAAACCCTATCTGTACATCAGAAGCGAGAGGTCAAAGATTTTATTAGAATGAACAAAGAGGTATTTTCTGTGGTACCGGGAAAAACTAATGTTATTAAGCATGACATAATAACAGAACCAGGGAAGAAGGTCTGCCTTAAACCCTATAGGGTCCCTGAGGCTCGTAGAAAGGCTATTAAACTGGAGGTAGAAAAAATGTTAAAGCTTGGGGTAATTGAGGAATCACAAAGTGAGTGGAACAGTCCAATTGTGCTTGTTCCAAAGCCGGATGGTTCATTAAGGTTCTGTAATGACTTTCATAAGCTTAATTGTGTTTCCAAATTTGACACCTACCCAATGCCTAGGGTAGATGAGTTGATAGAAAGGCTAGGAAAAGCACGTTATCTCACTACAATTGATTTAGCGAAAGGGTATTGGCAGGTGTCTCTCACTAGTCAAGCAAAGGAAAAGACAGCTTTTTCAACCCCAGAGGGCTTATTTCAGTATACGGTGTTGCCATTTGGTTTACATGGGGCCCGGCAACATTCCAGAGGATGATGGATAGAATTCTGAAACCCCATGTTCGTTATGCGGCAGCATATTTGGATGATGTTATAATTTATAGTACAGATTGGGAATCCCATCTTCCAAAAGTTCAAGCAGTACTTGATGCAATACGGTCCGCTGGGTTAACTGCCAATCCTGCAAAATGTACTGTTGGTTTACAGGAAGCTAAGTACTTGGGTTATACTATTGGTAGAGGATTAGTTAAATCTCAGACAACAAAAGTAGAGGCCATACAGAACTGGCCACAGCCTCTAACTAAAAAAACAAGTAAGAGCATTTATTGGGATAACTAGTTATTATAGAAGGTTTATCCCGAATTTCGCTACAATTGCGGCACCCTTGACAGATCTCACAAAAGCAAGGGCCCCAATTATGATAAAATGGTCCCCAGAAGCAGAACAAGCTTTTAAGCATTTGAAAGATGCCCTTTGTGCCCATCCAGTTTTGGTAACCCCCAATTTCTCTAAAGATTTTATTGTACAGACAGATGCCTCTGATGTTGGTTTAGGAGCAGTTCTCTCGCAGGAGTGTCAGGGAGAAGAGCATCCTGTCCTTTTCCTAAGCAGAAAACTTATTTCACAGGAAAAGAACTATTCTATAGTGGAGAAAGAATGCCTTGCCATTAAGTGGGCTTTAGAGACCCTTAGGTACTATCTGTTGGGAAGAAATTTTAAATTAATAACAGATCATGCTCCTCTCACATGGATGAGTCAGAATAAGGAAACAAATTCAATGGTTACTAGGTGGTTTCTTAGCTTGCAACCCTTCAATTTTACTGTTGAGCACAGGGCTGGTCTTTTGCAGGGCAATGCTGATGGTTTGTCTCGGGTACATTCATTGATGTCCATGGTCGCTCAACTCACTGGGTGTGAGCTGGGGCGGAGGATATGTGACAGAAAGCAAGGCCTGGTTATAAATGGAAGATATTTAAGACCAAGCATTGTACATGCTATTTCTCCTTTCAGTTAAAACCCCAGGGAGAAAGAGTGTGTATTTGATTATCCCAGACAGCTGTGAAGCTGTCCAGCAGCTAATCACAGGTGTGGCTAATTAGAAGTTGTGAGGGTTTAAATAGCAGCCTCACTTAGGCCTTGAGAGAGAGTTACACAGCTACAGAAGCTGGTGTGTGTGTTTGTTACACTGTGTAAAAGTCTTTTGTTCCTGTGAACTGTAAAAGGACATTATTTTTACAAAGCACTTGTGGAATGCTGTGAAGTGCTGGGACACATTTAAAAGTACTTAACTTTGCTGCAGAGGAAGGATTTCCCTCTTTTGAAAATGAACTGCCTGTTTGTTATTGCTGTGAAAAATAAAGCCTTTTAAACTACAGTGGATTGTCCTGTGCTGCATTTGTGCCCTAGAAGACCGTGGTAAAAGTGTTTCCTGATACAATATATATATATATATATATATATAAAAGTCTCTTGTGAACTCTGCACTCACTTTGCGTGACAACTGCCCAGGGTGCATCCAAAGAACATTCAGTTTCGGGGATTCCAACCCCGTCCTCAAACTACTGTGTGTGTGTGTGTGTGTATATATATATATATATATATATATATATATATATATAATTTGTGTGTATATACATACTGTATATACTGTGTGTGTGCTGGTAAATATCATTAATATTATCTGTACAAGTAATGTACTGCTTGGCATTCACAAATGTAACCCCTGCACTGCCATAAATCTGGTAAATGTAACTGCTGCGGCACTGCCAGACATCTTGTAAATGTAACCCTATACTCCTTGAGATATGACACATGTAACCACTGCACTTCCAGAAATATAAACAAATCTAACTCCTGCACAGCCAGAGATCTGATAAATGTAACCCCTGGACTGCCACAGTAGGTCTGCTCTTATTTTGACTCTCATACATGCTTTTTAAATGCGTGCCCCCTTGTGAAAAAAAAAATGCCCCCCCATTTAATTCGTTCTGGAGCTGACCCTGCCTATACACAGATTGGGAATGGCAATTTACAATGCCAAAAGCAAGTAACCTTAAGGTATGTTGAAAATATGAAATTCTGCTCAAATAAGGGACATGCGGTGATACACTATTCACTAATAGGATTATATGAGATGAAGAGGTAGCCAGGAAAATTAAATATTTGTATGTTTAAAATGTATTAGGTTTAGCGTGTTTTTAACATTCGGAGATAGAAAAATTATCACTATGTATATAATTGTACCGCTAAGAAGTTTTTGCATTATTACTCTTTGCACTTGTATAAAGACACCAGTATTGCCATGTAATATATGGTTATGTTTTGTAGATGATCTTGACAAAGGCTTAATGGATATGCCAAAACGTCAACTTTTTATGGATGATAATAATAATAATATTAACATTGAATAAAGCATTTATATATTTTGGAAAAACAAGTCCTTTGAGTGCCCTCACATATTGAAACATTGTGTGACATTTGGGAGGAAGACACCCGGGCTTAAAGGTACAGTTGAGAGTGAGTGCATGGAGGTAGTGGGATATATATATGTATTTATGAGTGATTATGTACAGTATTTGCTTTAATCAGTTATTTTAGGATTATAGTTTATTTCCTTGTATGTATTTTGATAGCTTTACTACTATCAAACGCTGATTATTTTCCAATTGAAATATTTTTAATAAAGCTATTTTTGTTTATTCATCTGGTGTCAGCATAATTAATAGACTTATAGCAACTAAAAGGATTCAGGTTTTGTGTTTATTATCTTTAACAAGTTCTAATCAAGTGTGTCATTAAATTACACACATTACTTCTATAAACCAGGCCACATAATACACTTTTATAGGTAGAGATAATATTCATAACATACACACACACACATATATATATATATATATATATATATATATATATATATATATATATATATATATATATATATATATATATATATATATATATATATATATATATATATATATACAGTATATATATATATATATATATATATATATATATATGTATATATATATCTCAAAAGATAGAAGACAGCAGTCTCTGGTCTTAAATACAAAGGTTGTTTTATTTGTAGTGACGTTTCGGGGAAAGCTTCCCCTTCCTCAGACCCTGAGGGGAAGCTTTCCCCGAAACGTCACTACAAATAAAACAACCTTTGTATTTAAGACCAGAGAGTGCTGTCTTCTATCTTTTGCTATTATTACCCACATTCATGCACCCTGGCAAATCGTGATACTGTTTGTGAGAGTGCACTTGTCCTATTAACCTATATATATATATATATACACAGTATCTCACAAAAGTGAGTACACCCCTCACATTTTTGTAAATATTTTATTATATATTTTCATGTGACAACACTGATGAAATGACACTTTACTATAATGTAAAGTAGTGAGTGTACAGCCTGTATAACAGTGTAAATTTGCTTTCCCCTCAAAATAACTCAACACACAGCCATTAATGTCTAAACCGTTTGCAACAAAAGTGAGTACACACCTAAGTGGAAATGTCCAAATTGGGCCCAAAGTGTAAATATTTTATGTGGCCACCATTATTTTCCAGCACTGCCTTAACCCTCTTGGGCATGGAGTTCACGCGAGCTTCACAGGTTGCCACTGGAGTCCTCTTCCATTCCTCCATGACGACATCACAGAGCTTTTGGATGTTAGAGACCTTTCCATCTTCCATTTGAGGATGCCCCACAGATGCTTAATAGGGTTTAGGTCTGGAGACATGCTTGGCCAGTCCATAATCTTTACCCTCAGCTTCTTTAGCAAGGCAGTGGTCGTCTTGGAGGTGTGTTTGGGGTATTTATCATGTTGGAATTCTGCCCTGTGGCCCAGTCTCTGAAGGGAGGGGATCATGCTCTGCTTCAGTATATTACTGTACATGATGGCATTCATGGTTCCCTCAATAAACTGTAGCTCCCCAGTGCCGGCAGCTTTTATGCAGGCCCAGATCATGACACTCCCACCACCATGCTTGACTGTTGGCAAGACACACTTGTCTTTCTACTCCTCACCTGGTTGCCGCCACACACGCTTGACACCATCTGAACCAAATAAGTTAATCTTGGTCTCATTGGACCACAGGACATGGTTCCAGTAATCCATGTACTTAGTCTGCTTGTCTTCAGCAAACTGTTTGAGGCTTCCTTGTGGGACGACAGCCATGCAGACATTTTTGATGCAGTGTGCGGCATATGGTCTGAGCACTGACAGGCTGACCACCCCACCCCTTTAACTTCTGCAGCAATGCTGGCAACATTCATACATCTATTTCCCAAAGACAACCTCTTGATATGATGTTGAGCATGTGCACTCAACTTCTTTGGTCGACCATGGCGAGGCCTGTTCTGAGTGGAACCTGTCCTGTGAAACCGCTGGGTGGTCTTGCCCACCATGCTGCAGCTCAGTTTCAGGGTCTTGGCAATATAGCATAGGCCATCTTTATGTAGAGCAACAATTCTTTTTTTTAGATCCTCAGAGAGTTCTTTGCAATGAGGTGCCATGTTGAACTTCCAGTGACCAGTATGAGAGAGTGTGAGAGCGATAACACCAAATTTAACACACCTGCTCCCCATTCACACCTGAGACCTTGTAACACTAACAAGTCACATGACACCCTGGAGGGAAAATAGCTAATTGGGCCCAATTTGGACATTTCCACTTAGGGGTGTACTCACTTTTGTTGCCAACAGTTTAGACATTAATGGCCGTGTGTTGAGTTATTTTGAGGGGACAGGCTGTACATTCACTATTTTACATTGTAGCTAAGTGTCATTTCTTCAGTGTTGTCACATGAAAATATATAATACATAATTTACAAAAATGTAAAGGGTGTACTCACTTTTGTAAGATACTGTATATATATATATACACACAAATACAAATGTTTCTGCGCACCTTACAAAATTATTTTATTAATATTACTTCTTAGGGGTGCAAGCAACCAACCAAATAATTACACAAAAAATAATATTGCTGCACATCCACTTCTATATTATCAAAACATTTTTAATATTGTAAAAATCACCTAAGCTCATATTGGGATCTTAGTCACACAATATGTCCTTATTTTGCTTAAGCCAGTCACCAAGTTACAAGGTGTCCCAATGTTGACTGGTCCTAACACTGCAATGTGATGCATTTCTGGGCTGTAACATTCCTGCTTTAACTATGCATCTATGAATGAGCCTCTCTGGCTTTATACACACTTCCAATGTACTAAAATGAGAGCACCTGAGCAACTGGGTGGGGTGGGTTGCTAGAAACCATGAAGATGGTAAGTCTTCCTTTAAATACAAATACAAATGTTTCTGCACACCTTACAAAATTATTTTATTAATATTACTTCTTAGTGGTGCAACCAACAAAATAATTACACAAAATAGAACATTGCTGCCCATCCACTTCTATATTATTAAAACATTTTAAATATTGCAAAAAATCACCTAAGATCATATTTTAAATTGGGATCTTAGTCACACAATATGGCCATATTTTGCTTAAGCCAGTCACCACTCCTATTTGCATAGTTAAAGCAGGTATGTTACAGCCCAGAAAGGCATCACATTGCAGTGTGTTAGGACCAGTCAGGGGCAAAACTACAGGGGGTGCAGAGGTCGCAATTGCGACTGGGCCCCCAAGTGTGGGGGCCCAGCTTAAAATATATATATATATATATATATTTTTTACAATAAAAAACGTTGACCTGCCACTGCCTGCACTGATATCATGTGAGTGTGACATGATGCTTCACTAGTGTCTCTGACTACAGGGGTTAGTGTTTCTGTTTTACCCATTGGTGTTTATGTGTGTGTGTGTATGTATGTATGTGACTGTGTGTGTGTGTGTATGTATGTATGTGCCTGTGTGTGTATGTTTATGGAACCAGCAAATTACAGACCTTGTTATTACAGCATGGGGGGCAAGGGGTAAACAGTGTCAGTCTATACAGTACCACTATATACAGTACGGTGGACTGGACCATGTCACAGACTACTGTGGTCACTTTATAAAATACTGGGGTGGGTATGGTCAGGCCAGCCATCTCACCGACAGATTACAGACTGTGTCACTGACTCACTATTTACAGTAAGGGTGGGTTAAACAGTGTCACTATATACAGTAATAGGGGGTCAGACCATCTCACAGACTGTGGGCACAGGGTACCTTCTTTTGCAGACATGTAATCTGATTCACATTTTTTCCCTGTGTTAATTGTAAAAAAAAGAAAGATATGTATGAAATTCACTTTTTGGGGGGGGGGGGGGGGCTTCTTAGATTCTTGCACCTGGGCCCTATGGTTTCTAGTTACGCCTCTGGGACCAGTTAACATTGAAACACCTTGTAAGTTGATGACTGGCTTAAGCAAAATATGGCCATATTGTGTGACTAAGATCCCATTTTAAAATATGAGCTTAGGTGATTTTTTGCAATATTTAAAATGTTTTGATAATATAGAAGTGGATGAACAGCACTATTATATTTTGTGTGTGTATATATATATATATATATATATATATATATTTATTTATTTACATATATATATATATTTACACTATATATATAGGAATGGTGACTGGCTTAAGCAAAATATGGCCATATTGTGTGACTAAGAAGATGTAGGCAACCAGCTCCGTTCACAGTACACAATGCTGGGGGTGAAGACCGTGATCAGAGAGGGGAGCGCATACAGGCTTCTGTGATTATCCACAAATCAATGGCAAGATTCAAACGTGCAGCCGCAATGCCGCAGGCACAATCCCCACATACACAAGGATGATTACTCACCACCCTCGGTAGTTAGAATCCCTGCGTGACCGGACACGGCACTTCTATGGCAGGCTTCAGTATGCGCTCTTCCACACTCCTGCCCAGGGCTCTGTTTCACTTCCGAGTACACGTGATGCACACTCCTCCCAGCTGATGTCCAATGATGATGCTCCTGGAAACGTCACAGGAGGGGAATCCACACATAGGACCTAGAAGGTGCCGTGCTTAAGAAGGGAAAGCGGTAAACTTCTTGAGTAGAAAAGCAAAAAGCTGGCACAACTCCAAGATTATTAAAAATCATCCTTTATTGAAGTCACATTAAAAAGTTTTTCAAGTGGGTATGCAAAAGCCAGAAAAAAACGCCTTACATGTTTCGGCATAAGCCTTACTCATAAGCATGATTCACACTAAAACAATGGTAAAATAAATAGGGCTTGCCCCTCACTAATAGGTTAATAAGATACATGTGACTGGCAATACCTGATACTGGATTAAGGTGGAATACATAAATGGAGGGGTCAAAACTTCATTTTAAAGTGGAATTACTCAAAGTTTCATAACCTAAGTGTGTAGCAAATGCTGTTAACAAGGAAAGTTACTTAGACCTTATACACTGAATCATAACATATTTTATCAATGAATTATCAAAACCTCTTGGTATATTGAATATCAAATATAAATGTAAACGAACTAAAAATGAATATAGCTGTATATTCATTACAGATAACCAACCCCATAAGATATTATATTAGGAGGCCATGTGAACTAAACTTCTTATCAGAAATTAAAGGTTATTATTAACATTTAGACCTTTATGACTATAACCTATAAATGCAATAAATATAGTGTCAACATCTTAGTAAGCAATTAATAATTAATTATTATAAGAACAGACCCTAGTTGATGAAACACAATACAATGAATTTAAACTTTTTTCTTCTGTTGTGTGATCAGTCCACGGGTCATCATTACTTCTGGGATATTATCTGCTCCCCTACAGGAAGTGCAAGAGGATTCACCCAGCAGAGTTGCTATATAGCTCCTCCCCTCTACGTCACCTCCAGTCATTCTCTTGCACCCAAAGACTAGATAGGAGGTGTGAGAGGACTATGGTGATTATACTTAGTTTTTATAACTTCAATCAAAAGTTTGTTATTTTACAATAGCACCGGAGCGTGTTATTACTTCTCTGGCAGAGTTTGAAGAAGAATCTACCAGAGTTTTTCTTATGATTTTAACCGGAGTAGTTAAGATCATATTGCTGTTTCTCGGCCATCTGAGGGAGGTAAAAGCTTCAGATCAGGGGACAGCGGGCAGTTGAATCTGCATTGAGGTATGTAGCAGTTTTTATTTTCTGAATGGAATTGATGAGAAAATCCTGCCATACCGTTATAATGACATGTATGTATACTCTACACTTCAGTATTCTGGGGATGGTATTTCACCGGAATTACTCTGTAAAAGTACATTAAACCTTTTAATAGGTATTTAATTCATGTTAAACGTTTTTGCTGGAATGTAGAATCGTTTGCATTTCTGAGGTACTGAGTGAATAAATATTTGGGCATTATTTTTCCACTTGGCAGTTTACTTGTTTTGATTATGACAGTTTCGTTTCTCTCTCACTGCTGTGTGTGAGGGGGAGGGGCCGTTTTTGGCGCTCTTTGCTACGCATCAAAAATTTCCAGTCAGTTACTCTTGTATTTTCTGCATGATCCGGTTCATCTCTAACAGAACTCAGGGGTCTTCAAACTTCTTTGAAGGGAGGTAGTTTCTCTCAGCAGAGCTGTGAGACTTATGTAGTGACTGTGTTTTAAAACGTTGCTCTGTGATTTTTATGTTTAAAATTTAATTAGTGTTACTTTACTAATGGGAACAAACCTTTGCTAACAAATTGTGTTGTTTTTAAAGAGTGATGCTATAACTGTTTTTCAGTTCATTATTTCAACTGTCATTTAATCGTTTAGTGCTTCTTTGAGGCACAGTACGTTTTTGTTAAATAAGATTGTAACCAAGTTGCATGTTTATTGCTAGTGTGTTAAACATGTCTGATTCAGAGGAAGATACCTGTGTCATTTGTTCCAATGCCAAGGTGGAGCCCAATAGAAATTTATGTACTAACTGTATTGATGCTACTTTAAATAAAAGCCAATCTGTACAAATTGAACAAATTTCACCAAACAGCGAGGGGAGAGTTATGCCGTCTAACTCGCCTCACGTGTCAGTACCTGCGTCTCCCGCCCGGGAGGTGCGTGATATTATGGCGCCTAGTACATCTGGGCAGCCATTACAGATAACATTACAAGATATGGCTACTGTTATGACTGAAGTTTTGGCTAAGTTACCAGAACTAAGAGGCAAGCGTGATCACTCTGGGGTGAGAACAGAGTGCGCTGATAATTCTAGGGCCATGTCTGATACTGCGTCACAGCTTGCAGAGCATGAGGACGGAGAGCTTCATTCTGTAGGTGACGGTTCTGATCCAAGCAGATTGGATTCAGATATTTCAAATTTTAAATTTAAATTGGAAAACCTCCGTGTATTACTAGGGGAGGTCTTAGCGGCTCTTAACGATTGTAACACTGTTGCAATACCAGAGAAAATGTGTAGGTTGGATAAATACTTTGCGGTACCGGCGAGTACTGACGTTTTTCCTATACCTAAGAGATTAACTGAAATTGTTACTAAGGAGTGGGATAGACCCGGTGTGCCGTTCTCACCCCCTCCAATATTTAGAAAGATGTTTCCAATAGACGCCACCACACGGGACTTATGGCAAACGGTCCCTAAGGTGGAGGGAGCAGTTTCTACTTTAGCTAAGCGCACCACTATCCCGGTGGAGGATAGCTGTGCTTTTTCAGATCCTATGGATAAAAAATTAGAGGGTTACCTTAAGAAAATGTTTGTTCAACAAGGTTTTATATTGCAACCCCTTGCATGCATCGCGCCGATTACGGCTGCGGCAGCATTTTGGATTGAGTCTCTGGAAGAGAACCTTAGTTCCGCTACGCTGGACGACATTACGGACAGGCTTAGAGTCCTTAAACTAGCTAATTCATTCATTTCGGAGGCCGTAGTACATTTAACCAAACTTACGGCTAAGAATTCAGGATTCGCCATTCAGGCACGTAGGGCGCTGTGGCTAAAATCCTGGTCGGCTGATGTAACTTCTAAGTCCAAATTACTTAATATACCTTTCAAGGGGCAAACTTTATTTGGGCCCGGTTTGAAAGAAATTATCGCTGACATTACAGGAGGTAAGGGCCACGCGCTACCTCAAGACAAAGCCAAAGCTAAGGCTAGACAGTCTAATTTTCGTCCCTTTCGGAATTTCAAAGCAGGTGCAGCATCAACTTCCACTGCACCAAAACAGGAAGGAGCTGTTGCTCGTTACAGACAAGGCTGGAAACCTAACCAGTCCTGGAATAAGGGCAAGCAGGCCAGAAAACCTGCTGCTGCCCCTAAGACAGCATGAACCGAGGGCCCCCGATCCGGGACCGGATCTAGTGGGGGGCAGACTCTCTCTCTTCGCCCAGGCTTGGGCAAGAGATGTCCAGGATCCCTGGGCGCTAGAGATCATATCTCAGGGATACCTTCTAGACTTCAAATTATCTCCCCCAAGAGGGAGATTTCATCTGTCAAGGTTGTCAACAAACCAAATAAAGAAAGACGCGTTTCTACGCTGTGTACAAGATCTATTATTAATGGGAGTGATCCATCCGGTTCCGCGGTCGGAACAAGGACAAGGGTTTTACTCAAACCTGTTTGTGGTTCCCAAAAAAGAGGGAACTTTCAGGCCAATCTTGGATTTAAAGATCCTAAACAAATTCCTAAGAGTTCCATCGTTCAAAATGGAAACTATTCGGACAATCTTACCCATGATCCAAAAGGGTCAGTACATGACCACAGTGGATTTAAAGGATGCTTACCTTCACATACCGATTCACAAAGATCATTACCGGTATCTAAGGTTTGCCTTCTTAGACAGGCATTACCAGTTTGTAGCCCTTCCATTCGGATTGGCTACGGCTCCAAGAATCTTCACAAAGGTTCTGGGTGCCCTTCTAGCGGTTCTGAGACCGCGAGGAATTTCGGTAGCTCCGTACCTAGACGACATTCTGATACAAGCTTCAAGCTTTCAAACTGCCAAGTCTCATACAGAGTTAGTTCTGGCATTTCTAAGGTCGCATGGATGGAAAGTGAACGAAAAGAAGAGTTCTCTCTTGCCTCTCACAAGAGTTCCATTCTTGGGGACTCTTATAGATTCTGTAGAAATGAAGATTTATCTGACAGAAGACAGATTAACAAAGCTTCTAAATGCATGCCGTGTCCTTCATTCCATTCAACTCCCGTCAGTAGCTCAATGCATGGAGGTGATCGGCTTAATGGTAGCAGCAATGGACATAGTTCCCTTTGCACGCCTACATCTCAGACCGCTGCAATTGTGCATGCTGAGTCAGTGGAATGGGGATTACTCAGATTTGTCCCCCACTCTGAATCTGGATCAAGAGACCAGAAACTCTCTTCTATGGTGGCTTTCTCGGCCACATCTGTCCAGGGGGATGCCGTTCAGCAGGCCGGACTGGACAATTGTAACAACAGACGCCAGCCTTCTAGGTTGGGGCGCTGTCTGGAATTCTCTGAAGGCTCAGGGACTATGGAGTCAGGAGGAAAGTCTCCTGCCAATAAACATTCTGGAATTGAGAGCAGTTCTCAATGCCCTTCTAGCTTGGCCCCAGTTAAAGACTCGGGGGTTCATCAGGTTTCAGTCGGACAACATCACGACTGTAGCTTACATCAACCATCAGGGAGGGACAAGAAGCTCCCTAGCAATGATAGAAGTATCAAAGATAATTCGCTGGGCAGAGTCTCACTCTTGCCACCTGTCAGCAATCCACATCCCGGGAGTGGAGAACTGGGAGGCGGATTTCTTGAGTCGCCAGACTCTTCATCCGGGGGAGTGGGAACTTCATCCGGAGGTCTTTGTCCAAATACTTCGACGTTGGGGCAAACCAGAGATAGATCTCATGGCGTCTCGCCAGAACGCCAAACTTCCTCGCTACGGATCCAGATCCAGGGATCCGGGAGCGGTTCTGATAGATGCTTTGACAGCACCTTGGAACTTCAGGATGGCTTATGTGTTTCCACCCTTCCCGCTGCTTCCTCGATTGATTGCCAAGATCAAACAGGAGAGAGCATCAGTGATTCTAATAGCGCCTGCATGGCCGCGCAGGACTTGGTATGCAGATCTAGTGGACATGTCATCCTGTCCGCCTTGGTCTCTACCTCTAAGACAGGACCTTCTGATTCAGGGTCCATTCAAACATCAAAGTCTAACTTCTCTGAAGCTGACTGCTTGGAAATTGAACGCTTGATTTTATCAAGACGTGGTTTTTCTGAGTCGGTTATTGATACCCTGATACAGGCTAGGAAGCCTGTTACCAGAAAGATTTACCATAAAATATGGCGTAAATACCTATACTGGTGTGAATCCAAAGATTACTCCTGGAGTAAGGTTAGGATTCCTAGGATATTGTCTTTTCTACAAGAAGGTTTAGAAAAGGGTTTATCGGCTAGCTCATTAAAGGGACAGATCTCAGCTCTGTCCATCTTGTTACACAGGCGTCTGTCAGAAAATTCAGACATCCAGGCCTTTTGTCAGGCTTTAGCTAGGATCAAGCCTGTGTTTAAAACTGTTGCTCCGCCATGGAGTTTAAACTTAGTTCTTAACGTTTTACAGGGTGTTCCGTTTGAACCCCTTCATTCCATTGATATAAAATTGTTATCCTGGAAAGTTCTATTTTTAATGGCTATTTCCTCGGCTCGAAGAGTCTCTGAGTTATCAGCCCTACATTGTGATTCTCCTTATCTGATCTTTCACTCAGACAAGGTAGTTCTGCGTACTAAACCTGGTTTCTTACCTAAGGTTGTCTCTAACAGGAATATCAATCAAGAGATTGTTGTTCCATCCTTGTGTCCAAATCCTTCTTCTAAGAAGGAACGTCTTCTACACAATCTGGATGTAGTTCGTGCCCTCAAGTTCTACTTGCAGGCAACTAAAGATTTTCGCCAAACTTCTTCCCTGTTTGTCGTTTATTCTGGACAGAGGAGAGGTCATAAAGCTTCTGCTACCTCTCTCTCTTTTTGGCTTCGTAGCATAATACGTTTAGCCTATGAGACTGCTGGACAGCAGCCTCCTGAAAGAATTACAGCTCATTCCACTAGAGCTGTGGCTTCCACTTGGGCCTTTAAGAATGAGGCCTCTGTTGAACAGATTTGCAAGGCTGCAACTTGGTCTTCGCTTCATACTTTTTCCAAATTTTACAAATTTGACACTTTTGCTTCTTCGGAGGCTATTTTTGGGAGAAAGGTTCTTCAGGCAGTGGTTCCTTCTGTATAATGAGCCTGCCTATCCCTCCCGTCATCCGTGTACTTTTGCTTTGGTATTGGTATCCCAGAAGTAATGATGACCCGTGGACTGATCACACATAACAGAAGAAAACATAATTTATGCTTACCTGATAAATTCCTTTCTTCTGTTGTGTGATCAGTCCACGGCCCGCCCTGTTTTTTAAGGCAGGTAAATATTTTTTAAATTATAATTCAGTCACCACTACACCCTTGGCTTCTCCTTTCTCGTTGGTCTTTGGTCGAATGACTGGAGGTGACGTAGAGGGGAGGAGCTATATAGCAACTCTGCTGGGTGAATCCTCTTGCACTTCCTGTAGGGGAGCAGATAATATCCCAGAAGTAATGATGACCCGTGGACTGATCACACAACAGAAGAAAGGAATTTATCAGGTAAGCATAAATTATGTTTTTTAAATTTCAAAATTGGTGACTAATGGAACAATTATTCCCAAAAATTAATTAAATCAAATGTTGAGTTGAAGCCTTTTCGGTATCCTGGTGTCCATATTAAAAATCCAAAAGGCTTCACGTTTTAGGACTAGTTTACTCATGTTACCCCCCCCCTTTTTGGAAGACGTACTGACTCGATAACCATCCATTTGAATGTTTTATTAACACTGTTGTGTTCAAAAATAAAATGTTTTGCTAGTTCAGAACAACCATCCTGTCTTTTAATGTCAGAAAGATGTTGTCTGATTCTTTCCCTGAACTCACGTGTCGTGCAACCAATATACTGTTTATGGTTGCACGTACACCAGATCATGTACACAACATTTTTGGATCTACAATTGACACAAGTATCTAATTCATATCCTTTGCCATTAGCAGTAGACTCAAAGGTTTTTGTCATATTACCAAAACCACAAGGGATGCATTGGCTATAGCCACATTTATCACTTTTAAGTTCACTTGGTGAGATTAAATTTCCTAGAGTGACACCTTTACGATAGGAGTAATTGCAACCCTTTTTCACCACCTCCTGCAATTTATCATCAGCCAAAAGCATTGGAAAGTGTCTTTTTATAACCTTGCAGATTTGATGGTATTCAGACGAAAACTGAGTAACAAAACTTACTCTGTCAGGAGAAAAATTGGATTGTTTCTTTCTCGGCTGATCTTTAAGCAGAGAATCTCGACTCATACCATCAACCTCTGCCTTTGCTTTATTTATTGTTTGTTTTTTGTAACCTCTCTCCAAAAATATTTTTATGAGATCCTTGCTTTGTGACTCAAAATCCATTGAATCACTGCAATTGCATTTGGCTCTGATCAATTGTCCTTTGACAATAGAGTAAGGGACCTGTTTAGGGTGATTACTTTTACTGTGAAGAATGGTATTGCCCGATATGGGTTTCCTATATATTGTAGTCTCTACTTTCTTGTTGGTGTGATTAAATTTAAGAGTGATGTCCAAAAAATTTTCTCAACATTAAACTCATGGGTAAACCTGAGCCCACACAGATTATCATTTATATAGATTATAAAATCGACAATTTGTCGGTTGTTACCGGACCAAACCAGCAAAAGATCATCTATATAACGATAATACGTGCGGATGTCAGAGATGAATGGATTTCTATCACTATAAACAAACAGAGACTCCCACCAACCCATCGTCAAATTTGCAAAGGAGGGGGCAAATTTTGCCCCATTGCAGTTCCCCTGACCTGAAGATAATATCTGTCTTGAAATGAGAAATAATTATGGGTCAGAAAGAAATTCGTGACTTCAACCAGATAACTAACAAATGTAGGAACATAATCTGTGCAGTTAGTCAAAAAGTATTCAATTGCTCTCAACCCCACTTGATGTGGGATTGAGGAATACAATGCAACTACATCTATTGCCAACCAACAGTCATTTGGTTTGCATTTGAAAGTTTCAAACTTTTGGAGTACCTGTTTTGTGTCTCTGAGATGACTTGGAAGTTTCAAAACCAGTGGTTGGAGTATACTGTCCAACCACTCAGACAATTTTTTACATAATGATCCGATACCAGCAACTATGGGTCTACCTTTGACATCTTCTAAAGATTTATGTATCTTAGGTAATGCGTGAAAAATTGGAATGATAGGTTGCTGGATATACAAAAAATTTAAAGTATCTTGATCAATATGTCCAGCTTCTAGACCCTTATCAAACAGCTGCTTGAGTTGCGCTTTAAAAGCAGTAGTGGAGTTGTGATTTAGTGAAATATAATCTTCCTGGTTGTTAAGTTGTCTCAAAATTTCATTAATATAGGAAGACTTCTGCCACACCAAAACACTACCGCCTTTGTCAGCTGTTTTTATTACCAACTCAGGATTATTCTTTAAAGATTCTAAAGCTAGCTTCTCTTCAGTAGTTAGATTATGGATTGCCTGTCTTGGCTGGAGTGACAGGCTCACTAAGTCTGACTCAACCCTTTTCTGGAAATTCACCAATATTTCACCTCTCAAATGAATTGGGTAAAAAATGGATTTCGGTTTGAATCCTACATAGGAGTCTGTCACTCTGTCCCAATTACTGCTCTCATGCTCCAAGTCTGTTAAATTTTGTATATCCATAAACTCAGAGAAAGTTAAACTGGCCCCTAAGGAATTCTCATTTGTTAAATTAGAATCAGTATCCACAAAACCACCACCTGTAGTTACTTGGGTAGATATGAAGTGTTTTTTAAGGGTAAGTTGTCTAATTAATTTGTTAACATCCACTAAGGTCTGGAATAAGTTGAATCTTGATGTGGGTACAAATCCCATACCTAAACTCAGAACCTTTTCTTCAGTCTTACTTAGTATGTAAGTACTGAGATTTATCACATTATTGCTAGGTAAAGTATCACTATCATTTAAGCCACATATTTGTTCTGACCTCGACCTCTTCTCAGCTGGTATCTTGTTTGATTGTGAACTGAGTTTCCTCTTGATGCCCCCCCCTCCTCATCCTCTTATGGGATTCATTGGAGGATTCTGAAAAAACCTGGTCTATTTCTGACCTTTCAGAGACTAGAGTGCCTGTATTATCTGTATGCACTGTAGAAGTAGAATATTTGTTTTTATTTATATATTTGCCTTTATTTCCAGGTTGTCCCTCACTGGGCAATTTTGTAAACCCCACCGTTTTTTGGGGGAGAGTGTTCTTAAGGATTGGTCTTAAAGTACTGTTATCACTGTGTTCTGGTTCTGATTGATAATCTTCCCCTGAATCAGTGTCATTGCTAGTATTACTACCATGACTTCTATTTCTGTTGTATCGAGGACCCCTACTCCTAGATCTGTCTCTATTTTTTCTTTGCCAAATATAAACCTTACCAGAATTATAGTCTAAAAATCAATAGTCTGTTACCCCCGGTAGGGAAAAACAGAGAAATATCCAATTCTACCGGCGTTACATAGATGATCTGCTCCTGGTGTGGAGGGGCACAGAGGTGGAAGCTGAGACCTTTGTGCAATGGATAAACAACAATGACCTTGGGTTGGAGTTCACTTTTGAACTAAACAGGAATCAGATTAATTTCCTGGATCTTACATTAAGAGGCATTCCCAAGGTTGGGGTTGAAACCGAAGTTTAGAGAAAACCAATAACAGGAAACACACTACTCCACGCCAGGAGCAGTCACCAAAACCGGTTTTTAGATCAGTAGCCAAGGGTCAATTTACCCGATTGAAGCGCAATTGTAGCAATTCTGAGCAGTTTGAGTTTCATGCTGATCAATTGGCAGAACGCTTAAAGGAACAAGGTTACAAATCATCCGTCATTCGAAAAGCAAGGGAGGAAGTTACTTCCTGCAATAGAAGAAAGTTGCTAGAAAAAGCAGAACCAAAAAGAGACAAGGGAGGAAAGACATATTTTGTTACAGACTACAGCACCCAATACAACAAAATTTGTCAAATTATAAGAAAACATTATAAATTGCTAGCTGCGGACAACGCACTAGCTGATGTGGTAGAAAAGGGTTGTAAATGCTCATTCAGAAAGGGAGTCACAATGGGTAATCTACTAGCTCTGACACAATTAAAAAATACACGGAGGGAGCAAACCAGCTCCTGGCTCCGGTTCAAAGGAGTTTATAGGTGCAGTAACCAATCTTGCAAAGCATGTGAACATCTCCTAACAGGAGAGGGATTCAGATGCAGTGCCACCAATGCACTTTTTAATCACAAACAGTGCATGAATTGCAGAAACAGTTTTGTGATTTACCTAGCAGGTTGTGTCTTGTGTAACCTACAATACGTGGGAATGACTACAAGAGAGACAAGGGAGCGGATTAGGGAACATTTGTTGGACATTAAAGCGGGCTCTCTGACCACCCCACTCGTCCAGCACTTCAAATTGTTCCATAATAAGGATGGTACACACTTTAAATGGACAATAATAGAAACAGTGGAAGCTGGGCGAAGGGGTGGTGACAGAAAATCTGTTCTTGCAAAAAAAGAAGTCTTCTGGATCTTTAAATTAAAGACAAGACATCCCACAGGACTTAATTCAGCCTACGATCTCATTAATCATTGGATCTAAAACAGTTTAATTATAAATACTGTTACATTGAAGACTTAGGCAAAGCAAGGCTATATGTCCAAATAATCCCCACTATTTAACTATTAAAGTGTTCTATACTCAGTAGGACTAACTGTTTATAGGTCCCCAAAGATAAAATCCTTTTGGTTTAGGATAGCATTAACACTGATATTAATAACATGAATTATATAATTATACCTTATTTTCAATATGAAAGGTGATAGGTGTACAATATTGATATTAAGAATAGGCAGTGTTGGCAGCAAGAGGGAATCCTAAATGAACAAACATCGGATAATGAAATAGGAGACTTAGGAACCTTTAGGGTTAGCAGAAAAGTCTAGTATTTTAGTTGATACATATATTAGGACCCACATAGGATGAGTAAATTAAACACTATAAGAAGTACACTTTAATTAAGTAAGCAAATAAATATAGATCAATTTAAGCAGATCTCACACTGAGCACTGACACATTCAATTATCACAGGTAGCGTAGATAGGTCTTTAACATAGTATATACAGAGACACCAAGTACACCTGTTAAGAAAGAGTTAAACTGGTGTCATGAACTCCTCAGTTCCACCTTAACTTATGTTACTACATCTCACATACCACCTTAAGAATCAATTATCTGGCTCTCTTTTCCTTTAAAAGCTTTCCATTTTACATACACCTTTGCTGGTTTATTGAAGGTTGATACCCACTCACTCTCCAGCCTTTCTTGTTACTTGTCTAAAACAGAGTATCACTTGTTCTGTGATTAGCTCTGTCTCCTTCAACTGAAGCTACTTCTCATCTAAAGCAGAAGTCACCTGTTGCAACTGCAGCACGCACGCCGCTCTAACAACTTCCAGCTTAACAGACACAGGCCGCAATCTGCAGAGAGGATCAGAGAAGCTGCACGCACACAGCTGCTAGAGCCAGGTTCCGTATACAAGTGTTAGCATTGCCTTAAGACTGTGAACTTATCTTTACCGTATGGTGTAATGTTTAACAGCGCAGCAAGCTGATACAGTATTCTTAACACTGTTTACAAATCTTTACTGCAAGGTGTATTATTTAAAGGCCCAGCAAGCTGAAACAGTAAACTTAACACTGTGAACTTATCTTTACCACAAGGTGTATTATTTAAAGGGCCAGCAAGCTGAAACAGTAAACTTAACACTGTGAACTTATCTTTACCACAAGGTGTATTATTTAAAGGGCCAGCAAGCTGAAACATTATACTCCACACTGTGAACTTATCTTTACCGCAATGTGTATTATTTAAAGGCACAGTATTACCTTAAAGGGGACCACACTTATCTGTCACAAACCTATATAAACTGCTACTTATTATCTAAAAGTTTACATAGTACAAACTTATCTCTGGACCCAGATATAATTCACCTGATCTTACTACTTATAATTTTGAGGTGAATATTCCGGGCTACATTAATCCAGGTGATTAAGACTCTGTCTCCTCACTAGCAGACAGACTTAATCACATGATACATACAAACCATTTACCAGAGAATACTCATAATCAGACTAAAGAAACAGCAATCGAATTGCTGATCATTACAACTTTTCACAGCCTCTCAACCAATAGTTTGTTTTTAACACCTTTTTAAGCCCAAGGTAAGGAGGGAGTGATTAAGCTATGATTATGGCATAACTGCCGAAACGCGTAAGTTTGTACACCATGGAAGGGCTGTTATTTTTGTGACCTGTTTTACCGGATGAAATAAAAGTTGTAATCACTTTACAATTGCGACTCCAGCATCTTTTTCTCAGAATTATAGTCTG
This sequence comes from Bombina bombina, assembly GCF_027579735.1. Lineage (NCBI taxonomy): Eukaryota > Metazoa > Chordata > Amphibia > Anura > Bombinatoridae > Bombina > Bombina bombina. The sequence continues at coordinate 436,517,339 of NC_069499.1, forward strand.
CCTGATCTCTCATATATTAACTGTGTTTAGTCAAGGTTAACACTTTCTTGAGTGTAGCTATTGTTTGTTTTAACATTATAAGTCCTTATACTTGCTATCTAAAGTGCATAAATCAAGTTCAGACTGTAGTGTGATGATTTCTTTCCTAACCTTCAAAAGTTGAATATCTTTCAATTCTATAATGAAAGACATTAATTTAAAGGAGCACTCAGATAAACAATCATTCCATCGTCAATAAACTCCTTGTCTTCCACTAAAAAGCCGGAAATTTTCTTATCCTTAACCCCCTAGGTATAATTTGCAAATGTAAATAGCGCGTTCAATGGTCCATTTGTCCCATTTAAGCTTATTTTTTTTTGTCATTAAGTATTCCATTTGTAAAAATTTGTCTCCTAAGGGGTTAACTAGATTAGTCTCTGAAAAAATATTTTCAAAGTCCTGTTCCAAGGCCTCTAAATTTTCCATAGAGGTAAGGGAATACAAGTCAGTAGACTCGTCATCAGTGCTTACTATGGCTTCAGTCATTTTTAAATTCAATAAATATCAAAAAATCAATCCAATGAAAAAAAGTAGGGAAAGATGAATTAACACACTATCACTTTAAATTCCATTAGTTAAAAAACATGGTATGACAAAAATAAAGCCACAGTCCTGGTAAATCCAAAGTACTCCACTGTTGCACAGATGTAATATAAGAAATTTTTTATTTTTTTTAAAAAAAGCACACTGTCTCGCTATATACATTTGCAATTAGTTATGGGCAAGCCCTATTTATTTTACCATTGTTTTAGTGTGAATCACGCTTATGAGTAAGGCTTATGCCGAAACATGTAAGGCGTTTTTTCTGACTTTTGCATACCCACTTGAAAAACTTTTTAATGTGACTTCAATAAAGGATCATTTTTAATCATCTTGGAGTTGTGCCAGCTTTTTGCTTTTCTACTCAAGAAGATATATATATATATATATAGTCCAGGTGAAGGATTTGCACTCTTAAACCCCAAACTGGGGTAAATAAGTACCAGGGTGCTAGATCAGAAAAGTAAATAATCCAGTATAATGACAGCACTCACTGGGTTTAGTAAAAGATAACTTTTATTAGAAAAGTTTAAAACATAGTCCCATGATGTTTCGGTGCCCAACTGGCACCTTTTTCAAATGGTATCACCCAGCTGAGGTCCTGACATCTGGGAGACAGAATAAAACATAGAAAAACAAGCAGCCTTATATACTCTCTTCTATGCCATATTTGAAATGAAAACAGCGCCGTAACTCGGCTCCAATTGCAAGTGTCCATGAGTCCATGCCCCTTCCGGTCATCCGCTCGCTCCTCATTGGATAGCGTCACGCTCACACCCATCCTAGGTGTATACAGCGCACATATGACTAAAACGGTGGACTGCACTTGTCTCTATCATCAATTGTAGGCGATGTTTATTATAGGTGCAGCTTGTAGATTTAAAAGAATGCATTTGTTTATGTGTATAAACAGATGCAAGGGCACTATACACGGTAGTGGAGAGCAGAGAAGCCACAGCAATGTCATCTTATGTAAGTGACTGTGCAATCATAGTTTCAGCTGATTGGAAATTCAAGCATGTGTTGATATCATTATTGTCACTAGGGATGCTTGATCCACATACCAGAGACAACCTCTATCCTATATCAGGAATTATGTTAATAAAAAAAACATAATCAGCAATTGTCCCAACTATACAGCATATATGTTTGCCAATAAATGACCCAAAGTTCATCTTTATGTTGAGCCCTCTAGGTTCCACTGTGTCCAAAGTGTAGATCCATTTGGATTCAATCTGTAGTAACCTTCTCCCCCGGATCATGGTTTTGAGGCTGGAGACATTTTGTTTCTGATGGGCAAAGTGCCGGGCCACCGGCTGGTCAGAGGAACCATGTTTAATAGCCTCCCTGATGGCGTGGCAATGGTTAGCCATCCTCTCTTTGAAGGTTGTGATGGTTTTGCCTATGTAGCATAGGGGACATGGACAAACAAGGAGATATACCACATAGGTACTGTTACACAACAACCTGTGTCGGATTTTAAATCTCCCATTAGTGTGTGGATGTTGGAACGTATTTCCTGTGAGCATTCCATTGCAGGTAATGTAATCTCCACACTTAAAACATCCCAGTCGTGTGGGCTTAAGCCATGTATCCTTGTGGTAAGGTCCAATGGGATCTGTGTATCTATGTATGTAACTAATTAATGCAATGTACTACTATATTGTTCTCATTATATTACATCTCTTCCAGTAAGAAAAATGAAGGAAACAACAGTAGGAAGTTTATCTGATGGAGCAAAAAAGTCTTTTTGCATCACATATAGTTTCCACTAGGGACAGAAACTTAGTACAACAGATAAATCTTTTCCCCTAAAACACACTTGTAATGTGGGTGGGGCATATTCGGTTATAAGGTATAAGTGTTTTCACATTCTTGTCATTTGTTATCTTGACAAAAGCCCAAACAGGGGCCGAAACGTTGAAAATAAATATGTTTGCTGGAATTTTGAATATATGTATTTGGAGTCATTTGTGAATTATGAAAATTGCTGACTACAACAGAGTACTGATTGGAAGTGTGCAAACCAAACTGGATAACTATATATATTTATATATAAATATATATTTAATAGCGCAAATGAAAATTTGTTATATAAAATATAAAATATCAAAAACAATAATACTTATTAAATATGATTATACATATACTAAAATTCTAAATAATCCATAGAATATATACTGTATATATATATATATATATATATATATATATAATACAGTATCTATAATAATTTGCAATAATTATTAATATTTTTAATATTTTATATTTAATATTTCAACAATGCACCTTAAAATAACACATTTTTATGTGTGATAGGTTATGATAAATAGGTATAGGTATATACAGATATATAGAGAGAAATATATTTAAAATAAAAGTAACATTGTCCTGTATGTGAAGAACATGGAATGTGAAATATTAATAACCCCTGTTGGTTTAGCATGCAAGCGATAATTGTTCGTTTTTTTCTTCTGCACTCTCCATTAAAGTCTATGGGGAGAATAAGTTTGCATGGTTGCGATATCCGAGTTCCTGATGTCAGAGCGCCTCAGGTTTTGCTTGTGCGAAAAACTTTAACTATAAACTTGTAACATGCCCGCTAACCCCCACACGCAGAAAGATTACTTCTAGCGCGACATTAGTAATCTAGCTGTAAAGCATTATGTATCTAAAACTTGTTATCCTTCTATTAAATTATTTTTTATAATGTTTTAAATATATGTTTTTCTCTTTCAGTTGTTGGCATATTGAATTTGTTAATGGACATAACATTCACCTAGATTACGAGTTTTGCGCTAAGCAGTATGGAAAATAATGTCAAAAAATTGTATTATTGCACTCTCCATAGCGCTGCAAGTACGAGTTACTGAAAAGCCTCCTTGTGCTGTGCATTATGGTGCGTTAAGCTCCATACCGCACAAAAGCCAAGGGCTGATTTAACGTGCTTGTGCACGCTTTCCCCCATAAACATCAATGGGGATAAGGTGTTAGGAAAAAAAACTAACACATGTGATCGTGGAATGGAGATCTCCGTAACGCAACCCCATTGATGTCTATGGAGGAAAGAAGTTACGTTTAAACCTAACACCCTAACATAAACCCCAAGTCTAAACACCCCTAATCTGCCGCCCCGACATCGTCGACACTAAATAATGTTATTAACCCCTAATCCGGTCACCGCTGTACACTGAAGTTGGATGCAAGGTAGCCGTTTCAAAATGGCGTACCTTGCAATCCTATTGGCTGTTTTTTTGTAATTTTAGATTTTTTTAATTTTTTTCGTAGTGTTAGGTTTTTTAAAATTTGTAATTTAGATTTTTTAATTGGTATTTTTTTTTGTTTTATTAGAATAGTAATGTTAGGTTAATTTATAGTTTAAACTTAGTTTTTTTTTTATTTCACATGTAAGTGTTTATTTATTTTAAGATACTGATATTGTAATTTTAATTTAAAGTTAGGGGGTGTTAGGTTTTGGAGTTAATAGTTTAATTTAGTGTTTTGCGTGGTGGGGGGCAGCGGTTTAGGGGTTAATAGGTTTAGTTTAGTAGTTGCGATGTGGGGGGCCGGCGGTTGTCAGGCTCAACCTTTTTTAACTAAAACGATACAGTGCATTTCAAAATATGTAAGTTTGTAGCTACAGAGAACAGGTGAACTGTGCTCACTATAGATTATAGTTAATGAGCAAGTGCCTGACATGTAGCAGTGATACTGAGCAAAAAGAAACAAAGTTCACTTTGAAACAACTCACAGACAATGGCAAGTCAGAATATGTTACTTCTAGAATAAATTATAACTCTTCAGTAAGACAACAGCTGGTAAACTAATGGTTTAAGTTCTGATAGTGAAGACACAGTTAGTATAGAGAGCTTTAAGCACTTTGATATGCAAGGTATAAATGGTTCAGAATAATGCATAATGTTCAATATAATATGCTTAAAGAAAGTCAAGGCAGTATGGTATACTGAGAACTTGCGGTAAGACCGGAGTGGTCTGTAGAAGTTGGTTTTATGGAGCAAGGTCCAGAGAGTGTGCAGCTGAAAGAGGTGAGCTGGAGGAACACATCAGGACAGCGTCTGTGAGAGGAGGTATAGGGATCCGGTCTGATGGTCAGGTGAGGTTTGATTGTGCTGGAAGTACACAGACAGCGTCTATGCGAAGTGGAATTGGATTCCAAAGTGCTGATATAATTAGTAGGTAAAGAGCTGGTAGAACACAGACAGCGTCTGTGCAAAGTGGGAATAGATTCCGGTAATTCAATGGTAACAAAAGTTCAGGATACAATAACTACTCTGAGGGAGAGAGAATGAAACAAGTCTCAGGTTATTCTCAATAATCAAGCAATTTGGAAGCACAGGAAGTGGAAATTTATAGGGAGAGTAGAGAATGGGAGGTATTTAGGATTGAAAGGTACAGGGATGTTACAGCGGTTTAGGGGTTAATAGGTTTATTTAGTGTCGGCGATGTCAGGGGGCGGCGGAATAGGAGTTAATTATATTTAGTGTTGTTGATTTCGGGGAGTTGCGGATTAAGGGTTAATAGGTTTATTTAGTGTTGACAATGTCGGGGGCAGCGGATTAGGGGTTAATAGGTTTATTTAATAGTCGTGATGTGGATGGGCGGCAAATTTGGGGTTAATACATTTAATATAGTGTTTGCCATGCAGGGGGTGGTGCTGGTTTAGGGGTTAATAGGTAGTTTATGGGTGTTAGTGTACTTTGTAACATTTTAGTTATGAGTTTTGTGAAACATTTTTCTTACACAAAATTCATAACTACTGCTCTCAGATGGTGGTATGGATCGTGTCGGTATGGGCTGTAATGCAAGCTTTTTAGCCAGACCGCACAACCTGTAATGCGGCGCTATTAAAAAAAAATTTGAGTGCAGAATGGACGTTGCGTTAAGGCTAAAATGCATGCGTTACAACCTATACCGATGTGACTCGTAATATGCGTTCCTGGTCATTCCAGCGCAATGGCCACATTTTCAGCTATACCGCTACACTTGTAATATAGCCGAGAGTTAATTAGGATGAGTTTTTAAGGACAGGAAGGTAATCAGCTGTTATCACTGATGAAATCTTGTTGAGCAAGAAACAAGGTGACCTCCTATATGTGCAGTGATATAAGCATTTGTACTTCTATTATATGACTTCATAAAATTGAAGTTTTGATTTTTTTCTGCTTGTAAGGACTGTATAGCATTAAAGGATTCCAAAACTTTCATATTTTTTGCACCAACTGATCATCAATATTATATAGTGCACATTTAAATATCATCACATACTTATTTGTTCTCTACAACAAAGTTTCTGAAGGTTAGAAAAATTAATTTTTATTTTTGGCGATGACGTCATATCAGCCAACCCTCAAATATGGGAGGTGCACGATCCAACAATGGTAGCAATAGTATTTATGATTAGTGCATCTCATTAACGTGGGATATTGTCAAAATGTGCATGCGCATATCTATTAGTCCACCCGCGCATGCGCATATTTGTTCACTGACTCCGCATTTACCTATAAAATGGTATGGGAATTACGCAAGCTACATAGGTTATCCTGTTTGCACTGAATAGAGCTTGTTAGCTATATAAAGTCTATACCGTTTCACTGCTCCCTATCTCTAAGTCAGATTTATTTTCTTTCAGTGATGCATGGTATGACGAGAAATTAAAATTGCGCATGCGCATAGCGGCAAAAATCCGCCATGTTGATAACCTGGTTATCGCTCTTGATTGTAAGATGTAAAGTTATTGCCAGTGGTGGGTTTGGAATTCAATACATTTTCGGAAGGCAATTTCTGCTAAAAGGTAAAACTAAGAAGCGCAATACTAATTACAAAAAGATCGAACATATATTGATATGGCTATTGCAGGTCACTTTTTTTCTGCGTTTAGTGTCCCCTTAAGCATATCATATGGAGTCACAGAATTTTCCTGGCCAGTAACAGGATACTCCAGCACTGTGAGCGAAATAGCACATCACAAAGGGACACGTCATACATGTCATATACAGTTGACAGGAGATGTTTTAAATACACATGCAAAACTACATGTTCAATTATTTAGTAGCAAGATTAAAGTAAATTAAAGGGACAGTCAACACCAGAATTTTTGTTGTTTTAAAAGATAGATAATCCCTTTATTACCCATTCCCCAGTTTTGCATAACCAACACAGTTATAATAATACACTTTTTACCTCAGTGATTAACTTGTATCTAAACATCTTCTGACAGCCCCCTGATCACATGACATTTTATTTATTATCTTTTGACTTTCATTTTAGCCAATTAGTGCAGTGTCTGCCACAATCCACGGGCATGCTCACAATGTTATCTATAGGGTTTACCTGAACTAGCTCTCCCCTGCTGTGAAAAGCAAATACAAAAGCATGTGATTAGAGGCGGCCTTCAAGGGCTTAGAAATGATCATATGAGCCTTCCTAGGTCTAGCTTTCAACTAAGAATACCAAAAGAACAAAAGCAAAATTGGTGATAAAAGTAAATTGGAAAGTTGTTTAAAATGACATGCCCTATTTGAAACATGAAAGTTTTTTTTGGACTTAAGTGACAAAGTAATCTAATTGTACCAGTACCATTATCTCGGCTTAGCAGTGCTGACATAGAGAAGGTATGTATGGACTAGTATGTGAATTGATAATGTGATCATAGCTAACGAGCCTTTTTGGCTGATTAACCCAGCCAATAGAATTGACCCCGCATTCTATTGGCTGATCCAATCAGCCAATCAGATTGAACTTCAATCCGATTGGCTGATTAAATCTACCAATCTTAATTCCGATTGGCTGATAGAATCCTATCAGCCAATCGGAATTCGAGGGACGCCATCTTGGATGACGTCATTTAAAGGAACCTTCATTCTTCGTTAGGACTTCGATTGAAGAGGATGGCTCCGCGTCGGCTGGATAGAAGATGGCTCCACTCCGCTCCGGAAGGATGAAGATAGAAGATGCCGCCTGGATAAAGATGTCTGCCGGATGTCCTCTTCTGCCCCATCGGTGCCCGGCTGGGTGAACATGGCTCAAGGTAGGGTGATCTTCAATGGGGTAGTGTTAGGTTTTTTTAAGGGGGGATCGGGTGGGTTTTAGAGTAGGGGAGTGTGGGTGGTGGGTTGTAATGTTGGGGGGGGGGGTATTTTATTTCTTTTTTTTTACAGGTAAAAGAGCTGATTACTTTGGGGCAATGTCCCGCAAAAATCCCTTTTAAGGGCTGGTAAAAGAGCTGATTACTTTGTAATTTAGTTTAGGATAGGGAATTTTATTATTTTGGGGGGCTTTTTATTTTATTAGGGGGCTTAGATTAGGTATAATTAGATTAAACTTCTTGTAATATTTTTTTATTTTTTGTAATTTAGTTGTTTTTTTGTAATATAGTTAATTTATTTAATTGTATTTTATTTTAAATAATTGTAGTTCATTTAATTAATTAATTTATTGATAGTGTAGTGTTAGGTGTATTTGTAACTTAGGTTAGGATTTATTTTACAGGTAATTTTGTAATTATTTTAACTAGGTAGCTATTAAATAGTTATTAACTATTTAATAGCTATTGTACCTAGTTAAAATAAATACAAAGTTGCCTGTAAAATAAATATAAATCCTAACATAGCTACAATGTAACTATTAGTAACTATTTTATAGCTAAGTATTTAGTTTTAAATAGGATTAATTTAATTATAGTAATTTTATTTAGATTTATTTAAATTATATTTAACTTAGGGGGGTGTTAGGGTTAGGGTTAGACTTAGGTTTAGGGGTTAATACATTTATTATAGTGGCGGCGATGTCCGGTCGGCAGATTAGGGGTTAATAAGTGTAGGTAGGTGGCGGCGACGTTGGGGGGGGGCAGATTAGGGGTTAATAAATATAATGTAGGTGTCGGCGATGTTAGGGGCAGCAGATTAGGGGTTCATAGGTATAATGTAGGTGGCGGCGATGTCCGGTCGGCAGATTAGGGGTTAACATTTTTTATTTTAGTATTTGCGATGTTGGGGGGCCTCGGTTTAGGGGTTAATAGGTAGTTTATGGGTGTTAGTGTACTTTGTAGCACTTTAGTTAAGAGCTTTATGTTCCGGTGTTAGCCCATAAAACTCTTAACTACTGACTTTTATATGCGGTAGGAGTCTTGGAGGTAGAGGCTGTACCGCTCACTTCTTCCAAGACTCGTAATACCAGCATTAGGCAAATCCCATTAAAAAGATAGGATACACAATTGACGTAAGGGGATTTGCGGTATGGAAAAGTTGCGGAAAAAAAGTGAGCGGTACACCTGTACCTGCCAGACTCGTAATACCAGCGGGCGTTAAAAAGCAGCGTTAGGACCCCTTAACGCTGCTTTTTAAAGCTAACGCCGAACTCGTAATCTAGCCGAGAGTTAGCTGCATATTTTGAAACAAAGTGAAAATTGCATGGTTGGTAGTTATGTGTCAGCATATTCTTGGCTTGTAACAGAATACCCTAACATCAAGTGTGAGACAACACTGCAAATCTGTATCCTATGCAGGAGACAAACATTAGATAAAAGATGAAATACAACAAAGGACATGTCTAGTCTACTCCAGTAATAAGTGTGAATTGATTCCTCAGAAAATCTTCACACTCAGCTAGTATGTTTATTGATTGCAATACTACACAGAGGTCTTGTAATTACAAGCTGATTTACATGGCTTTTATTTAGTATAGCAGTTTGGTTAGAATTGTATCTGGGTGTTTAAAGAGACAGTCTACTCCAAAATTGTTATTGTTTAAAAAGATAGATAATCCCTTTATTACCCATTACCCAGTTTTGCACAGCCAACATGGGGCTAGATTGTAAGTGAGGTGCAAACGATATCGTGTTTCTGCAAGCATTTTTCATTCCATTGAGATTACAATTTAAGTTAAATTCTTTCTGCGATCTCTGAGCTGTGGTTAACTGGGTTCAGAAACAAAAAAGTGGCACAAAACATGATAGAAATACATTACAAAGTACAGTTACATACATATTAAAACTGTCTAATAAAAATCATTTCAAAATATTGCACAAAATAGTTATAAGGGCTCAAAGTTTGGAGATTTCGGGTGTTAATTGAGACGCATATATATCCATTGCTAAAGATGTATTTGTATGTATATTTATATGTTTATATATGTGTACATATATGTTTATGTGTATATATGTATTTACAGTCATATATACACATATAAAAACATTAATATATATGTACACACATATAGACATATATAAGTGCATTAGAACCCTTTGCAAGTGGATGACGACTTCCTGTTTGGGGTGGAGCTATTCAGGCTGGCTGTGATCCTCCATAGCGGATGCTTGTGTGCAGTCTCTGCGTCTCCATCTCCCCCCGCTTTCAGCCCCAAGGCCCTACGCACCCTAAGGGCTTGATTGGGCATTGAGCTGATCTTTTGGCTCTAGCTGCAGGAAGCCAAAGATTTGCGGTGTGAACCGCCGAAATCGCAGGAAAGACACAGACGGCAGGTGATCCTCAAGAGGTATAGCCGAGACCGGATCTCCTGGTTAAACGTGAAAAAGCTACAGGCACCAGTGTGGAGCGCAAACTACATCACCCTGTGGTAGAGTGGGGTTGCTGACACTCGGAGGGATCCGGGCGTCACCTCCTATCCCCGGGGTTAAGAATCTGCTTGCTGGTTGCCGGTTGAAATACCTACACGTGTAGAGATGGTGTTTATTGTTCGACATCAAGTGTTTGCCTCAGCGAGGACATAACTCTGTCAACACGCCAAGTTGGGAAATCAGAGTGAGGACCCTGTCTGGAGTTATACTGCCCTAAGAAACCGCAAGTATCGCATAAACCATTTGAACCAGTGGGGTCAACAATAGCGTGTTCTTGGAACAGTTCTTGGAACTTATTTCTTTCTATGAAGCTACAACTGCTGAAATATACAGTTTACCGTGAGCCATTTATCTAAATATCTACTTCAAGAACTTGGCAATTATTCTGGGAACTTGTTATGCAGTTCGGCAGCATTGCAAATTGATTATTCGTGGCCTCAAGATTTTTTATTCTTACTGCTGGAGAGACTTTACAGCAACGTTAAAATTAGCAAATTAAGGCTGTTGTAATATTCTCTAGAAAAGCAGATGGCTAGATGTACTGGTTGATATTTTCATGGTATGTGCATATGTTATCCCAAGCTAACAGAGCCTGAGTGCGAATAGGGCTGCTAAACTTTTTTTTTTTCTTTTTGCTCCTTTATTGCCTTATAGAATATAAGAATGCAAGTTCAGCAGTAACCCATTAGTGGATAGCTTTATCAGAACTAACAAAATATTACTTAAGGCTTATCAGCAATGTTAAGAGTGTTAAGAGCACTGTATTGGGCTTTAATACCTTTCTTATGCTAAATTTATAATATTCCGAATCTAGGGATAGTTCAGTCCATTATTGCCGTGGGTGAAGAAGGGCACTGAGGGAGGAACTTGGTTAAAATCTATTGTGCCTCTAAAATAAGTGTTAAGACTATCTGGAACTATAATAGATGTTATTCATGCAGTTCCTTCATTTCTCTAAAAAATCAGATCACACTAATTGTATTTTTATATTTTGTCCTTATAGAGGGAGTTGGTATTAGCTGCTATAGGAAGACTCATTAAGATATATGTTCCAGGTATACATAAGTTATGGTTGGTATCATATAATGTATAAAGAGACTCATTTCAGAATAAAGGTAGTTAGTGCTAATTAGTCTTAAAATAAGCATAGTAATCCAAATAGGTTCTAAGGTATTACTGAAGTTTATAAAGTTTTGGAATATAGTTCATTGCTTTAACCAGTAGATGCTTTAATTACAGGGTTAATTCAGGAGGTTTAAACAATTAAGTAAATAAGTAAATACCTAAAAGTGTGTTTTACATAGGGGGAGGCATTACCTCTAATTTAAATTACACTCTCACCTAAGATAAAGAAATATATTTATAAACAGGCTAGGAGCCGCACGCTCTTGTACTGGAGGTGTACACTTATCTTATTAAAGGGACAGTCTAGTATAAATTAAAATATCATTATTCAGATAGAACTTTTAATTTGAATCAACTTTCCATTTTACTTGTATCATCAAATTTGCTTTTTTCTCTTGGTATTCTTAGTTTAAACTAAACATAGGTAGGCTCATATGCTAATTTCTAAGCCCTTGAGCGCTGCCACTTATCACATGCTTTTAAATCTCTTTTTAACACAAAGAGACATAAAGCACACGTGGGCCATATAGATAACACTGTGTTCAGGCACAGGGGGTTATTTAAGATTTAGCACAAAACAATGCTACATTTAATACAATAGATAATAAACAGTAACAGTCATGTGATCAGGGTCTGGAAGAAGGTTCCTAGATACAAGATAATCACAGAGGTAAAAAGTATATTAATATAACTGTGTTGGTTATGCAAAACTGGGGAATAGGTAATAAAGGGATTATCTATCTTTTAAAACAATAAAAATTCTATGGTAGACTGTCCCTTTAAGAAATTAAGTAGTATTTAGTTGCACTAATCTGCACTGGATCTGTAGTGGTTCATTTATAAAAAAAACAACAAAAAAAAACACTTTTTCTTTTTTATTTCGCTCCAGACGAAATAATATTAGAATTGTAGGACTTCCCGAAACGATGGAATATAATGACCTGTTGAATTTTACATCTGTAATACTACCCCAGTCTCTAGGCTTTTCTGCTTCTCAACTCCCTTTAGCAGTGGAAAGAGCCCATAGAATTGGTCCCCCTAAAACAAATATAAATGGTTCACCTAGGAACAGGATGTGCATAGTTAAATTTCTTAAGTTCCAGGACAAAATTGAAATATGAAAATTATATAAGAAGATTGACTCTCTCATAATAAATAATAATAAACTATTATTATTCCAAGATTTTTCTAGTGAGACCTCAGCCAAGAGGAAATGAATGGCCCCGTACTGCACACAGTTTATTAATAATGGCTTTAAGGCTCGATTAATTTATCCAGCTAAAATTGTAGTAGAGCTTCAAGATAAGCGTATCATTCTCAATAATACAGCTGATGCCCAGGAATTGGCTGCAACTAAAAAATCTGGTGTGTAGGTAGCTTCATGTTTAAGTTTCTTAAAATTATTATGAGCTTGCATAGATTTTTAGAAGCTCTGTGTTCAATTAGGTACAATTGTATCATATGTCAATTTGTATTTTTATATAAGAAGTTTTGTAGATGGTATGTTGTTCTGCCTGCGCAGTTAGGTGTTTTTCTTTTTTTTTTCTTTTTTTTCTTTTCTTTCTTTTCTCCTCTCTTTTTCTCCCTCCCTCTCCTGCCTCGTGTATCTAGCTTTATGGCTCTCCTGCTTTCTTTAGTGTCGAATGACTACCAATATTTGTCAAAATCTTAACATTCTCTCTTGGAATGTAGGTGGTATAACCTCTCCAATGAAACGTAAACTTATTATAAAATCTCTTGCTAATCATCATCTAGAGGTGGTGTTCTTACAAGAGACAAATTTAAAAGAAGCAGGGATTTCCGAAACTGAAGATAAAATGGGTAAGAAAGGTTATAGCCACCCCAGTAAACAATAGGAAAGCAGGAGTCGCCATATTGTTGCATAAAAACGTAGAGTATAAGATTAAAAAGGTTGAATATGATCCTGAGGTCAGATTTATTATCTTGCAAATAGTTATTAATAATGTTGATTTTGTATTATGTTTATGGGCCAAATGTCCATACTCCCATGTTTTGGGAGAAAATCAAAGTTAAATTATTCCCATTTGCCTGTCAAAATCTTATTTTAGGGGGAGATTTTAATATTGCAATATGCCCTGAAATAGATAGATTATCGGAAAAAAAAAACAAGGGAGTATAATAAGCGGGCAAAATGTCTGAAACAAGTCTGTCAGAAACTCAAGCTTTTAGACATCTGGCGTATTGAGAACCCAAACTGTAGAATGTTTTCTTGTGAGACAAAAGTACATAGAACTTTTTCAAGAATTGATATGTTTCTAATTTCAGAATCCCTATCTATCTTAAAAATTAAAACTGAGATCGCTGATATAGTTATTTCTGATCATGCCATCATATCACTAGCTTTTCCTTCTCTATTCAGACCTAAAGATAAAAATCAAAGTTTTATATTTCCACGCTTTTGGTATAATAACCCTAGATTTGGTCTTTGGCTAAAGCAAAAATGGAAAGACTTTGTTACTTTCAATATCACTCAAATTAATAACATAGAAGTATTCTGGGAAGCCTCAAAAGCTGTATTAAGAGGGGAAATTTAATCATATTTAAATGCATGGAATAAGAAAAATAGAGCAATTTAAATTCAGCTTGCATATCATGTGAAAAATGCCCTTAGAAGATTTTATAATGAAAGAACATCAATTAATTGGAACAAATATTGTGAAGCCAGAAATAATCGTGAGGTCTATCATAAGAAGAGGTCACATAGGGAAGAACTTAAATTGAATTTAAAGGTTATCATGGTACGTCTGCAAAACATCTACACGTATCACAGGAGAAGAAATCACTAAAGCAATAGAGAAAGTAAAATTAAATAAGGCAGCTGGGCCCGATTTTTTACCTGCAGAATTTTATAAAATTCTATCTCAAGAAATTAATTTTACTATGGAAAGGCTTTATAATGAGTATTTTTCTCAAAGTAACACGATGTCTAATATTTTTACAGCAGCTAATATTACCTTTATTCTAAAAAAAGACAAGGAAAGAGAGGACCCTGCATCGTATAGACCAATATCGGTTCTTAATATAGATTATAAAATCTTGACTTCAATTATTGCAGACAGACTGGCAAAAGGGTTAGATGAGATTATACATCCTGATCAGACCGGCTTTATACAAGGAAGGAACTCTGCTAAAAATATCCGCAAAGTAGTTATGCTCTTGGACTATATGTGGAATAGAGACAAAATTAAAAAAAAGGGAACATATGCAGATCTGGCTCTTTTGACAGTAGATGCGGAAAAAGCCTTCAACTCTATTATGTGGCAGTATCTATTTAGGGCTTTAGAACAATTTGGGTTCCAGGAGCAATTTGTGCATTTTGTTCATAAAATATATCGGATGCCAATATCATATTTATTGATTAATGGTATGCTTCCCCTAAAATAATACTCGGCAGGGGAACAAGGCAAGGATGTCCGCTGTCCCCATTGCTGTTTAATATTGCATTAGAACCTCTGGCTATTTGGTTAAGGGAGAATTTGAGTGGAATCTCAATTGGGCCACAAAAATTGAAAACTCTTCTATATGTAGATGATATGTTACTTTTTTTAGATAAAACGGCGTACCATATACCTTTAGTTATGCAAATATTTGCTAATTTTAGTTCTTTTTGGGATATAAAATTAATTATGGAAAAAGTGAATTATTGTGGATAATTAAATCGAGGGTAAGTTGCTCAAATCATCCTTTCAAAGTTCGTCTTAAATATCTGGGTATAATTTTACATAGAGATCCACAAAAATGGTATAATTTGAATTTTTCACCCCTATTACAGAAGATTAAGAATAATCTTGAAGTATGGGCTTCTTTCCCTTTATCTATATCAGCACAAGTTAATTTAATAAAATTCATTGTGTTTCCTCAGATGTTGTATCCACTACAAAATTTACCATTGTTCCTTTTAAACATTGATCTGAGAGAATTTGACCAGTATCTAACTAATTTTATATGGGGTAATAAGAAAGCCCGTATATCCTTGGCTAGATTGACACAAAAAAAATGGATAGCAGGTCTAGCCCTTCCTAGTTTAAAACTGTATAATATTGCTACTTTAGTTACATTTGCCCTTGATTGGATAACCGATTCCAACAATTTTGCTACTATTGAACTAGAAAGGCAATGTATTGCTCCTTTTTCATTAAAAGCCATTTTACATAATGTAATTAAACATCTTCCACCCAAAATTATTATATTATCTTCCATTAAAAATATAATTGTAGTCTGGCAGAAATTCTGTAAGGTTATGGAAGCAGACCCTCACTTTTCTAAATTTTTGCCCATAAGAGGTAATCCAGAATTTATGCCAGGAATACAATATAAGGTTTTTAAAAAATGGGAGGAGAACGAATTGGTAGTGGTGTCCCAGGCCATGCTAGATACTCAACAAATATATCTGTCAGATATTCTTTTCCAACAATTTTACCTAGCTAGGGATAATTTGTTTGCTTATTTTCAACTTCGGCACTTCCTGCACAACTGTTCGCCCGTGGGGGACTGGGCGTCTAAGTGGGACGAGATCAATATATGTATTGATAGGTTCAGAAGTGGCAATACTTCAATTTCGCTTATATATGATATAATGCTAGCTAAACAAGGTGCATTAGTGGTAGAGAAAATTTGTAAAAATTGGGCAAATGCTTTTACTACTATAAATCCGGATCTGATCAGTCAGAGTTTTTTTACAGTAAATAAATATTATTTGCCTCCGTCCAGAATGGCACAATTTTATCCCACACAAGCTTTTTTTTGTCCACGTTGCTCTTATATCAATGCTAATTTAATGCATATGTTGTGGACATGTCCAAAAATAAAGCAATTTTGGTTGAAAATTCAGTATTGGGTTAACCAGTCTTTTAATTTAGCTGTTCAATTTACTGCTAACGCTGTATTTTTTCTTAGAATAGATAATCAAATAAAAAATATATTTGTATATTCCCTTATAACTATTATACTTATAGCTAGGTTTCTTATAATTAAAAACTGGCGGTTGCACAAGGCTCCGCCCTTTACTCTTTTTCTTAAAGAGATACAGGCCCAAATTTTATTTGAAGCCTTTTACACTCAATTTTCCACTGAAAAAAGTATCAGCAAATTTATTCATAGTTGGCTCCCAATAATTAAGTCTTATCCGTCGGTAGTTCCGAAAAATATCTTGATGCCATTTTTAAGCTCTCAGACTTTTTCAGATCTAGTTGTACATGGGTCGTTCCCACCTTTATGGGTGTCTAATGCCAGGGAAGTGGGCTAGGGGGAGGAATTAGGTATTTACGCGAGGTGGGGGAGGGGAGGCGACAGGAGAGATATACTCTTATTACTAGCAAAATAGACTAGCAAAATTATGTTAAGATTGATGCAATGATACCGAAGTTATTTTATGTGGCCCTGCGTGGCTATTTATTTCTTGTGTTAAGAGTTGTCTATCGGTATCTATATGTATTTTTTTGTTTTTTTGCCCAGCGTGGCTATTTATTTTCTATGCTGTATATTTGTATACCCTGTTGGATTAATAAAATAATAAAAAAAGAACCCTTTGTAAGTAAGCAGATAAAAACATGATAAAACATATTTATGCAATATTCATATTAAATAAAGATTTTAACTATGTATTTACTGTAAATATGTCACATTTGTTAATGCGAATATGCTATGCTTGTTTGTATGCGCGATGTGTGTTTTTTTACAACAATTTTTTTGCGCGATCTCTGGTGTTTCACTTTTTTTTCTTAATTGATCTCTATGGGGGAATATGTGCATGCACACTCAAAAACTTAAGTTAGTTTTTTTGCGGTATTCGGGTTAACACTAGCGCAAAATAAGTTTTTTTGGAACCAGCACAACCTGAATAGTGCAAAAAGCTTAAGGCTAGCGGTGTTTTCGCTTATGCAAAAAACAAACAAATAACGCGCCACTTTTAATCTAGCCCATGGTTATAGTAGTATACTTTTAACCTCTGTGATTACCTTGTATCTAAGCCTCTTTGACAGCCAGCCCCCTGATCACATGGATATTTCATTATTATCTATTGACTTGCATTTTAGAAAATTAGTGCACTGTCATGCACAACTCCACGGCAGAGAGCACAATGTTAACTATATGGCTCACATGGATTAGCAGTCTCTTGTTGTGAAAAGCAAATAATAAAGCATGTGATAAGAGGCTGTCTGTAGTGGCTTAGAAACAGGCAAACATTAAGAGGTTTAAATGTTATAAAGTATATTAATATAACAATGTTGGTTGTGCAAAGCTGGGGAATGGGTAGTAAAGGCATTAAACAATTACAATTTTGGTGTTGATCGTCCCTTTAAGCATGTGACATTTAGTACTGGAGAAAAAATGTAAATTTAATTACCCTTTTGGAGGTTGTGCTAAGAAGCAAGTGGAGTGTTTCTAAAAGTCGTGAAATTATCCAGTGTTCAGCATTGGATACTTTGCCTTTACTACAGAGAGATGATTACCCGCATTGATGGGACCAGGACAAAGGCAGGCATGACACCAGACTCATGGTTACATGTGGATATGTTGTGATACCTGGTAGCATCCTGATGAGCTTTCTTGTAGTGGTGAGCTTGATCCGACCTAGTTATCAAAGCCTACAGACTGGCAAAATTTGAAATCTGTGATGTAACATACGATCCGCCGGTCTCAATCCGACACAGATCGATGCTTACATCATTACAGATGTTCCGAATACACATTCGGCACTATTTGACACTTTTTCAAAGTTATCAAATAACTAAGTATTGCAGCATAAGCCAGAAGCTACAGGTTTGCAACAATCAACAATGGTGACTCTCTCACCACTGCATGAATCAGTTGTGGGATTTGAACAGCCTAAAATTACAGTATTGACAGGGACTGAGGCTGGTCCCAAAATGTCTGTATTTACAAGAACGCAGGGAGCTACAGCAGACCCCAGTAAGTCTTTTGCCAGTGTTGTATTATATGTGCCTTCTGTTTTACTGCACTATTTTAAAAATGCAAATGCTGCTGTTTCCTTTACTGACCAACCTTTAACTTCCAGACATGAAGCTTTAAAAGGCCCAAAGTTTTTTCTAATTTACCTGGGAAAAATCCTTTAAAGAGGAGGAATGTTGTCAGATGAACCTATTGTGGCAATCATGAAGAGGGCAGAGGTATGGCATATGTGAGCCAAGTGCTTATTAAGAAATCACTGGGATTTCATCCAGATGTTGTTTATGCTTTACTACATGCTCCATATTCAGAGCATTATGATATGTAGAAACTTTCTGGCAGCAGTATAAAATTGTAAAAGGCAAAGCTGAGTGGAAGAACTTTGAGGCAAGTCCAATTACCATGCTGTGTCTGTGATCATTGCATTTGATCTTGAATCCATTCCAGTAGAGGACATAATTTTCAGTCTGAAACGCTAATGTGAAGTCCTTAGTGGGCCTAAGAAGACATACAATGGGGATTATTGGAATGGAGGTTATTTGTTTGAAGTCAAGCTTTTTTCTCTGGATAATATAAGAATCCATAAGCCACGCTTCCTTTACATTGGCAATTTTAGAGGGAGATGCTATTAAAGGGACAGTCAAAACTAAACTTTCATGATTCAGATAGGGCATGTCATTTTATACAACTTTTATCATCAAATTTGCTTTGTTCCATTGGTTGTATTTTTGAAAAGCTAAACCTAGCTAGGCTCAAATTGATTTCTAAACCATTGAAAACCGCCTCTTAGTGCGGAGCATTTTGAAAGTTTTTCACAGTTAGACAGTGTTAGTGCATGTGTGTCATATAGGTAACATTGTGCTCACTCCCGTGAAGTTATTTAGGAGTCTTCACTGATTGACTACACTGCATGTCTGTCAAAAGCACTTAGATAAGGAGGCTGTCTGCAGAGGCTTAGATACAAGGTAATCACAGAGGTAAAAAAGTATATTAATATAACTGTGTTGGTTATGCAAAAACGGGAAATGGGTAATAAAGGGATTATCTATCTTTTTAAATAAGAAAAATGTTGGTGTAGACTGTCCCTATAAAGTGGGCAGCCAATATGTTGCTTTAAGTGTGGTTCCAGAGGCCTTTTTTCTTCAGCCTGTGATAAAATCAGATGCAGTAACTGTAAGGAATTTGGTCATCCAAGAAGTGAATGCATCAACACCATTGTTTGCAATTTGTGTTATAAGCCTGGAAATTTGTATATTAAGTGTCCAGAGACTCAGCATAATCAGAACCATGAAGAGGAAACTTTAGTTAGTGATACAGCCTTATTACAGGTTGAAGGTAACATACTGGAGCATCATGAATGTGGCACGGTAATGTCCCATTGTTATTTAGGACAAGGGAAAGAAGAGGTGAATTCTTCAGATCCTATTATCCTTAAACCTCAGGAAGAGGATAAATAATCTGACCGGCAAGTTCAGCAAAGAAAAAGGAAAAAGGGAAGCTCCTAAGCAGCAAAGAGTTTCTAAAGGCAGGAGTACAGATTTGAATTTAGAATGGGCTTGTCAAGCCTAATGATTGGGTGCAATGTGCAATATTGTGTTCCTTAATATAGGCCTAGATTATGAGTGGAACGCTATTGGTAGCGTGAGGAGCATAAACACAGTTGCGAGACTGCAGTGTTCATATGCTCTAATCCATATTACAAGTGGCGCGCTGTTTAAATTACCGCAAATTTACACTCCCCATATTTTCTATGGGGGCATTAAGCGGCTATGTCCGCTCGTATTACAAGTTAAAAGTAAATGCGATCGCTCAAACGCAATCATATTTAACCTGAAAGGTTGCATAAAGAGTTGCACTAAACTACTCTATTAACCCCTAAAATGCCACACTTTACATTGCAAACTACCCCACTACTCTATTAACCCTAAACCACCACAACCCCCATTGTAAACTACCCCTCTACACTATTAACCCATAAATCACCACAACCCCCATCCCAAATGTCATGAATACTTCAGGATTTAGATGCTAAGGGGTTAATTTTCTTTAGCCTGTGTTTGTTTGTTTTTTGTTCAGAAGAAATATGCTGTGTGTGTTTCCCTTTGATAAGCCAGCACCCCTAATAAATAGTTTCTAAGTTCCACGTCACCAAATGTTATTGCATATACATTGATGCATCAAGAAAAATAAAAGTGTCAGCTCAAGAGACAATAAGCAGTGCACTCTCCCCAGAGCAGATAAGGTCAATAAGAGGACACTAGTACTATTTAAGACAGGCTTTAAAACATGTTATGACACTAGATGAGGGACATATGACAACCATGTCATATTTGGTACCAAACTAGTTCTCATGATGTCCCTGGGAAATTGCTTATATAGGTGTATGCGCTGAATATGGTGGTCTATAATTTCAGGCAAAGACTCAGAACTTTATGATCCATCATAAAAGAGAGGGGTGGATATTTCCCTTGCCCCCTCTGCAAGAAGGTTGGGTCAACCAATTTGATATCATGGAAAAAAGTATAACATTTTGTGTTTTAAAAATTTAAGTGGTTCATTCTACTTTGGAGGCTGCTACAGCGTGAGT
This sequence comes from Bombina bombina, assembly GCF_027579735.1. NCBI lineage: Eukaryota > Metazoa > Chordata > Amphibia > Anura > Bombinatoridae > Bombina > Bombina bombina. The sequence continues at coordinate 436,538,155 of NC_069499.1, forward strand.
GACCATTTCTCTTGCCCATCTCCCTGGGGCAGACTTATAAGCTAGGAAAGTATTAGGTCTGTTATTTCTCCTTTTTATTTTAAAACTGTTTGCTTGTTTATAATTCTATTTGTTAACATCTTTTTATTAATAATGCATTGTGCATAATTTTTTGCATAATAAACATTCACTTATTAAGTTTTTGTCTTTGTCTAATATTTGAACCACTTTACTGAAAGAGACGGGAGTTAAGTTGTTAGTCTCGTTTTTTCCTTAGGATTTCCCATAAATAAATTGCAAGTGGTGGCAGCTTATTTAGTTTGAGTGGCAGTGAATGGGAGTTTTGGGCATTGTTTCTATGTCTAGTACAGACTAGAGAGTGTTGTTAAACCTTCCACCCACTGAACTAAGTCACAGGCTTGCATGGAGTGGCTAGACTGTGACAGATTAGTGAAAGTAGGAAGGGTTGGTTAACCCTTTCTGTGCCAAACAAGTGACTGGTCGTCACACCAAACTACCCCTCTATACTATTAATCCCTAAACCACCACAACCCCTATCGCAAACTATACCTCTACACTATTTACCCCTAAACTGCCACAACCCCAACTCAAACCAACCCTTCTACACTATTATCCCCTAAACCACCACAATCCACATCCCAAATTACCCCTCTACCCTATTAACCCCTAAACCACCTCAACCTCCACCAAAAATACCCACTAACATCTAATACCTGTAACCAGCTAAACCCCCTAACCTAGCAACCCCTAAGTTACCCCCACAAAACACTAACCTTACCTAAAAAATCAAAACCTAACAGTACCTTAAAAAACAAAAAAAGCTACCATTATAGAAAATTAAAAACCTACCATTACAGACATTTTTTTTTAACAAAAATAAAAAAAAAACGTATTCCTATTCTAAAACTAAACACTCACTTGAAAAAAAAAAAATCCAAAATGGAAAACCTATCTTCATTCCAATGGTGCTCCATTTTCCTCCCAGTGGTGCTCCATTTTCATCCCAGTGGTGCTCTATCTTCATCCATGCGGTGGTCCATCTTCATTCCTGTGGTGGTCTTTTATCTTCATCTCGGTAGTGGTCTTCTATTTTTATCCATCTTCTTATCTTTGGCCGCCAACATCCTCATTATGCAGTCACCTGCCGCACACTAAATTTTAAATGCAAGGTACACCCTTTATATAGGGGTATCCTTGCATTACTAACAGCCAATAGAAAAATAATTCATTTTATTGGCTGATTTGAATTTTAAATTGAAAATCAGCCAATAGGAATGCAAGAGTACCTCTATATAAAGGTGGGACCTTGCATTCAAAAGTCAGTGTGCGGCGGGTCACTGCATGAATAGGACGTCGGCGACAAAAGATAAGAAGATGAATAAAGATACTAGACTGCCGCCAGGATGAAGATAGAAGACTGCCGTGGGGATGAAGATGTACCATCGCCGGAATGAAGATGGAGCACCACCAGGATGATGGTAGACCACCTCTTGGGTGAGTTCCATCTTTGTGGGTTTAGGGAAAGGATTTTTTTTTTAAGTTTAGGGTTTTATTTTTTATTTTATTTTTGGGCAGCAAAAGAGCTAAATGCACTTCTAAGGGCAATGTCTAGCCATATGCCCTCTTCAAGGCAATTTTTAGAATAGGTTTTATTTAAATAGTCTCTTTTGGGGGGCTGGGGGTTACTTGTAGAATGGTGGGGGGGGGTGTTTGAAACAGTCATTTTAAGGGCTATTGCTATAGTTATGTGTTGTTTTTATTTTTGGTAATTTATTTCTTTCTCTTTTGCGACAAGGTGTTGTGGCAGATTAGGGGTTAATAGTGTAGTGGGGTACTTTGCGATAAGGAGGTGTGGTGGTTTAGGGGTTTATAACACAGTGGGGTAGTTTGTGATGTGGGGGTGTGGCAGTTATGGGGTTAATAGCATAGTGGGGTAGTTTGTGATGTGTGGGAGTGGCAGTTAAGGTGTTAATAGTGCTGTGGAGTAGATTGCGATATAGTGTGTGGCGGTTAAGAGGTTAATAGTTTAGCGGGTACTTTTGTGGTGGACTGTGTGGTGGGATAGGGATTAATAGAGTAGGGGCGTATGTCAATTCGGGTTAGCGCGCAAGTATGGGTGTTAGTTTTTTTTCCAATTTTCTCTCTCTATTGAAGTCTATGGGGGAGTACGTTATCACAGTCACAATAGGCTAACTTCTACTCTTTGTGCGCATTGGGTTAGTGAAAAACATTTACTTTTAACTTGTAATAAGTGCAACCCGACGTGCACAAAGAGCAGAAGTCGAGCAGAGTTTGCGTGAGTGCGAGGTTAGTGTAAGAGCGAGAGCCCATAATTTATGTATCACCTCACTTTTCAAAACTGAATATTACAAATGTGTTACACATGTAAATACATTTTAATACTCTAAACCTATATTAGCAACATTTATCTTAAAACAGCAAATATGTAGTAAATATGTAGTAAATATGTAGTAAATATGTAGTAAATATGTAGATGAAAAAAAGGATCTCCTTTATGTCAACTGGGCAAGCCACAATGATTACCATAAGTTACAAGCTGTATGTGTTTCTTTCTATTCTTTCTATTCTTTTGTGCTCAGACAAAAAATCCTATTTATACATATCCATACTATTCTTTAATTATATTGTTTACCTTTATTTAATGACTATTTCTTACATTATTTTTCTCTAGCTACTGGTTATGAAATGTTATTTCAAATATTCAAAGCAGAGTGTGAAAACTATAAGCCGTTACACTATCACTGGATGCAGCAAGACAGTCTTTAGTTCAGGTTGCTATGGTGATGGGAAGACAGTTGCTCATATAATTGTCTTTTAGGTATGTTCAATAAGTTTAGCAAAGCTAGGTCAGTTTATTTTTTTATATTTATAGCTGTCATATGATAGAAGAAATATGTGATCCTGTGGATTTTAGTTGCTACTTAAAGTTTATTAAAAAGTATTGTAAAAAAATATTTTTTAGTTGATTAAAATTCTTGTCATATGAACCACAGACCTGAAATGTTGACATAATTTACAATTCTAAAAAATGGAATTTGTATGTTAATATGTTAAAGGTAATATAAACATGAGAGAGAGAGAGTACAAGAGATAGAGAGAAAACAAGAGAGAAAAAGAGAGAGATACTATATATTTAGGGCTAGATTACACTCATGTTTGTCCTAGATTGGCATCAGGAATAGATTCCAGTTCCTATAGGAACACATACTATTGGTTTTATCTACAGTTGTAGAATCTATATTAGATCCTTTGTGTTCAATTACTGTTTGTACAGCACACATATCCTACCTTGCTCATATTTTTTTTTCTCCCCATACACTGCTGTGTTCATATTATTATTCTACATACTGACAGTTAATCTCTTGGATAAAGACTCTAGAGCACTGGAGGGCTTTGCTAGGGGTTTTATACATGTTGCTGGCCATTTTCTTGTAGGGAATGCTAGAAAGACTGGGCTAATATGATTGATTTTGGTGTGGGATGTTGACGTTGAAGTTAATAATGGTAGGGGAGGTAACAGGGTTACTCAGTTTTATAACTTGGTGCCTATGACTATAGGATAAAGGTATCAATGCTAATTGTGGCTGGGGTTAGAAGCTTATTAGTGGGTATTAGTTATCTATTTTCATGGCTCAGCTGAGATCCAGCCACATGTGTTTTTCATATTTAAATGTATTAGATCTTTAATTCATTTTTTTTCAAGTGGGAACTCAATGTAAATACAGATGTTCCCTCTAATTCACAACTTTGTCTAGCTTTTCACACAGTTTCATGAAGATATATACAAATATACTGTACACCAGTTTAAAGGATATTAAACAGTATGATTGTAATATAAAATGTATAATTATGTGTAGTTTTAAAAATAACATTCTTAGGCTAATCTTTGCTTTAAATCCATCACTATTGGCCTGATGATTTAAAGCTCTCCCTTCAGGTGAGATGATCTAAGACGTCTCATCAGTATGACGAGGTCTCTCAAAAAAAATGTAGAAACACAAATTGTCTCTTGAGGCATGTTTATGTTGCCATACAGTGTTCTCAATGTGAATGAGAGATTCCTACATTACAATATAAAGTCTAAAAGAAAGTCACAAAGATTTTGTGTGATTTCTCTCCATGCTGGTGAGTTTTTAATCATCAGGCCCTATGTCTAGCATGTATTTACTGTTTAACATCTCTTTAATGCCTTTCACCTCTCTCTGTTCCCCTTGGTTGTAAATATGAACACACGCATGTCTTTGTCATTCATCAACATGGATAAAATCAAACAGGAGACAGATGTCTGTTGACTTTAAAATATGTAAACAGTTGAAAAAGAGGATACATCAGCATTTCTATGTCTAGAACGCTAGTGATTTTTAAACTTTAATTTTTTTTGGCCATTTTTTTTGTAAACAAAGTGTTATATTTTCATATTTAGCTGCCGGCATCTGATTTATTTATATATGTATTAGATTTATTATTATTATTAGTTTGTTATTAAGTAGAATAAATATTTGATTATTCACTTTTAATGCATTATTCTTATTTGTACATACTTATACACCATTGGCAGACAGTTAGCTCTATCTGGAGCGCATCCAAACTCTTTCCAATCATCTAATTTACATTTATGTTTCACATTTTTTGAGATTTGTGTGTAAACTTTTTTTGGGTTTTTTGCTTTTCACTGTCAATAGGGCTGCTCTCACACCATGTATCCACTTGTATACTGTTGATGATATGTCCCCTAACTAACAGCTTGAATACCAAATTAGATCTTAGATTAAGGCCAAGATTTATGAAGCTGCGTAATGAGTGAGCCTCCATCTGATTTTTAAGAAGCAGTGGTCTCATGACGGCTGCTTCTTAAACTATATGCCACCTCTAAGTTGGCGGTTTGCAATCACCACGGACAACCCCTGCTTGTTCACGATTGGCTGCAAACTAACAGGGCGCGGCATTGCACACAGCATAGTGTGCAATTTTAAATGCTGTCTACTTAATGCTGTCTGCTGGCTGCAATGCTGGGAGGACAGATTCGTGGGAGCAAACATTCGGCTAGATTACGAGTTTTGTATTATGAAGGGTGCGGTGCTAACTTGCACGTTATTGTCACCGCTCACTTCCCTAAAGCACTGGTATTACAGGTTTATAAAAACCCGGCGTTAGCATGCAAGAAGTGAGAGTAGAGCAAAATTGAGCTCCATACCGCACTCCAATACCAGCGCTGCTGAAACCTGAGGTGAGCTGGTTTTACGTGCACGATTTCCCCATAGACATCAATGGGGAGAGCCGGTTGAAAAAAGTCTAACACCTGCAAAAATGCAGCGTAAAGCTCCGTAACGCAGCCCCATTGATTCCTATGGGGAAACAAAATGTATGTTTACACCTAACATCCTAACATGAACTCTGAGTCTAAACACCCCTAATCTTACACTTATTAACCCCTAATCTGCCGCCCCCGACATCGCCGACACCTACATTATATTTATTAACCCCTAATCTGCCGCCCCCGACATCGCCAACACCTACATTACACTTATTAACCCCTAATCTGCTGCCCCAACATCGCCGACACCTACATTATATTTATTAACAAGCAAAGAATGGAGGTGGCACCTACGGTCATCCGACAGTTAATGATAATTAATAAATTCAGTATTGAAAAATATATGTATAATATTAATAAAGGATTATAATAAATAATAAAAAATAATAATAATCCTCTTAACAAAATAAAATAAAACAAATGCAAATTGCTATATTGGTAGAATATATTTAAGTTTATTCAAACATCAAATTTTCTAAATTTATATATGATAATCTCATATTACAGATTGATTGTTTAAAAGATCTCTAAATAAAGTTGTTCCTAGTTAAATAACACCGGTGTTAGACTAAAACAAAAACATTTAAAACTAACTATAAAGTATTAGCTAAAAATACTTCCAGGCTAATATATACTAAATCACAATAAATAGTAACGTTGGTACAATCGTAACCATAAAACAATAGAACTGTCCTCTCTGGATGACTTTAGTACATTGTGTGACCGGATAAACTGACAAACAATATCAAGCTATGCTTTTCACAGATAGCTGGTAGCTAGCTATTCAATATGACGATCAGATAAAGAATAAGACAAAGTCTTTATAAGTAAACTGGTTCCTGAAATTCGTATAAGAACCACAGTGGTGATAATCCTTGTCTTTAGAAACTTCACTTATTATAAGCGTGAATCATCTAGGACATGATATAAAAGCAAAGTCTTAATATATCAGATGATGGATATCTTCAAGCGGTTCTCGCACTTACCGAGTGTATCAACTGTGGGGGCGGAGTTCCTATTTCTGACGCTTGTTTAATAATAGATCCGATTGAGTTGAAATAAAGAACTAGTTAAAATGTCTCTTTTCAGTGTGCACACTTATGAAAATGTCTTATAATCCTTAGATATACTCCTACCGTCTTTTCTGCTTGTGAGGGACGACTGTGATCACAAGCTGGCGTGGCGGTTCTGGGAGTTGGAGCAAGGCTCCCTGGTGAGCTGAAATGCGTAGAACCTGTTACCCGGCATCACTGAAAGGAAGACGCTTAGCTGAATGATTGCTACTTGCTCCAACTCCGAGAACCGCCACGCCAGCTTGTGATCACAGTCGTCCCTCACAAGCTGAAAAGACGGTAGGAGTGTATCTAAGGATTATAAGACTTTTATATCATGTCCTAGATGATTCACGTTTATAATAAGTGAAGTTTCTAAAGACAAGGATTATCACCACTGTGGTTCTTATACGAATTTCTGGAACCAGTTTACTTATAAAGACTTCGTCTTATCCTTTACCTGATCGTCATATTGAATAGCTAGCTACCAGCTATCTGTGAAAAGCATAGCTTGATATTGTTTGTCAGTTTATCCGGTCACACAATGTACTAAAGTGATCCAGAGAGGACAGTTCTATTGTTTTATGGTTACGATTGTACCAACGTTACTTTTTATTGTGATTTAGTATATATTAGCCTGGAAGTATTTTTAGCTAATACTTTATAGTTAGTTTTAAATGTTTTGGTTTTAGTCTAACACCGGTGTTATTTAACTAGGAACAACTCTATTTAGAGATCTTTTAAACAATAAATCTGTAATATGAGATTATCATATATAAATTTAGAAAATTTGATGTTTGAATAAACTTAAATATATTCTACCAATATAGCAATTTGCATTTGTTTTATTTTATTTTGTTAAGAGGATTATTATTATTTTTTTATTATTTATTATAATCCTTTATTAATATTATACATATATTTTTCAATTCTGAATATATTAATTATCATTAACTGTCGGACAGCCGTAGGTGCCACCTACATTATTTGCTTGTTTTTTTCCTCCAATTGTTTTTAACTGCACATGTTGTGAGAGGTGCGGTTAGTGAGGTTGGCTAGTCTAACATTAGCTTAAGTCTCAGTTCACACAAACCTTTGTTACTTGTTATATTTATTAACCCCTAATCTCCCTTCCCCAATGTCGCCGCAACCTACCTACACTTATTAATCCCTAATCTGCCGCCCCAACGTCGCCGCCACTATAATAAACATATTAACCCCTAATCCGCTGTACTCCCGCATCGCAAACACTAGTTAAATATTATTAACCTCTAATCTGCTGCCCCTAACATTCAGGGCAATGGGGAGCTTAGGTTTTTTTAGTTATGATTTTATTTGGGGGGTTGGTTGTGTGGATAGTGGGTTTTACTGTTAGGGGGTGTTTGTATTTTTTTTTTTACAGGTAAAAGTGCTGATTTCTTTGGAGCAATTCCACGCAAAAGGCCCTTCTAAGGGCTATTGGTAGTTTAGTTTAGGCTAGTTTTTTTTTATTTTGGGGGGCTTTTTTATTTTGATAAGGCTCTTAGATAAGGTGTAATTAGTTTAAATATCTGATAATTTCTTTTTTTATTTTGTGTAATTTAGTGGTTTTTTTGTAATTTAGGTAATTGTATTTAATTTAGGTAATTGATTTAATTGTAGTGTAAGGTTAGGTGTTAGTGTAAGGCAGGTTAGGTTTATTTTACAGGAAAATATGTATTTATTTTAACTAGGTAGCTAGTAAATAGTTAATAACTATTTAGTAACTATTCTACCTAGTTAAAATATATACAGACTTGCCTGTAAAATAAAAATAAACCCTAAGCTAGCTACAATGTAACTATTAGTTATATTGTAGCTAGCTTAGGGTTTATTTTACAGGTAAGTATTTAGTTTTAAATAGGAATTATTTAAGTAATGATAGTAGGTTTTATTTAGATTTATTTTAATTATATTTAAGTTCAGTGGCGTCACTAGGGTTGGTGTCACCTGGTGCGGTAACTTATGGTGTCACCCCCCCTCCCCACAGAAAGCAGACACACACAAACACAAAAACACAGGCACACACACACATACAAACACTCAGACACACTTAAAAACACACTCAGATGCACACACACAAACACTCGGAAACACACTCAGACACACACACAAAAACACTCAGACACTCACACAAAAGCACTCAGACACACACACCCACACAAAAACACTCAGACACACACACATACAAAATATGTAAACTGCACTGCATTAATTATAAAGCTCATGCCTAGAGCTGCTCCCTGGCTCAGCAGAGCATCAAATGAAAGATAAACAGAGCACTCTAAAAATAAATCACTAAAGAAAAGGTTTAGGTGTGCAAACTATGAAAATTCTGCTCTCTGACTCTGTTCCAAGTCTGTCAGTGCACAGCCCGGTGCCGTGTGCCTACCGCTTCTTATGGCTAAGCACCTCTGCTCTCTGCCTACCCCGCAGACCCCCGTCTGCCCTCCCCTCCAACCTCTTCAGTGTGCCGTAACCGTACCGGTCTGGTGGGCATTATTAAAGTATCCTTCCCTTTAGAGACAGTGTTAGACAGTCATGCGGTCATGTGCCAGGCATCCCCCTCATGATTTCCCAGTTCCCGTTTAGAGAGACAGCACAGCAGTGAGTGACTTCACTGCTCCACACGTCACTGAGCAGTGAGCAGAGATAGGCAGGCAGGTTTAGGCTAGCAGCGCAACTTTGCAAGCCCACAACATTCATAGTGAAATTGGGCAGGGGAGGAGCAAAGTACAAACAAGCAAAAGCAGCCGGGAAAACTATTTGTGGAAATTGCAGCGCTGGCTCAAGGGGCAAAAAAAATTAAGTGTCTACAGCTTCCCCAATCCCAATAATGTTCACAAATGCTGGCCCCTCTAATAAAAAATATATGCATCTCTACATTATATGTCTTTGAATTTCAATAAAATAAAAAAAATATATATATTAGTTAGAGAGTGTTAGGGTTAGACTTAGGTTTAGGGTTTAATAAATTTAATACAGTGGCAGCGACGTTGGGGGCAGAAGATTAAGGGTGGCAGACTAGGGGTTAATAATATTTAACTAGTGTTTGCGATGCGGGAGTGCGACGGTTTAGGGGTTAATATGTTTATTATAGTGGCGGCGATGCCTGGAGCGGCAGATTAGGGGTTAATAATTTTATTTTAGTGTTTAGGGGTTAATAGATAGTTTATGGGTGTTAGTGTACTTTTTAGAACTTTAGTTATGAGTTTTATGTTACACCTTTGTAGCGTAAAACTCATAACTACTGACTTTCAGTTTACGGTATGGATCTTGGCGGTATTGGCTGTACCGTTCACTTTTTGGATTCTTAATACCGGCGCTATGGAAGTCCCATTGAAAAAGGACTTTTTGAAAGCTGTGGTAGTTCTGTTGCGTTACGGACAAAAAAGTGTGCGGTACAGCTAAACCTGCTAATACCAGCGGTAGTGAAAAAGAGCCTTAACGCTGCTTTTTCACTCATAATCTAGCCGAATGTTTGTCCGGCCCTTACTAAATCTCGGCCATAGAGTTGGATAAGGATATTTTGTAATGTTCACTATTTTATATTTTAAAATACATTTTCAAATTTATTTATATTATTTTTTTATATTAAAGAATAAATATTTATTTATTGTAATGATATGTAAGTAAAATATCCCAATAAATAAAAATAATAAATGTAAGTAAAATATATTACTAAAAAAACAACAAAAACTAATGGAATAAAAGAAACACATTTCTTTAAAAATCCATAAAAAATTGTTTTTATAATTAATTTATTCCATTGATTCATAGGTTTATAGATTTTTGTGTGTTGATTAATGGAGAGAGGTACATACATATTTAAACTGTAGAGCTTTTTCTGGTAGACAAAAGGGTTGCTCAGACTGCTGAAAAGTGTTGATGATTGAGGTAATTGCTATCTGAGAAATAAATAAAGAATGCAGTTAAGCTGTGTTATACATTAGCAAAGCTGTTAAAAGGTGAACTGGACTCTTAATTGATTTGCTTCTGTTCAAGTAAGTTCATATTAGTACCAGGAGTAAGTTCATATTAGTACCAGGAGTAAGTTCATATTAGTACCAGGAGTAATTTCATATTAGTACCAGGAGTAATTTCATATTAGTACCAGGAGTAATTTCATATTAGTACCAGGAGTAGGTTCAATTTGTTTGGTAACCTGAGTACTTATTAAACTGCTAGGTTGTGATTTGTTCACAGACTTCTTTTATCCCAAAAAGTGTGGCACAAGAATGTACCTTTAAACAACTTGAATATGAACATAGGGTTTTAGATATTAATAGTGTAGTTATAATTATTGAGCATATATTTTTAATTGTGGTAGTAATACATATTATAACATACAGCATCATTTTGAACTTATAGTTATTGGATATTTCCTTTCTTTTTCTACACATTTTGAAGGTACGTTTGGGATATACCACCTGATTTGTTCTTGAATTTTGTAGTACTGCCTTTTGTTTTTGTTTTATGTTACACAAATACTGTAACAGCTGGTTAGCCTATTCTCCCAATGTAATTTCAGTCCTCAGTACATCAGATTATATAACTTCATATTTGACTAACCCTTGAAAACCATAAGGGGCATTTTTATCAAAGTGCAAGCGGACATGATACGAGGAAGCGTATCATGTCCGCTGCACATCAATAAATGCCGACAGAATACGCTGTCAGCATTTATCATAGCACAACTAGTTCAACGGAACTGCTTGTGCAATACCACCCCCTCCAAATTCGCGGCCAAACGGCCACTAGCAGGAGGTTTCAATCAAACCGATCGTATTCAATCGGGTTAATTTCTGTCCGCCGCCTCAGAGCAGGCAGACAAGTTATGGAGAAGCAGTCTTTATAGAGCTTGATAATTCGTCCCCTAAGTCTTATCTTTTATTTATAAAGTAGCAACATTTTATAGTGCCATGCAGAGAACTTCACATACATAGGTTAATGAAAATACAATATTTAAAAAATTAGTACAAATGGAGCAGAGGATTCAAAGCTGTTCTGTTTGGAACATGCTGATTCTTACCAGGATATACTGTACATGTTTAGTCTATCAAGCAAATTCCATATTCATTTTAAACCTTACAAATGTTAACCCTAATACACAATGTTCTGACATGACAGTTTTTTTATGCAACACATCACAAATTTACTGAGGATGTTTCCAAGTAAACACAGTTTGCGATCAATGCAATGATTCGAGTCACTGGTTTGAAAAAAAAGTCCCCATGATTCAAAATGTTGCTATGGGCTATTATCACTGATTTTGTTTATTTGGTATTATCATCACTAAATACTGAACTGCATGCATCAGAAATCATTGCAAGAATTTTTCTATGGCTTGTTAGTCTTTTTTATGTTCTTATCTTTAGTATTTGCGCGTTCCTATTTGTTACGTAACTGACAAATGCACAGTGCGCGTGTGAATTACAGCTATCACATAAAGCCTTACTGAGGTGTAGTGATGGAGTATGTATTAAGTGTTAAGGTTGTAACGCATCTGTAGTGGATTTTTCACAATATACAGTATGTACATATTTGTTAGCAATATGCTGAGTGTTTGTTGGAGATATCATGAAATTCCTTATGTGTTTATTTTTATGCATGTTTAATAGGTTTTTAAAAGCTGACATCTTTTACCTTATATTACAGACACTTAATGGGATATGAAACCCAAGCATTTTATTTTGTGATTCAGACAGTGCATACCATTTAAAAAAAAAAAAAATCCAAATGTACTTATATTATCAAATGTGCTTCTTACCATGATATTCTGTGTTGAAGAGATACCTAGGTAGTCATCTGGAGTACTACATGGCAGGAAATAGTGCTGTCATCTTGTGCTCTTGTAAGTGGACAACATTCTTGCAAAACTGCTGTCATATAGTGCTCCAGATCCTAAGCATATGCCCTTGCTTTCAACAAAAGATACCAAGAGAACAAAGAAAAACTGATAATAGAAGTAAATTAATAAGTTGTTTAAAATCGCATGCTCTGAATTCTGAAAGAAATGTTTGGGGTTTTATATACTTTTAACCCCTTAAACCATCTAGACATAGCTACTATGTCACAGTGTACTTTGCCCAGCGTACCTGGTTGATGTAGTAGCTACGTTCAACTGTCTCCCTCATACTGCGGTCCCAGAAGGCATCTACCTTCATGTAAAGCAGATTGCAGATACAAACAGTGACACTATGGGGCATATTTATCAAGCTCCGATTGGAGCTTGATGCCCCCTGCAGGCTCGCCAGAAACAGCAGTTATGAAGCAGCAGTCACAAAGACCGCTGCTCCATAACTGGAGTACGACCGGGTTGATTGACAACCCCCTGCTGGCGGCCTATTGGCCGTGAGTCTGCAGGGGGCGGCGTTGCACCAGCAGCTCTTGCTCGCTGTATTTAGAGAGGTCTGTCGGACCTGATCCATACTGTCGGATCAGGTCCGACAGACCTTGATAACTTGGGGCCTATGTGTCACTGTTTGCATTTGCTTGTGGTGGTGCCATGGTTGGTGTGGGAGGGTCATGGGCGGCCCATTGCTGAGGGGGGCAGGAGTCGAAGGGGTGGGATTGCTATACTGCAGAAAATTGTCTATACGTAGGGAGGGATCCACTACACGATGGAAAGGAGCTCATGAGAGGGAAGGGGGAGCCCTACAAAATGATCGCTTGGAGAGGGGAGGTGGGGAGGACGAGAGGGTTGCTAGACTACAGAAAGCTTTAAATAAAATAATAAAAAATACATAAAAAAATATGTATAAACTGGGTACTGGGAGACAGTTGCCAGTACCTAAGATGACTTAAACCATTAGGAGGGGGGAGGGTTAGAGAGCTGTTTGAGAGGGATCATGAAGGTAGAAGGAGGGGAAAGGGGGGATTCTACAAGGCAGAAAAACAAAATGTATTAATTTAATTTAAATAGCCCTAAAACTTAACCTAAGAGGGTAGTGAGGAGTGTGGGTATGTGTGTATGTGGGGGGAGCTCTTTGGGAGGGATCAGGGAGGTAATCTCTACACTACAGTGAAACGGTGAAACTTAATCTTACAAGCTACCTGATTAACCCCTTCACTGCCAGGAGTTTCAAAGGTGTGGTATGCAGCTGCAAATAGTGGCCTTCTAATTAACAAAAAGCAATGGCAAAGCCATGCGTGTATGCTATTTCTGAACAAAGAAGATCCCAGTTAAGCTTTTACAACCATTTGTGTTATGACTGCACATGCAGTATGTCAATTTCAGTAAGAACCCCAAAAATAGTGTAACAGTTAATGATTGTTTTAATATGATCGCATTTGGTGGCAAAATGGTAGCATGAAACATACCAAAACGGGTCTAGATCACTATGTTGGGTTGTCTACTTAAAAAAATGATATCATTTTGATAGTTAAATAAAATATAAAAAAAAGGCTCTTTTTCTGTTTAAATGGAGTGATAGCAAAAATGCTAAAAATTCTCCGGTCTTTTGGGCAAGTTTCTCTCTGAAATTCACGCTGCTTAAAGGGACACTGAACAGTAGATTTTTCTTTGCATAAATGTTTTTTAGATGATCCATTTACATAGCCCATTTGGGGGTGTTTTTGTAAAAAATGTATAGTTTTGCTTTTTTTAAAATAACATTGAGCTGATTTTCAGACTCCTTACCAAGTCCCAAAGTTTTATATGTATACTGATGTATACAGACTTTGTTTTATAATGTGTCTTTTCATATGCAGGGAAGGGTAGAGGGGGGGTTCTACTCCTACCCCCTTTCTGTGAGTGTCCCTGCCTAACCTCATCAACCATGCTATATTAGGAGCTTCTAAGTAAGTTTTTAAAACGTTTTATACTGGATTTTGATATCAGTATATGTGCATATTATTGTTTATAGTAGTGTCTATTACATGTTTAATGATTGGTGTATACTGTCACTTTAAGGGGTTAAAAACCCAGATTATAAAATAATCAGTTTATCAGGCCTCCTGATTCTGAAGCAATACATATGGGATGTTGTGCACTTAAAATTGCTAGAAAATGTCTAATTCTAAAAAATACAGGGGTTAAATGTTTTATTAGAAGGGCAAATTACAGTTAGCAATTATGTTTTCCAGATTTTGATTTTCTGTAAAGGTAGGTATTAGCTGCTTATAAAACATCTACAATATGTTTCCTGGAGAGTCTAAAGATCGAAAAAGATCTCTTCTTGCAGCTTGAGTATGCTGGAATGTTTTATAGCACCATGGACAGCACCAATAAATGGCAAATTTAAGTTAACACATATTTAAAGATAAAATAAAGTAATGCATTCTGATGTATTTGAAGATTTGTAATTAAAAAAGCATTTATAAGTAAGAAGTTTAGGTGTTTTTTTCATAATTATAGACAAAATAAGATATGTGGATCCTTAGTAACGTGTACATTAAAATGAACTGTATGTTAAAGCCTTATCAAGGCCTTATAGTGACATCATAAACACTAAGAACAAGATTACAAGTCATGCGGTAAATCTGTTTTTCACAACTGCGAAAACATTGCGCGCGTTATGTTTTTTTCGCATTTGGGGTTGCGCAGGTATTACAAGTTGCAAAATAACTTATTTTGACGCGTTAACCTGCGTATTTGAGAAAGCCAGATTGCGTGCGCTTTCAAAGGAGAAGAAAAAAAACAAAAAACAAAAGCCTAATCTGTTGCGCAAAGCCCATGACGTATTCTCCTCGAAAAGTGTACCTGAAGATGTGAATATTTCATATTGCAAGGTTGTTTTAAAGGGATAGTCTACACCAGTCTACACCAGAAGTGTTATTTTTTTAAAAAGAAAAATAATCCCTTTATTACCCATTCCCCAGTTTTGCATAACCAACCCTGTTATATTAATATACTTATTACCTCTGTGATTATCTTGTATCTAAGCCTCTGCAGACTGCTCCCTTATTTTAGTTCTTTTGAAAGACTTGCATTTTAGCCAATCAGTGCTGACTCCTAGATAACTCCAAGAGGCAGAATTATCAAGCTGTCAACTGTGCTGCATTCGCCGGGACCAATACGCTCGCCTAACATCGCCTAACATCGCGGCCGCATACCTGAATACGATCGCCATATTTATCTAGTTATCAACTAACAGTCATCGATCTCGCTGCTATTCAGCTTTTTCCCAACTTTATTTATACCCTGTCACTAAACGCCGCCACTATACTAAAATGTTTAACCCCTATCCCGCCGCTCCTGGACCCCTGCTGCAATTTTAAAGGGACAGTCAAGTATAAATTAAACTTTCATTATTCAGATAAGAGTTTTAATTTTAATCAATTTTACAATTTACTTTTATCATCAAATTTGCTTTTTTCTCTTGGTATTCTTAGTTTAAACTAAACATAGGTCGGCTCATATGCTAATTTCTAAGCCTTTGAGGGCTGCCTCTTATCACAGGCTTTTTAAATCTCTTTTCTACACAGAGACAGAAAGTACACGTGGGCTATATAGATAACACTGTGTTCAGGCACAGGGGATTATTTAAGATTTGGCACAAAACAATGCTAAATTTAAGACAATAGATAATAAATAGTCACAGTCATGTGATCAGGGTGCTGGAAGAAGGTTGTAGATACAAGATAATCACAAAGGTAAAAAGTGTATTAATATAACTGTGTTAGTTATGCAAAACTGGGGAATGGGTAATAAAGGGATTCTCTATCTTTTAAAACAATAACAATTCTATGGTAGACTGTCCCTTTAATAAAGTTATTAACCCCTATCCCGCCGCTCCCGGACCCCACCGCAACTTTAATAAAGTTATTAACCCCTATCCCGCCGCTCTCGGACCCCGCTGCAACTTTAATAAAGTTATTAACCCCTATCCCGCCGCTCTCTGACCCCTCCGCAACTAAATAAATGTATTAACCCCTATCCCACCGCTCCCGGACCCCACTGCCACTAAATAAATGTATTAACCCCTAAACCCCTGGCCTCCCACATCACTACCACTTACTAAACCTATTAACCCCTAAACCGCCAGCCCCCCACATCTCCATAAACTAAATTAAGCTATTAACCCCTAAACCTAACAACCCGCTAACTTTACATTAAATATTAACTCATCCCTATCTTATAATAAATTAAAACATACCTTTAAAATTAAAATAAACTATATTAAACTATTAATTAACCTACCCTAACTAGCTTCCTAAAATTACGTTAAACCATATTAAACAATTAATTAACCTACCCTAACTATTATCCTAAAATTACATGAAACTAACAATTAAATTAACTTTATTACATATTTAAAAACCTAACCCTACTCAAGTTATTTCAAGTTACTAAATTACAAAAAAATAACAACTAAGTTACAAAAAATAAAAAACACTAATTTATGAAAAATAAAAAACCACAGTATCAAAAATAAAAACGAATTACACCTAATCTAATAGCCCTATCAAAATAAAAAAGACCCCCCAAAATAAAAAAACTCCTAGCCTACACTAAACTACCAATGGCCCTTAAAAGGACCTTTTGTGGGGCAATGCCACAAAGAAATCAGCTCTTTTACCTGTAAATAAAAAATACAAACACCCCCCCAATAGTAAAACCTACCACCCACACAACCAACCCCCCTAAATAAAAACCTATCTAAAAAACCTAAGCTCCCCATTGCCCTTAAAGGACAGTTAGCTCTTTTACTGGTCAAAGTCCCTAACCTAAAAGTAAAACCCACCCAATAAATCCTTAAAAAAACCTAATACTGGGGGACGGAGCCGGCCGACAAAGAACATGGCCGCTGACTGAGAAAGCTCCGGAGCTCTGAACCCTGGCGGCGGGTCTCCCGGACAGCACAAGGCACCAAAATTATAGCAACAGGTGGCACTAACTATCCGAACACCACCGGAGCCTGACACTCAGCAAAAATTACCACTCAGAGGCACAACAAGCAGGATGCCGACATGCGGCCTAGTCAGAGTCCGCTGCGATAGAACATGGTGACGCAGTTTTCAGCTTATCAGACCTAACAGCGACACAGCGCATTACACCAAGTAGAGCTGCGTAGATCACTTCGGATGCAGCTGGCAATTGAGAGGTGCTACGCAGGGACGCTACTGACCACCATTTCCACCACTGGCCGCAAGTATACTTTTTCATTTACATCCGTGAGACTTTGCTCTGAGGCAGGGGTATACAGTTAAAGGGCTGCTGAAAATGGATATAGCGGGCATATGAGACATGGCCCGACTCTGACTTTTATTACTAATGCCCCTGATTGTACCCTAGCATCACTGCCAGCAGAGTGTGTGTCCTATCAAGTGGGGAAATCTATTACACTGGCTCTCCTCCCAGTAGGGCCGCACAAGATGTGACTTTATTAAGGGATAGACAGCCTAACTTTCTCTAAGCTCGCTGGGAGTAGGCAAAACAAAATAAATATATACAGCATAGCCCACACCGACAACGGCTGAACCTGAACTACACAGCAGCCTTGCCACCTAAAGCTTATTCATCTCACGCTAACCCTTTTGGCACGTGGGTGAGGAGAACACAGTAAATATACCTGTTGGCACAAGACCATCATGACCTCACGCAGCAAGCAAAAAGCTGATAAGTTGAACAAACCAACTATGTCCTCAAATACTAAATTAAATGCATTTTTCAAGCCACAAGAGGGATTCACGCCCTCCAACCCAACTATGGTTACAGAAGACAGCACTGATAGTTTGGAGGAGAGCTCGCAATGGAGCGATATTCAGAAAACTCCACTCACAAAAGCCGACTTAAACAACCTTCCCACCAAACAAGATCTCACTCTCTTTATTTCACAGGTTAATCAGGCTATTAAGGAGGGCTTGGCAGGTGTTAAAAAAGAAATCACCGCTCTAGGGAACAGAGTAATGTTACTGGAAGAGCAAGTTGAGGATACATCCAAGATCTCAGACAATTTGGAGGTAGCTGTACAACATCAGAATACAGCAATAGTTCAGCTACAAGAACAAATGGAAGACCTCGACAACCGAGGTAGACGCCATAACCTCCGAATCAGAGGCGTTCCAGAACAAATACTCCAAGCACAGATAGCCTCATACCTCCAAAACCTATTTAAATATTTGTTGGACATGAATACAGGTGAATCTATTGTATTAGACAGAGCCCACAGGGCATTGAAAGCACGACCCTCCAAAACGGCACCTCCCAGGGACATTATCTTGTGTTGCCATAAATACACAGATAAAGAGAGGATCTTGCAGGTGGCAAGAAAAAAATCGCCGATCATCTTTGGAGAAGATAGTATTCAGGTGTATGCAGACCTCAGCAGCCTCACATTGGCAAAACGGAAAGAGGCTCGTTATTTGACTTTGCACTTAACTGACCTTGGGATCCCATACAGATGGGGTTTCCCTTTTGCAATAAAAGTCACAAAGGACGATAAGATTGTTACCTACAGGAGTCCTGAGGATCTAGACAGTTTTTGCAAGCAACTAGAAATATCCCAACCTTCCCTCCCGTCATTAAAAAACCCAGATCAGGGGAAAAAGAACCAATCCAGCCTCCCTCAAAGACCGCAACGCCAAGACTGGTCAACTGCTTCAAAGAAAAGGAAAAATACCCCCTCCAGTTCTTTGACTGGAGATAGAGAAGACGAGGCAATAACCTGAACTACTGCGTGATTGATTCAGAGTCTTTTCTCCGTGCTGACCTGAGGTTATGATTTGCTTTGTAGCCTCATACGTTTAATCTACATGTTGGGTTTGTTCAATGAG
Source organism: Bombina bombina (assembly GCF_027579735.1). Lineage (NCBI taxonomy): Eukaryota > Metazoa > Chordata > Amphibia > Anura > Bombinatoridae > Bombina > Bombina bombina. The sequence goes on from NC_069499.1 coordinate 436,557,280, forward strand.
TTAATATGTTGAAATAGTTACTTAAAAAGTTCTTTACTGCAAGTAAAAATTGTTTGTAATAGCCAGAGTGTTAGCCTTTATGCTGCCAACAATTTACTGCATTTTGACCTCTAACTTCAGTTGTTTAATTAGCATGCTAGTCCAGTCCAATGAGGTAAAGAGTTGAAATAGTTATTCAAATAGCTCTGTAAAATAAGCGAAAGCCATTTGTAATTGTCAAAATGTTTGCTTTTGAGTTGCCACCAATCTACCAACCCCAGTTCGGGGACCCGCCCCCGGGACGGAGCCGGCCATTCTCTGTTCATTTCTTCTTTTCCCATTTCTCGCACTTCAATTCCCTCTCCCACCCTAGGCCGGCTGCTCTCTAGCCTCCTCCTCCCTTTTTTCCTTTTCTCTAGTTTTCTCCCCTTTCTCGACTTCCTCCCCCGCATCCCTTTCTGTCTTATCCCCACCCATTCCTCTTTTCCCTCATATCCCACCCCCCTTTTCTTTCTCTCTGCCATCGTTATGTATGGGTTTGTTCCTGTTTTGTACCCTGCTGAGACGTATTGAGAATTTGTATTGCTCCAGTTATGTTAAATTTTCTTTTCTTTTTCTTTTTATGCCTGTCAGCTCCGCTTTACATATAAGGGAAGAGTTACCATGTTCAACCTTTTTCCTTACTGTCCCTCACCACAAACCAGGTCGCCTTTCTACAGATGAATCACCACCCACCTGTGTTGCATTCTGGTACAGGGTAAGAGCTTTCACACACGACCGACAAACACACAAATGACTGACAACACACTGACGATTCTTTCACAAAATGTGAAGGGACTAAACTCACCTACAAAACGCTCGGTGGCACTGAAATGCTTTGCTAAACACAGGGACTCGATTATCTTTATTCAGGAAACTCATTTTAAGGGGAAGGCAGAACCTAAATTCCTATCCAAAACACACCCAATGTTTTTTCTTAACTCCTTCGAAGACAAAAAAACGAATGGAGTGGGGATCCTAATACACAAAAATATTCATTTCAAATTAACGAAAAAGGTAACAGATGAAGAGGGCAGGATCCTTATATTAATAGGCATGCTGTTTAACAATCCCATAACCCTGGTAAATGTTTACGCCCCCAACAACACCAAAGCTAAATTCTTCAACAGACTTAGCAAGTTAATAAATGATAACAAGAGAGGGACTCTAATTATGGGAGGAGACTTGAACGTCATACTAGACCCCACCTTGGATTACTCCTCGGGGAAACCATTTTCCCATGCCCGACCCCCAAACGCGACTTATAACTGCCTGACACAGCTAGGTTTAATAGATAGAAACCACTTGGCCCTAGCAACAGACTCCCACATTCAGTCGACGGTTTGGTCGGATCACTCACAGATAAGTATTACTCTAAAGTGGTCTAACCATCCTATCACCCCCTACTTGTGGAGAATGGATAACTCCCTTCTACTTGACCCATTAATAAACGAGACCCTTACTAAAACACTAGCAGAATATTTTCAAATAAATGCCACGCAGGGAGTAGACCCTAGGCTTGTGTGGGAAGCACTTGGCTTTTAGGAGGAAAACATATAATGAGAGAATTCACACTCTGACAGAACAACTTGGAACCCTGGAGCTCCAACACAAAAACAGGCCCTCAGATACTGAGACATATATGCTGTTAACCGAAGCCAGACAAAATCTAAATAGTATCTTAATGAAAAGAAGCACAAAGAAAGGCACTAAATATCAGGAAGCTGTATGCTTATGAGGGAAACCGTTCGGGCCCTTTGCTAGCAAAACTCCTAAAAGCCCAGAACGCTAGATCCCAAGTAGATAAGTTGGTGACAATAGATAACCGGCACTTATATGATAGCAAACAAATAGCAGACTACTTTAGTAACTTTTACTCTAAATTATATAATCTAGATAGCGCAAACACATTGGAGTATCTAGCAGACATGCGGGATTACATCAAAGCAGCAGACCTTCAAGCCTTAGATCAAACACAAAAGGACGCCTTAGAAGCACCTATATCACTTGCAGAAGTAGTTAGGGCCATCTCAAACTTACCATCCGGGAAGAGCCCAGGTCCCGACGGTTTCACCAACGCATATTATAAATATTTTAAGGGCATTTTGGCTCCACACTTATTACACTTATTTAGCGCTTTGGATGATAACCCCACTCTCTCAAGGGACATGCTGTTGGCGCATATTTCAGTCATCCCCAAACCCAATAAAGATCCCACAGACCCAGGGAGTTATAGGCCTATATCCCTCCTGAATACTGATGTCAAGATCCTGTGCAAGATATTGGCCACTCGAATCAATAGAATACTTTCTTCCCTTATACATATGGATCAGGTGGGCTTTGTCCCTGGAAGAGAAGCCAGGGACAACACAATCAGGGTGGTCACCCTTTCCTCTTATGCCAAGCGTTATAACATCCCCTCAGTCCTCATAGGGACTGATGCCAAAAAGGCATTCGATCGCATTAATTGGACCTTCCTCAAAGAAACATTACTTTCCCAAGGATTCGGCCCTAAAATGATACAGCGTATATTTAGTTTATATTCCCATCCGACAGCAAGAGTTAAGGCGAATGGAATGCTCTCAGATCCCTTTAACATCAGCAACAGGACGAGACAGGGATGCCCCCTCTCCCCAATACTGTTCGTTCTGACCATGGAAGCCTTAGCCACGCACATTAGGCAGAATGAAAAGATAAAGGGAATCACTATCGGACCTCATAACTTTAAAGTCGCAATGTATGCGGATGACATCTTATTTTCGATAGCTGACCCCCTCTCTAGTGTTCCGGAAGTGTTGAAACAAATAGACACTTTCCGCAAATTCTCCAACTTCCTAGTCAATAAATATAAATCAGAAATCCTGAATATATCACTCCCCACCCCCATCTTCCGCTCCATTAGTACCATATGCCTTCTAAAACTCCAAGAAAAATCCTTAAAATATCTGGGCGTTTATATCTCTCCTAACATGACACAACTTTTTGACGAGTACTACCTGGCGCTATCACGCAAGATGCAAGTAGATTTTAATACATGGTCATAGAAACCAATTACGTGGTGGGGGAGAACCCAATGCGTTAAAATGACAGTCCTGCCCAGGGTCTTGTACATATTCCAGGCCCTCCCAATCCCAGTTCCTAAGTGGTACGTAGCACACTTACAAAAACTTATCAACCTATTTATCTGGTGGAAAATTAAGCCTAGGGTGAACAGGGAAAACTTATACAGGGCGCAGGACAGGGGGGGACTGGGACTACCTTGTATGACAGACTACCTACATGCAGTGACCTTGCAGAGAGTAATAGATTGGCACAGGTCAGCAGACACTAAGGCATGGGTAGCAATAGATTCAAACATCCTCAAAGCCCCTGAGGTGGGAGCCCTTTGCTGGGTCACTAAAGAACTCAGACCACCCCAATGTACAGAGCTTGCAATACATCGCAGATCATTGAATCTTGGGATTCACTCATCAAACGGAGAAAACACATCTCAGGAGTTCGTTCCCCACTATTCCCAAACCCGAGAAACGCAGAATTGATAGGGGGTCTGGATAAAGGTTATAAGAGAATATCAGGCTGGGATTACACTACCCCACTAAAAGAATTTACCACACAAGGGAAACTTAAAAAAGAGAGAAGATTTGTCAGACATAATGGGAGGCAGTTATTCCGGTTGGTTAAAATATTCTCAGTTAGTTCACTTTGTCCACACGTCACAGTATAAGCAAGACTTTTTGAGGGAGCTTACTCCTTTCGAAAGTTCCTGTCTCATTAAAGGAACAGCGAAACACTCACTGTCTTTGACAAAAAAAATGATCCAGGGAGAGCAGGCTCAAGAACTTCCATCATACACACAGCAATGGCACATAGACATGCACGCAGACCTGCAGAGAGGAGAGTGGCAATACATTTTCATGCGTACAAAGAAAGCCTCAACCTCCCCTCAGGCACTAGAACTTAACTTCAAAGTCTTATCACGCTGGTACCTCACCCCTGTGAGATTACAATCTATCTACCCTGAATCCTCAGGGAAGTGCTGGAGGGGATGTGGGGCGAGGGGCACCTACCTCCACATCTGGTGGCATTGTCCCAATGTCCAATCTCTTTGGAGTTCAGTAGAGAATTATCTCAAGCCACTTCTGGGGGGCGACATCTCTCTGTCACCCAGAATCGCGCTATTGAATGACTTGCCGAGACTACCGTGCAAACTGAGGCTCACCTTACTCCAAATGGGTTTGACGGGAGCCAAAGCTTTAATCGCATTACACTGGAAGACTCCTTATTCACCGACACTAAAAAAATTGGACGGACAAAGTCACAGACCTTCTAATTATGGAGGAATATGGTTATACTAAAAGGGGGAAGTCACACATGCTAGCAGACATAAAATTTATCTGGGAGGGTGGCGGGCGAGAGGTTAACTGAGCCCATCTAAATAGTTCCGAGACCTATAATACAGACAATATAACAGAAATTTCTCCTAGGAGAATGGGGACTGAGAGGACAGATCATACATCACATTACAAATACTTCCCATAAATAGGACACTTCTAAATAATAGACACCTTAGGCGGCTGACAGGCACTTTTACCTTATTTTGTTTTATTTATTTTTCTTTACTTCTCTTCTTTATTGTATGAGTATGTTTAACCGTTGTCATTGTTTTTATGTTATTTCTCCTCCGTTTTGATTAAGATTAATATTGATCAAGGTTTACAAGTATTCTAGTACATATAAGATATCACTCCCCGGTGAAAAGCATTGGACTTTGAGACTTTAACAATGGCCCGGGTTGAGGATGGATCAAAACTGTTATGTCAATGCTGTTTTTATGTTTTACACTTTCCATCGATAAGACTAACTTTGATGATACATTGTACAATCTCTCTTTAAATCAATAAAACTGTTAAAAAAAAAAAAAAAAAACCTAACACTAACCCCCGACGATCCACTTACAGTTTTCGAAGACCGGACATCCATCCTCATCCAAGCATCCAAGAAGTCCTTAGCGAAGCGGCAGAAGTCTTCATCCAAGCGGGCCGAAGTCTTCATCCAAGCGGGCAGAAGTCTTTATCCAGACGGCATCTTCTATCTTCATCCATCCGGCGCGGTGCGGCTCCATCTTCAAGACATCCGGCGCGGAGCATCCTCTGCTTACGATAGTCAACGACGAATAAAGTTTCCCTTTAAGGTACGTCATCCAAGATGGTGTCCCTTACATTCCGATTGGCTGATAGAATTCTATCAGCCAATAGCAATTAAAGGGAGAAAATCCTATTGGCTGTTGCAATCAGCCAATAGGATTGAGCTTTCATCCTATTGGCTGATCCAATCAGCCAATAGGATTGAGCTTGCATTCTATTGGCTATTCCAATCAGCCAAGAGAATGCGAGCTCAATCCTATTGGCTGATGTAATTTTAGGATAATAGTTAGGGTAGGTTTAATATAGTTTATTTTAATTCTAAAGGTAAGTTTTAATTTATTATAAGATAGGGATGAGTTCATATTTAATGTAAAGTTAGCGGGTTGTTAGGTTTAGGGGTTAATAGCTTAATTTAGTTTATGGTGATGTGGGAGGCTGGAGGTTTAGGGGTTAATTGGTTTAGTTAGTGGTAGCGATGTGGGAGGCCAGGGGTTAATAATTTTATTACAGATGCGGCGGGGTCCGGGAGCAGCGGGATAGGGGTTAATACATTTATTTAGTTACAGTGGGGTCCAGGAGCAGCAGGTTAGGGGTTAATACTTTTAGTTAGTTGCGTTGGGCTCCAGGAGCGGCGGGATAGGGGTTAATATATTAATTTAGTTCCAGTGGGGTCCGGGAGTGGCGGAATAGGGGTTAATAACATTATGTAGGTAGAAGCAATGTTGGGGGCGGCAGATTAGGGGTGTTTAAACTCGGGGTTATGTTAGGGTGTTAGGTATAAACATTACTGGTTTTCTACCATAGAAATCAATGGGATATCTGGCAGCATCAAACATGAGCTTTCGCTGCTTTCAGACTCCCATTGATTCCTATGGCATCCACGGCCTTCAGGGTGGCGGATTGAAAACCAGGTACGCTGGGCCGGAATAGTGGTGAGCGTTCCTGTTAGAAATTTGATAACTTGCAAAAGGTTTCAGATAGTGCCGAATTTGTATTCGGAACATCTGTAATGACATAAGCATCAATCTGTGTCAGATTGAGACCGGCTGATCGTATGTTACGTCACAAATTTCACCTTTTTGGCTTTGATAAATAGGTCAAATCAAGCTTGCCACAATTACGCTGTGGAATTCCAGCATATTGCGGTTGACGGCTTGATAAATATCCCTCCATGTGTGTGAGCACAATGTTATCTATATGGCACACATGAACTAATGCCCTCTAGTTGTGAAAAACTGTCAAAAACCATTTAGATAAGAGGTGGCCTTCAAGGGCTAAGAAATTAGCATATGACCTTCCTAAGTTTAGCTTTTAACTAAGAATACCAAGAGAACAAAGCAAAATTGATGATAAAAGTAAATGGGAAAGTTGCTTAAAATTACATGCCTTATCTAAATCATGAAAGTTTATTTTTGATTAGTCTTTCCCTTTAACGGAATATGTTCTATTTATTCGTAAATAAATATTTCTCTATATATGTGATGATTTTTGGACAGATATATTATTATTATTATTATTATTATCAGGTATTTGTAGAGCACCAACAGGTTCCGCAGCACTATGAACATAGGTTGTATATAAAAAAATATTACCGGGATCAAATGGGGAGAGAGGGTCCTGCTGAGAGTTGCACTGTTGTAGTCGGCTCTTATGAAGGTGAACTACTAACAGCTGGGCTCATAGGCTTACATGCTATGGGGTTTTAGGGATAGCAGTGGAGATAGGAAGGTTAGTGTAGGTTGTAAGCATCCCTGAATAGTAGAGTCTTCAGGGAGCACTTGAAGCTTTTAATACTAGGAGAGATTCTTGTGGCAGAGAGTTCCATAAGATGGGAGTCAGTCTGGATAAATCTTGTAGATGGGAATGTGAGGAGGAAACAAGAAAGGAGGAGAGTAGGAGATCAATAGCGGAGCGAATGGGATGGGAGGGAGAGTATCTGGAGACAATGTCTGAGATGTAGGGGGGGGGGCAATGCAATTGGTGCTTTGTGTGTCAGAGTGAGAATTTTGTGTTTAATCCTGAAGCAAGAGGAAGCCAGTGAAGGGATTGGCAGAGAGGTGCAGCAGATGAAGAGCGACGGCTAAAGAAGATGAGCCTGGCAGAGGCATTCAATATGGATTGTAAAGGAGCTAGGCGGCAGCTAGGGAGGATAGAGTTGCAGTAGTCGAGGCGGGAAAGGATGAGAGAGTGGATTAAAATCTTTGTTGTGTCTTGTTTAAGGAAATGTCTAATTTTAGCAATGTTTTTAAGGTAGAAGCGGCAGGCTTTAGCTAAGGACTGAATGTGAGGAGTGAAAGAAAGATCTGAGTCAAGTGTGACCACAAGACATCGGTCATGTGAGGTTGGGGTAATGATGGAGTTATCAACAGTTATAGAGACATGGGGGGGTGGAGATTTTGAAAGAAGGGGGAAAATAAGGAGCTCAGTTTTGGAGAGATTTAGCTTGAGGTAGTGAGAGAACATCCAAGTTGAGATATGAGAGAAACAGTTCTGATGCAGAGAGGTAGATTTGGGTATCGTCGGCAAAAAAATTATAATGAAACCCATGGGACTTTATTAAGGAACCTAGTGAGGACATGTAGATTGAGAAGAAAAGGGGACAGAGGACAGAGCCTTGCGGTACCCCAACAGAAAGAGGTAATGGGGCAGAGGATGCCCAGAGAAGGCTACACTAAAGGTACGGTTAGACAGATAGGAAGAGAACCAATAGAGAGCTGTGTCACAGATGCTGAAGAATTGGAGGGTATGGAGCAAAAGAGGGTGGTCGATAGTATCAAAGGCTGCAGACAGATCAAGGAGGATAAGTAGAGAGAAGTGGTCTTTTGATTTTGCTGTAAGTAGGTCATTGGTAATCTTAACAATTGCTTTCTCTGTTGAGTCAAGGGGGCGAAATCCAGATTGCAGTAGGTCAAGGAGGGAGTTTAATGTAAGGAAATGGGATAGATGTGCATATACTAGCTTTTCAAAAAGCTTTTAGGCAAGAGGTAGTAGGGAAATAGGGCGGTAGTTGGATGGGGAGGTTGGATCGAGAGAAGGTTGTTTGAGGATAGGTGTGACTAATGCATGTTTAAGAGATGTGGGAACTATACCAGTGCTGAGGGAGAGGTTGAAGATGTGTGAGAGTATAGGGGTAAGGGTAGAAGAGAGGGAGGGGAGTAGTTGTGAGGGGATTGGGTCGAGGGGACAGGTAGTGAGGTGAGGGGATAGTATAAGGGCAGAAACTTCATCCTCTGTAACAGGGGCAAAAGAGCTAAATTTATGGCTATGTGGGTTTTGGATGATTGTGAGCTTTTGAGGGGGTGGGAGACTGGTAGTATGTTGAGAGCTGATTTAATTTCTGATGGAGTCGATTTTGTTGTTGAAGTAGCTGGCAAAATCTTGGGCTAAGAGAAAAGTTGTGGTGGGAGGTGGGGGTGGGCGGTGAAGAGTATTGAATGTGGAGAACAGATGTTTTGGGTTTGAAGAAAGAGTAGAGATAAGAGTAGAGAAGTAATGTTGCCTATATAGATTAAGAGCAGAATAGTAAGAGTTCAAGATGAACTTATAGTGAAGAAAGTCAGCAGAACTCCGAGATTTCCTCCAGTGTCGCTCAGCAGTACGGGAACATCTGCGTAGGTACCGTATCAGAGGAGTATGCCAGGGCTGAGGATGAGTGTATGTTTTCCGAGTTATGGTAGGTGGGGCCAGGTTATCAAGGGACCGATGTAAGGGTGAAGTTATAATGGCAGATGGATTCATCAGGACAGGAAAAGGAGGGGATGGGAGAGAAGAGGTTCGAGAGAGCTAGAGAGCTGTTGCTGATCTAATGACTTGATTCTTCTGTGAAGTTTTTTGTGTCGGTAGAAGGAGGGAGAGTTGTAGGGAGGGAGGTGATGGTACAAGGGAGGAGTTGGTAGTCAGAAAGAGGAAAAGGTGAGTTTGTGAAGTTTGAGATAGTGCATTGATAGCTGAAAATCAAAAGGAGTGACCATCTTTATGAGTGGGTGAGTCAGTCCATTGTGACAGGCCGAAAAAGGAAGTGAGTTGCAGAAGTTGTTTTGCAGAGGAAGCAAAATGAGAGAATGAGGGCAGGGGTATCTGAGGAAAGGAAGTAAGGTATCCAGGTGGCAAAGTGATCTAGAAATAGATTTGCTGAGCCAGGGGGGCGGTATATGACTGCAACGCTTATAGAGAGGGGAGAAAATAAGCAAATCATGTGTGTTTCAAGATGAAGAAAATGTGAGGGAAGAGAAGGGCTGTATTTGTTGAAAGGTGCAACGAGAGGAAAGTAAAATACCAACACCAGCTCCTTGTCTATTGTGTGGCTAAAGTAGAGACCCCCATGTGACAGTGCAGCAGAGGAAGCAGTGTCTGAAGGAGAGAGCCAGGTTTCTGTGAGACCCAGAAGATTGAGAGAGTGGGAGATAAAGCGGTCATGTATAGAAGTAGGTTTGTTGCAAACAGAGCGAGAGTTCCATAGTGCACAAGTGAAGGGGGTGGTAGCTTTAGATGCAAGAGGAATATGATTAAGGTTACCAGAGTTTTGTTTTAGAAGTCTATTGAAGAGCACACATGGATGTGCAGGGCAAGGAAGTTGTGGGGAACCAGGATTAGGGGAGATGTCGCCAGCAGCTAGTATGAGCAAGAGGGAGTGTGACATGAGATGAGATGCTGATTTTGCAGTAGTGTTTTTTTGATGGGTTGCAAGGGGGAGAGAGAGTCTTTAAGAATGTGTGAAGTTTATGAATACAAAAGTAAGGTGAGGTTAAGAGAGATGGTCTAATGAGCAGTGCAGGTGGTGAGGGGTAAGGAGTAATTGAGTAAAGTAGTTTGTTAAACAGACAAAAGGTGGCAAAAAGGGATATTAAGATATTTTGCATTTTTTACAAAATAGTTAAACAGTGTATAAAACTCAGTATTTAAACAGAACTTGCCTTATCCCTTGTCCAATCCTTGTGCCTTACTTATAAAAATTTCACTAAGAGATGTGAAGAGATGATATTACACTATTGCTATCTAACCTATATTGCTAACCCCTGCATTGCTATCCCCATAGCAGTGTTAAATTTATAGGCCAGAGCATTCAGCTTAATGCAATAAATTAGGTAATGACCTGATCAAAGACAGTCAAAAGGTCAATTGGGAAAATTTGATTCAGGGTGAGATAAGTTAAAAATAACAGCAAATAGTATTTGGGGAAGGCTGTGGTTAAACCATTAGTGAAATTATAAATTTAGGAATTGAAACAAGTATTTGCAAGGTTTGAACATCACATAGATAAAGGCACTATATCAGCAGGATAAATACATAATAAATTATACAGACAAATGCAAAAAGAGAGGCTTGCAATACAGATGACACAAAAACAGGGAAAATGGCCAGGATTTGAATGCAGGGACCCAATTCACATACCAAAAGAGAGGCTTGCAATACAAATGACACAAAAACAGGGAAAATGGCAGGATTTGAATGCAGGGACCCAATTTACATACCAAAAGAGAGGCTTGCAATACAGATGACACAAAAACAGGGGAAATGCAGGATTTGAATGTAGGGACCCAATTCACATACCAAAAAGGAGGCTTGCAATACAGATGACACAAAAACAGGGAAAATGGCAGTATTTGAATGTAGGAACCCAATTCACATACCAAAAGAGAGGCTTGTAATACAGATGACACAAAAACAGGGAAAAATGGCAGAATTTGAATGCAGGGACCCAATTCACATACCAAAAGAGAGGCTTGTAATACAGATGACACAAAAACAGGGAAAATGGCAGAATTTGAATGCAGGGACCCAATTCACATACCAAAAGAGAGGCTTGCAATACAGATGACACAAAAACAGGGGACATGGCAGGATTTGAATGTAGGGACCCAATTCACATACCAAAAAGGAGGCTTACAATACAGATGACACAAAAACAGGGAAAATGGCAGGATTTGAATGTAGGGACCCAATTCACATACCAAAAGAGAGGCTTGTAATACAGATGACACAAAAACAGGGAAAATGGCAGAATTTGAATGCAGGTACCCAATTCACATACCAAAAGAGAGGCTTGCAATACAGATGGCACAAAAACTTGGAAAATGGCAGGATTTGAATGTAGGGACCCAATTCACATACCAAAAGAGAGGCTGCAATACAGATGACACAAGAACAGGGAAAATGGCAGGATTTGAATGCAGGGACCCAATTCACATACCTGAAAGCAGAAGAGAGAGTAGGTTAACTCAGCATTCCTTAGCAGATGTCAATAGGCAGTTTGTTAGTTTAGTAAAACAGCAGTGTGGTGAGTATTGAGTATCAGTCTTGTATAATTTGTGCTGCCTCACTTAGAAATGTTCACTTAAGAGATTTGAAGAGATGATCTTACACTATTGCTATCTAACCTACATATATCTATTTAAAACGAGATATCTATATTTATATATATATATATGTCTAGATATCTCAAGATCTATATGCGAATATCTCTTTGAAAATCTATCTGAGTCATTTTATAATGTGCTTAAAAATTGTAATGTGAAATCTTTTTATTATATCCATAGTTAAACATATCTCTATACATACAAATGTTTCTCTATGTATGTGTATGTATGTCAGTGTAAAATCCCTGCGTCAGGCTGTTTTTTCCCTAATATTCAAGATATCCTATCTTTTAGCCCCTTATAACTTTTTTGTACAATATGTTTTTAAAATATTTTTTATTAGACAGTGTTAATATAAGTGTAACTGTACTTTGTAATGTATTTTTTACGTATTTTGTGAAACTTTTTTGTTGCGGAAAACTGTTAGCTACAGCTCTTCGAGCGTTGGAAAGGATTGTTGTGTAAAAAGGTGCAATCATGATTTTTCAAGACTTGTAATATCTGTGCAATGAAAATTGATTGCGGAAAGACCATATTGTGCACAGAAAACTCATAACCGCTGCGACTTGTAATCTTGCCCTAAATATGAGAGGATTTCGAATACAAGCAGAACCCTTCAGATGCCATTATAGGCTAATGATGCATAGTTAGCTGTTAAGTATCTGATTTGGTTTTATGGACTCTCTCTCACTGGCTTGGATTCATAAAGTGTAAATGTCTAGCAGCTCACAGACGTATGCACAACATTGGGCACTGCTAATAATCTCAGATCAAATTGCAATATTGTTAGTGTAGTTTAATTTGGATTCTATTGTAATTTCCTATACATGTTGTCAAAGAGTGGTTTTCGTTTGTATATTGAGATAACCTCACTAACAAATTAATTGTATGATCATCCAGAAGAGTGAATGGATCAGTTTTGATTCAGATTCAATTTTGGACAATATGTGTTGGTATTGTATTTTTTGGATGATCACGATCCAGAATGTATTTGGCCACTAAAAGTTCACAGCTGTAAATGAGGTTTTCAATAGAAAATACTTATTGGGGCAGAAACTTGGAATCCTAGAGAAACTGGCATATACAATAGCCCATTACACACCTTTTAAGGTTACATTACAGTTGTTTTGAATGACCCCTTTGTACGGTTTGTAAGATAAATATTAATGTAAGATTAACCTATTGCAATCCAAATCTTTCCTGATAACCTGCTATGAATTCCATTTGCATATAGGCATTATAGATATACTGAGCATGTTTGCACAATGATTGTATTGGCACTTTTTATATTTTAAAAGTATTGTTTTTTTATTCAATATCTCCAAGTATTGATTAAAAAAGCACTGTTTCCAGTTTGGCCAGATATACATCTGAAATCAGGAAGCACACTACGGGTTTTTTATTTATCTTCTCACTATGCAAACTGTGAAACTGCTCCATTGCAATAACGTAACCACAAAATTGTCATAGAAATAGGATCACACCTGGTGATTGGCTGTTAAAAAGGAACCGTGCCTTTGTGGCCAGGCTTTCAAACAGGCCTTAGTGACCTGGATTTCAATAATGTAGATGCCAAAAAACTTGAAAACACACTGCTTTGATGGTTTTGCCTTTGCTGTAATGAAAGCACAATCCTGTTTGAAATCCTGGTCGCAAAGGTAGAATCCCATTTGAAAGCCTTAGTTATGAATTACGCCCGTACTGAAAGTGAAAATCACGCCAATGCAAGTGTGAATTAGAAACACATTTTCAGAAAGTGATTGATACTTGCCATCTCTAGATGTGGGGGTTCTGATCTCACCTCTCCTAAGATCCCCTTATCTGCGCAGGGATATCATGTATAACATACATATACATACATATATATATATATATATATATACATATCAAGAGAGACTGTACAATAGCAATGAATAGAGAGTTGAATTAATCTAGGACCGTATATGCAAATTCACCTCTAACATGTTGTCTGCCATTTCATAGTGTCTTTCACATGTGTAACATATATAATTATTCCAAAAATGTCAAAAAGGTCAATTCAGGACTTGATCAAGTGCTTCTAGGTGTCAAATTCAATAAGTGTAAAATAGTCTTGAAAGCCTGTTGAAAATATTGAAAAAATAGATTGTGATCACCAAGAAAATGGTGGTCCTATGTTCAAAATAGCTCTTTATCAGCATTTTCAAATGTCTCATAGAAACAACAGAAAAGCTGCTATTATAATTGTATTAAATGAAAAATGCCCTTTCTACCCAGAAATCACCAAAAACAAATCAGCAATAGATTGTGCTCGACCCCCCTAATGGTGATTACATTTTCTCTAAGTTGAAGGTTCAGGCTACAACAAGGAAGACGAATTAGAAAACATGTTGTTGCCTGGTTAGAAGAAGATTAATTAAAAATCTTAAGCTTAACATCAGGAAATACCTGGGACATAAGTGTTAGAAATTCTCAGTGTAGCCCTGACCCCAGTGTTATATGAGTGGAGAATTTTGAAAACCTATGTTTTTACTCCTTCAGTTCTGGGCATGAGCAAATCTTACTCCCTGTTAATTAGTCTATTCATTAGCCTAGAAGTATTGTGACATCAGGCTAAGATAAACCTTCCTGCAAAGGCCTCCTCCTCCTCTATGTAGGGCTGTGACAAGAAGCACAGATGTAGTGTAAAAATATAAGTAAAAAGTAAAATCCATTTAAATAGATGAATAATACATGTTACAATGTTTCTATTAAGTATAAGCAACTGCTTAGTGCTTTTTTATTACAACAATGAAAGATTTTCCCAACAGTGGGGTTGAACGCAATCTATTGCGTGATATTTATTGGCATGTTAATGAATGCAGATGAACCTGTTTTTGTGCTAATTTTTTTATTATTACAAAACAAATCTCATACTTGACGCAATTATGGAGTCATGTTTTACTTTCAAATTCTTCAACTAAAAGGACTTGATAAACCCCAGATAACACTTTTTTACTCATTACCAATTCCCACAAAAAAGTTTTGACTGTAACATTGGTTTTGCCAATGGGCAAACACACCGTAACTACCCACCACCATATTGGATGACATTAGGACGCGACTTCACAAAACAGATACAAACTCTACCCTATTTGATCAATTAAATCTAAAAAATTAGTAATAAACACTTTTGCACGTTAAAAATTAACTAAATCAATAGCAAAAACAAACACATGCACACTATACCTATAATGCCCCTGTTCAAATCCCTCAGAGAGACATACAAATAGCTTTGTGGTTTTGGAGTACAGCAATTGTACACATGTCCCCTATTAGCATCACTGCATACTATTAAAAGTATTCAGTGAGCATGGAGGCCCATCAACCTGTGATGTAATTGCTAACCCCCCCATCCAAATCATCACTTTACATTAATTCTACATTTTATTCTTGGATTACAACATTTGGAAACAAATTATCACAAATAACAATTTTGTGTTGTTTTGGGAATTTGACCATGAGCCTTATCAACTGCAGAAGCATTTTGGGATTGTGATCATTGGAAAGACATACTGACAATACCAGCCAAAGTTCAGAAATCTTTATCTACCAAAAATAAATCCAAGACTGTGATCAAACCCTGTGTTAGGGGATTATTTAAAATCAGTCTTAGTAAAAAAAAGTGACTTTACCAAATAAATTTTACATATTGAGATTGAAAAAAGATTTTTAACATGATACATTTTCACTTACAAAGCAAGGAGATGATGAGATTTCATTGCACTAAGTTCATTTACTTATTCAATAGTTTAGACTTGAGATGTCTAATAGATACGTGTTTAGAAATCTTATAATTGGAAATGTTTTATTACATTTTAATACACAGACATGGATTCTCATACAAAAAAGGCATATCTAGTAGCTATTCCTTTTATAGGAGTGTTTATGGACATACATGTTTCAAGAAAATACTTGTGTTTACTATAACATGTTCGTTATAAGCTTACAAACCTGTTGTATAGCTAATTATTTACCATATCAACCTGCATATATTATGTATATTACATGCTGTTGTAAATGGACAAAAGTTAAATACTGTACTTGCCAAAAATCTCAATAAAAATGAAAAAATAAATAAATATATATTTTAAAAAAAATGCAAAGGAGATGGATCGCTAGGAGATCCCAAATGCTATGGTGTAATTTAAGACTACTCAATTATTTCCCTGTTAAGTAACCCATTAAGGAGATGAAAGGGACATGAAACCCACATTTTTTCTTTTATGATTTAGAAAGAGCATGCAATTTTACACAATTTGACAGTTTACTTCTATTATCTAATTTGCTTAATTCTCTTGATATCCTTTGTTGAAAAACATATATAAATAGGCTTATTAGCTGCTGATTGGTGGCTGCACAAAGATGCCTTGTGTGATTGGCTCACCCATTGCTATTTCTTCAACAAAGGATATCTAAAGTGTGAAGCAAATTAGATAATACAAGTAAATTGGAATCTTGTTTAAAATGATATCCTCTATCTAAATCATGAAAGAAAAATTTTGGGTTTCATGTCCCTTTAAACTACAGCTGAAATCTATGGCAATCAATCTCCTTGCAAATACTCATGGCTGATTTTTCAGATTTTCTCCAATTCACTGCATCCTACATAAAAGTGTTAAAATGCCTTTTAAATGGTAATTAATTTTCAACTCTTTCTTGACCAGTTTTATATATACTTTTTAAGGTATAATCAGCAGGTATTTACAAAGAACTTTATGTATAATGCAAATTAATGTTCTGAGTCAAATGTAACACCAAGGCCCTAGCCATGAGAGGTTAACAGTGTAATCCACAGTAATCAAGGTTTGAGGGGTAAGGATTTTTGTGGAAGTTAAAGGATCCTTGTTGCATTCCAAAATAGAGTAGTAAAGAATCATTAGATATGTCATAGAATGACATTCTGAAGAAACAATTAAGTAGATAAGGAGAAAATTACTAATTTTATAACAGTGTTCATGATAGTTTCAAAGTGTTTTTAGCAAGTTCCAAACACAAATAGCTCTCTTAATACTACTCCAGTTCACTTGCTGTTTTCAAAGGGTATTATTGGATATACATAAGGTCTGTCTCTAAAGAATGCATCTTCAGATAATAGTAAGGATAGGGAATTTGCTGTGATAAGGTAAGAAAACATAATTTATGTAAGAACTTACCTGATAAATTCATTTCTTTCATTTTAGCAAGAGTCCATGAGCTAGTGACGTATGGGATATACATTCCTACCAGGAGGGGCAAAGTTTCCCAAACCTCAAAATGCCTATAAATACACCCCTCACCACACCCACAAATCAGTTTAATGCATAGCCAAGAAGTGGGGTGATAAGAAAAAGGTGCGAAAGCATAAAAAATAAGGAATTGGAATAATTGTGCTTTATACAAAAAAATCATAACCACCACAAAAAGGGTGGGCCTCATGGACTCTTGCTAATATGAAAGAAATGAATTTATCAGGTAAGTTCTTACATAAATTATGTTTTCTTTCATGTAATTAGCAAGAGTCCATGAGCTAGTGACGTATGGGATAATGACTACCCAAGATGTGGATCTTCCACGCAAGAGTCACTAGAGAGGGAGGGATAAAATAAAGACAGCCAATTCCGCTGAAAATAATCCACACCCAAAATAAAGTTTAAATCTTATAATGAAAAAAACTGAAATTATAAGCAGAAGAATCAAACTGAAACAGCTGCCTGAAGTACTTTTCTACCAAAAACTGCTTCAGAAGAAAACACATCAAAATGGTAGAATTTAGTAAAAGTATGCAAAGAAGACCAAGTTGCTGCTTTGCAAATCTGATCGACCGAAGCTTCATTCCTAAACGCCCAGGAAGTAGAAACTGACCTAGTAGAATGAGCTGTAATCCTTTGAGGCAGAGTTTTACCCGACTTGACATAGGCATGATGAATTAAAGATTTTAACCAAGATGCCAAAGAAATGGCAGAGGCCTTCTGACCTTTCCTAGAACCAGAAAAGATAACAAATAGACTAGAAGTCTTTCGGAAATTCGTAGTAGCTTCAACATAATATTTCAAAGCTCTAACTACATCCAAAGAATGCAATGATTTCTCCTTAGAATTCTTAGGATTAGGACATAATGAAGGAACCACAATTTCTCTACTAATGTTGTTAGAATTCACAACCTTAGGTAAAAATTTAAAAGAAGTTTGCAACACCGCCTTATCCTGATGAAAAATCAGAAAAGGAGACTCACAAGAAAGAGCAGATAATTCAGAAACTTCTAGCAGAAGAGATGGCCAAAAGAAACAAAACTTTCCAAGAAAGTAATTTAATGTCCAATGAATGCATAGGTTCAAACGGAGGAGCTTGAAGAGCCCCCAGAACCAAATTCAAACTCCAAGGAGGAGAAATTGACTTAATGACAGGTTTTATACGAACCAAAGCTTGTACAAAACAATGAATATCAGGAAAATTAGCAATCTTTCTGTGAAAAAGAACAGAAAGAGCAGAGATTTGTCCTTTCAAGGAACTTGCAGACAAACCTTTATCCAAACCATCCTGAAGAAACTGTAAAATTCTCTGGAATTCTAAAAGAATGCCAGGAAAAATGATGAGAAAGACACCAAGAAATGTAAGTCTTCCAGACTCTATAATATATCTTCCTAGATACAGATTTACGAGCCTGTAACATAGTATTAATCACCGAGTCAGAGAAACCTCAAGCGTTCAATCTCCATACCTTTAAATTTAAGGATTTGAGATCCTGATGGAAAAAAGGACCTTGCGACAGAAGGTCTGGTCTTAACGGAAGAGTCCACGGTTGGCAAGAGGCCATCCGGACAAGATCCGCATACCAAAACCTGTGAGGCCATGCTGGAGCCACCAGCAGAACAAACGAGCATTCCTTCAGAATATTGGAGATTACTCTTGGAAGAAGAACTAGAGGCGGAAAGATATAGGCAGGATGATACTTCCAAGGAAGTGACAATGCATCCACTGCTTCCGCTTGAGGATCCCTGGATCTGGACAGATACCTGGGAAGTTTCTTGTTTAGATGAGAAGCCATCAGATCTATTTCTGGAAGTCCCCACATTTGAACAATCTGAAGAAATACCTCTTGATGAAGAGACCATTCGCCCGGATGTAACGTTTGGCGACTGAGATAATCCGCTTCCCAATTGTCTATACCTGGGATATGAACCGCAGAAACTAGACAGGAGCTGGATTCCGCCCATACCAGTATCCGAGATACTTCTTTCATAGCCAGAGGACTGTGAGTCCCTCCTTGATGATTGATGTATGCCACAGTTGTGACATTGTCTGTCTGAAAACAAATGAACGATTCTCTCTTTAGAAGAGGCCATGACTGAAGAGCTCTGAAAATTGCACGGAGTTCCAAAATATTGATTGTTAATCTCACCTCCTGAGATTCCCAAACCCCTTGTGCTGTCAGAGACCGCCAAACAGCTCCCCAACCTGTCAGACTTGCATCTGTTGAAATTACAGTCCAGGTCGGAAGAACAAAAGAAGCCCCCTAAACTAAACGATGGTGATCTGTCCACCACGTCAGAGAGTGTCGTACAATCGGTTTCAAAGATATTACTTGAGATATCTTTGTGTAATCCCTGCACCATTGGTTCAGCATACAGAGCTGAAGAGGTCGCATGTGAAAACGAGCAAAGGGGATCACGTCCGATGCAGCAGTCATAAGACCTAGAATTTCCATGCATAAGGCTACCGAAGGGAATGATTGTGATTGAAGGTTTCGACAAGCTGAAATCAATTTTAGACGTCTCTTGTCTGTCAGAGACAGAGTCATGGACACTGAATCTATCTGGAAACCTAAAAAGGTTACCCTTGTCTGAGGAATAAATGAACTTTTCGGTAAATTGATCCTCCAACCATGATCTTGAAGAAACAACACAAGTCGATTCGTATGAGATTCTGCTAAATGTGAAGACTGAGCAAGTACCAAGATATCGTCCAAATAAGGAAATACCACAATACCCTGTTCTCTGATTACAGACAGAAGGGCACCGAGAACCTTTGTAAAAATTCTTGGAGCTGTTGCTAGGCCAAACGGCAGAGCCACAAACTGGTAATGCTTGTCTAGGAAAGAGAATCTCAGAAACTGATAGTGATCTGGATGAATCGGAATATGCAGATATGCATCCTGTAAATCTATTGTGGACATATAATGCCCTTGCTGAACAAAAGGCAGAATAGTCCTTATAGTTCCCATTTTGAATGTTGGTATCCTTACATAATGATTTAATATTTTTAGATCCAGAACTGGTCTGAAGGAATTCTCCTTCTTTGGTACAATGAAGAGATTTGAATAAAACCCCAGCCCCTGTTCCAGAACTGAAACTGGCATAATTACTCCAGCCAACTCTAGATCTGAAACACATTTCAGAAATGCTTGAGCTTTCGCTGGATTTACTGGGACACGGGAAAGAAAAAATCTCTTTGCAGGAGGCCTTATCTTGAAGCCAATTCTGTACCCTTCTGAAACAATGTTCTGAATCCAAAGATTGCGAATTGAATTGATCCAAATTTCTTTGAAAAAACGTAATCTGCCCCCTACCAGCTGGGCTGGAATGAGGGCCGCACCTTCATGTAGACTTGGGAGCTGGCTTTGGTTTTCTAAAAGGCTTGGATTTATTCCAGACTGGAGATGGTTTCCAACCTGATACCGCTCCTGTGGGTGAAGGATCAGGCTTTTGTTCCTTATTGTGACGAAAGGAACAAAAATGATTATTAGACCTAAATTTACCTTTAGATTTTTTATCCTGTGGTAAAAAAGTTCCTTTCCCTCCAGTAACAGTTGAGATAATAGAATCCAACTGAGAACCAAATAATTTATTACCCTGGAAAGAAAGGGAAAGTAAAGTTGACTTAGAAGACATATCAGCATTCCAAGTTTTAAGCCATAAAGCTCTTCTAGCTAAAATAGCTAGAGACATATACCTGACATCAACTCTAATGATATCAAAGATGGCATCACAAATAAAGTTATTAGCATGTTGAAGAAGATTAACAATGCTATGAGAATTATGATCTGTTACTTGTTGCGCTAAAGCTTCTAACCAAAAAGTTGAAGCTGCAGCAACATCTGCTAAAGATATAGCAGGTCTAAGAAGATTACCTGAACATAAGTAAGCTTTTCTTAGAAAGGATTCAATCTTCCTATCTAAAGGATCCTTAAAGGAAGTACTATCTGCCGTAGGAATAGTAGTACGTTTAGCAAGAGTAGAGATAGCCCCATCAACTTTAGGGATTTTGTCCCAAAACTCTAATCTGTCAGATGGCACAGGATATAATTGCTTAAAACGTTTAGAAGGAGTAAATGAATTACCCAAATTATTCCATTCCCTGGAGATTACTTCAGAAATAGCATCAGGGACAGGAAAAACTTCTGGAATAACTACAGGAGATTTAAAAACCTTATTTAAACGTTTAGATTTAGTATCAAGAGGACCAGAATCCTCTATTTCTAATGCAATTAAGACTTCTTTAAGTAAAGAACGAATAAATTCCATTTTGAATAAATATGAAGATTTATCAGCATCAACCTCTGAGACAGAATCCTCTGAACCAGAGGAACCATTATCAGAATCAGAATGATGATGTTCATTTAACCCCTTAATGACCACAGCAATTTTCCATTTTCTGTCCGTTTGGGACCAAGGCTATTTTTACATTTTTGCGGTGTTTGTGTTTAGCTGTAATTTTCTTCTTACTCATTTACTGTACCCACACATATTATATACTGTTTTTCTCGCCATTAAATGGACTTTCTAAAGATACCATTATTTTCATCATATCTTATAATTTACTATAAAAAAATGATAAAATATGAGGAAAAATGGAAAAAAACACACTTTTTCTAACTTTGACCCCCAAAATCTGTTACATATCTAAAACCACCCATGCTAAATAGTTTCTAAATTTTGTCCTGAGTTTAGAAATACCCAATGTTTCCATGTTCTTTGCTTTTTTTGCAAGTTATAGGGCCATAAATACAAGTAGCACTTTGCTATTTCCAAACCATTTTTTTCCAAAATTAGCGCTAGTTACCTTAGAACACTGATATCTTTCAGGAATCCCTGAATATCCCTTGACATGTATATATTTTTTTTTAGTAGACATCCCAAAGTATTGATCTAGGCCAATTTTGGTATATTTCATACCACCATTTCACCGCCAAATGCGATCAAATACAAAAAATCGTTCACTTTTTCACAAATTTTTTCACAAACTTTCAATTTCTCACTGAAATTATTTACAAACAACTTGTGCAATTATGGCATAAATGGTTGTAAATTCTTCTCTGGGATCCCCTTTGTTCAGAAATAGCACACATATATGGCTTTGGCGTTGCTTTTTGGTAATTAGAAGGCCGCTAAATGCCACTGCGCACCACAAGTGTATTATGCCCAGCAGTTAAGGGGTTAATTAGGGAGCTTTTAGGGAGCTTGTAGGGTTAATTTTAGCTTTAGTGTAGTGTAGTAGACAACCCCAAGTATTGATCTAGGCACATTTTGGTATATTTCATGCCACCATTTCACCGCCAAATGCGATCAAATTAAAAAAAACGTAAAATTTTTCACAATTTTAGGTTTCTCACTGAAATCATTTACAAACAGCTTGTGCAATTATGGCACAAATGGTTGTAAATGCTTTTCTGGGATCCCCTTTGTTCAGAAATAGCAGACATATATGACTTTGGCGTTGCTTTCTGGTAATTAGAAGGCCACTAAATCATGTTGCGCCTCACACGTGTATTATGGCTAGCAGTGAAAGGGTTAATTAGGGAGTTTGTAGTGAGCTTGCAGGGTTAATTTTAGCTTTAGTGTAGAGATCAGCCTCCCATCTGACACATCCCACCCCCTGATCCCTCCCAAACAGCTCCCTTCCCTCCCCCACCCCACAATTGTCCCCTCCATCTTAAGTACTGGCAGAAAATCTGCCAGTACTAAAATAAAAGGGTTTTAAAAAAAAATGAAATGTTTTTTTTTAGCATATTTACATATGCTACTGTGTAGGATCCCCCCCTTAGCCCCCAACCTCCCTGATCCCCCCCAAAACCGCTCTCTAACCCTCCCCTCTGCCTTATTGGGGGCCATCTTGGGTACTGGCAGTTTACAATAAAAAGTGCTTTTTCTTTGTTTTGTTTTTTTTTTCTGTAGTGTAGCTTCCCCCCCCCCCCACACACAGACAAACCCCCACCACCTTGCTGATCGTTTTTTTTTTTATTTTGACATTTTTTTATATTTTTTATTTCCACATTTTCTGTAGTGTAGCGGTTCCCACCCGCTCCCTCCCCGTGCACGCGCCCGCCCCCACCCTCCCGTGCACGTGCGCACCCGTGCGCGCCCCCAGCCACCCCCGCCCACGGTCCCGCCCCCCTTCACATCAACAGGGCCATCGATGGCCGCCACCCGCCTCCCGGTCCGGCTCCCACCCACCAACGCAGGGAGCCACCGATCTCCGGTGCAGAGAGGGCCACAGAGTGGCTCTCTCTGCACCGGATGACTTAAAAAGGTTATTGCAGGATGCCTCCATATCGAGGCATCACTGCAATAACCGGAAAGCATCTGGAAGCGAGCAGGATCGCTTCCAGCTGCTTTCCACACTGAGGACGTGCAGGGTACGTTCTCAGACGTTAACTGCCTTTTTTCTGAGGACGTACCCTGCACGTCCTCAGTCGTTAAGGGGTTAAAAATTCATCTGAAAAATGAGAAGTTTTAAAAGACCTTTTACGTTTACTAGAAGGAGGAATAACAGACATGGCCTTCTTAATGGACTTAGAAACAAAATCTCTTATGTTAACAGGAACACTCTGAGTATTAGATGTTGATGGAACAGCAACAGGTAATGTAACATTACTAAAGGAAATATTATCTGCATTAACAAGTTTGTCATGACATTCATTACAAACAACAGCTGGAGGAACAGATACCACAAGTCTACAGCAGATACACTTAACTTTGGTCGATCCAGCACCAGGCAGCGTTTTTCCAGAAGTATCTTCTGACTCAGTGTCAATCTGGGACATCTTGCAATATGTAATAGAAAAAACAACATATAAAGCAAAATTAATCAAATTCCTTAAATGACAGTTTCAGGAATGGGAAAAAATGCCAGTAAACAAGCTTCTAGCAACCAGAAGCAATAAATAATGAGACTTAAATAATGTGGAGACAATAGTGACGCCCATATTTTTTAGCGCTAAAAAAGACTCCCACATTATTTGGCGCCTAAATGCTTTTGGCACCAAAAATGACACCACATCTGGAACGCCGACACTTTTGGCGCAAAAAAACGTCAAAAATTACGCAACTTCCGGCGACACGTATGATGCCGGAAACAGAATTTTTTTTTTTTTTGCGCCAAAAAAGTCTGCGCCAAGAATGACGCAATAAAATGAAGCATTTTCAGCCCCTGCGAGCCTAACAGCCCACAGGGAAAAAAGTCAAATTTTAGGGTAAGAAAAAAAATTATTCATATGCATTATCCCAAATATGAAACTGACTGTCTGAAATAAGGAATGTTTGAACATCCTGAGTCAAGGCAAATAAATGTTTGAATACATATATTTAGAACTTTATATAAAAGTGCCCAACCATAGCTTAGAGTGTCACAGAAAATAAGACTTACTTACCCCAGGACACTCATCTACATGTAGTAGAAAGCCAAACCAGTACTGAAACAAGAATCAGTAGAGGTAATGGTATATATAAGAGTATATCGTCGATCTGAAAAGGGAGGTAAGAGATGAATCTCTATGACCGATAACAGAGAACCTATGAAATAGACCCCGTAGAAGGAGATCATTGAATTCAAATAGGCAATACTCTCCTCACATCCCTCTGACATTCACTGCACGCTGAGAGGAAAACCGGGCTCCAACCTGCTGCTGAGCGCATATCAACGTAGAATCTAGCACAAACTTACTTCACCACCTCCATAGGAGGCAAAGTTTGTAAAACTGATTTGTGGGTGTGGTGAGGGGTGTATTTATAGGCATTTTGAGGTTTGGGAAAATTTGCCCCTCCTGGTAGGAATGTATATCCCATACGTCACTAGCTCATGGACTCTTGCTAATTACATGAAAGAAACTCATGTTGATAAAGTAATGAGATATGATTATACCTACAAGCTCAAACGATTATATTAGGTTGTGGATTCAAAACACAAAATCAGCCAGTTCATATACATAAATAAACCTTAAAAAGCAAATTTCTATACATTTTATACTCTGCAGTTGATAAAAAAAGCAATTGGAAACAAATTAAAGGAACACAATTTTACAGTATACTGTCCCTTTAAGTGCAAGCAATAGTTGTTGAGTTGCAAGTCTAGAAAAAGGACTGACAGGTTCCCTTGATGGGAACATTGTCTTCTCACTGCTTGTTAAACAGGGCCCTGTGATTACAGTAGGGCGACTCGTAATCAAGGGTTACTCCATGAGTCAAAAAATGTATGACATAGAATAATTTCAGATATTGTTTACCAGTGTAATGACAGAAATGCCACAATTACATAGAATATGCCATATGAAAATATTACATATAAAGTATTCTGTGTTGAAAAGTGCCAGCTTTTTTGTATCATATCAGTATGCCAAGACATGATCTAGTATAACAATGCCAAACCGAAGTGTGGCAAGTAAAGTCTGCCATGAAGAAAAAAAGAGCCAGATAAACTGTGTATTGAATAATAGCAGATACAGAGAAGTGGTATAATGAATATTTCCCCCACTAAATGCTAATTTGTTTTTCCTGTTTTTATTTTGTTTGTTTTTTAAAAAGGCAGATAAGTAACAGTCTGTATATTTATGTTATAACATTACTGTTGCAATCTGGAATAGTTTCTGTTGAAATAAATAAATTAGAAAAAAAAAATACATATAATCTCTGGTTCATAGACCCAAAGTAAATATATTAAAGTGATGGTAAACTTCAGACTATAAGAAAGTTGTATCACTTTAACATCCAAAATGTGCAGGAGTGTCTATTTTTTTAATTGTGTGTTTTAAATCAATAGTTTTTATACTTTGGTAAGGGGTACTCAGAAGAAAAAGATTAAAGCTGTAAAGATACTTGACCCTGAAAGTAATGAGAAATAGGGACTCAGAACACTGCTTGAAGGGAGGGTAATAGTAAAACTATGTTTATGCCCATTAGGTCGTACAGCCATATGATATTCTTAAACATCTGGCCATGCAAATTTAAACTGATTCCAGGTTGAGATATTAGGGACTTGATGGTTTGAAAGATGTGAGCTATCAATAGTAAGGAGTAAAAAATTAAACAAGAGAGGTGATGAAGAAGTATACAGGATATAAAAATATTGTTATGGGCAGAGACCAATACTTTCACTGCTCTCCCATACGTGTTCCACAGAGCTACATTTTTTTCTTAAGTATCTACTGTATATCATAATATGCTACTCATTTGATCAACCCAACAGCACTGGTTGTTCACAGCATCAACCATCTTAAATTTGTTAGACTGAACTAGCAATCTGTTTGCTAGCTTCTTAGATAAACAAAGATTTGATTAATTTAATTTGCAAGGAAATACTTTTTTAACATCTCCAATGAGATGAGGTGAACATGGCCGAGCTGGAGACCCTAGTAGTGGGGAGAGATTTAAAAAAGTGAGGAATAGGTAGGAGAGGCGATATGATAAAAAATGTAACTAGTAAACTAAAGTGTTTCCACACACATATATAAAGATCTATATATATTTATATTGATCATTAGTAAACTTAGAGGGGAAAAAAGATTTACCTATGAACTAAAAACTGGCCGCTAGCAGGTGGTGTCAATCAACCCAATTGTATTCGATCGGGTTGATTTCTGTCCGTTGACCTCAGAGCAGACGGACAAGTAATGGAGCCTGAAGGCTCGCTGGAAACAAGGGGCATCAAGCTCCATACTGAGCTTGATAAATTGGCCCCATTGCGTTGACTGCCATGCCAATACAACAGATAGCTTTAAAGAGGGCTTAGCTATATTTTTGGCTAAAAACAGTACCCATGGTCATGATTACTTGTTTTTGATGGGTAGGATTACTGTCATTTCACTTGTCAGTTTTCAAAAAAAAATAACAAAACCAAAAGCAAGAACAAAATGATTTGTAGAGATTTTACCTGATGTTTTTTTCTTCTTTTTTTCTTTCAACATTATCTATGTTACAAATTTAACCCCCACAAAGGTGCTAGGTATCTGCTATACATTTGCATGGGGAATTAGAGGGCAGAGGAGTGGGTAAAAATACATGAAAAGGTTGCAGAATGAGGTTTGTCTAGCAGGAATAACCACCCCACCCAGTGATATTTATTTTGCCCGGTTGACAGGAAAACTGCTAGGTTTCCTGTGAATGAATTTTCTTATTTAATAACAGGATTAATAATTTATCCATAGTAATTCTTGGTAGTAAACAAGAAAACTGTAATCGTGGAAAACCTTGGTTGATAGCATATTGATGGAGACAACTACTTGGTGCCCTCTAGTGTCCAAATAAGATATTAATATAATTAACGTTTGATAGAATTATACATTTTAACCAAAAGTTACACTCAAACAAATTTTTTTACTTGATTTTTAGATGTTTGATACTTAAAAACGTGAATCAGAAATGAATCACAAAGGATGTGCATACACAATATATGTATTAACATTTAAACTGGCATTCTGTTAGCATGGTGTACTGTTTTGCTGTCCAAGGACACCATCTCATTGAAAATCTTCTTTATTGCTGTTTATATTATTTTAGTTGCTGTTGCCAATAAGGGAGAGATATAAATAAGCTCCTGCACATCTCTAGCAATCACTGTGCAGCATGTAGCAGGGTGAAGGTTTTAAATTCCACAGAATACACTCCAGACTCTCTGATTGAAGTAGAAAAAAATATGTTTAGATTTTATTGACAGAAAAAGCAGACAAAATAAATACTGAAAGTGCAACATTTGTTCACTTGAGGCTATATTACAATTTGCATGATATTTAGCGCTCCCGTTCAAGTGTAAAGTTTGCTAGAAGTAAATATATAGATATAAAGGAATATATATATATTTTACATTAATATTATCAGATATATATTGACGCAATTAGTGATTCATGCTTTAGGTTTAGGTTATGTCGGTGATAGCACTCATGAAGAATTACACATATTAAAGAGCGTTCTTGAAATATTTAATGTAAAATTTTAAAAACATCTAATAATAATTATTAAAAAAGGATTATACATACTGTAAAAATAAATAAAAAAATAAAAATATAAATATTTATATATATAAACATTGGAATGATAAATATGTGCAGTAAATGTACAGTAAAACACATAAATACATATGTACATACATGAATGCGTATAAATATGCATACATATAGATATTTAGAGATGTACAGTATATGTATGTTTATATACAATACAGCACTTTGTAGTCAAACACTTTGTCATATACCATATACCTTTAAGTCCTTATAAAAATTTTTTTATTTATATTAATAATTTTAATCAGATAGTTTTTATATGAGTGCATAACTGTAATTTTAAATGTGTTAAACAGTTAAATATTTCATTCACAGAAGTAAATTTGATTTCAGTAAACCGTTGCCAAATATTCCATTAGCAATGTACTGATTTGTTATAAAAACCTGTTGATTAAAGAATATTCACTCAATAAAGAAAACTTGATTTTTTTACACAAACTACAAACCAATGCTAATGCCCAACAGATTTATATTTTATAGCATTAGAAAATGCACACCAGTTGTTAATGAAGGGACAAAAAAACACCCCGCTTTTGTGTAAAAAAATGTGATTTGTCCTACACTCCCTAGAGAGGCCAACAAAAGAAAAATCTGTTTTCAAAATTCTGCAAACCGCCTAAATCAGCTTTCTGATTTGCATGTTACAGTATTTTATTTTTATACTTCATAGAAAGGGTGGGAGAAGCACACATTTTATTCAAAAGCAAATTATATTTAAATTTCATTCAAAAGCAAATTATATTTAAATTTTATTCAAAAGCAAATTATATTTTATGTTCTTTTAAAGGGACAGTGAAGTAAAAGTTAAACACATTTCCAATAGACTTCTATTATCAATTTTGATAAACAGCAATAATAAATGAGCTCCAAAGTGTTTTTAGCCATCAGGAAGCAGTGTTTGCAACAATGTTAATAGCAATGTTATACATAGTTGCAAACACTGCTGCTAAAGACTGCTATAGACACGTGCACTTTAACAATGAATATCAAAAGAACAATGCCAATTTGATAATAGAAGTAAATTGGAAAGTTGTTTAAAATCCCATGCTCTATCTCAATCATGAACATGTAATTGTGACTTTCCTGTCCCTTTAACTCAAGTTTTTTCTCAGTGTAGTGTTATTTTTTGAGTAACCAGAGGTGAGGCAAACCTGTAATCGGCTAATACCACAGAAATGTTTCTTGAAGACAACAATCCTCTTTATTACCAGCAATACCAAATGCTTAATGTGTGAGTTAAAATGCTCAAATTCAAGATGATACATTAGTAAGGCAAAGTGATCCTAAAGGGACATCAAATTATTATTTTTTTATTTGCTTTGATGTTTCACAGTTTTTTTTTCTCTAAATATTGGTATGTTGGAGAAAATAAATATTTGTGTGTTATTTTTGTGTCTATGCTTGTGTGATGCCCTCTTTTTAACACTACTTGCTTTTGTGTGCTTTTTCCACGCAAAAAAAAAAAAAAAAAAATTGTAACCTGCAAATGCTGGCAAATCAAATAGCCTTTTTTGTAAAACAAGAGGTGAGGTACCACATAGCATAACCTGTAGAAACTGTATCACACCAGACCCACACAATCATAATACTCACATATTTGTCTATTTACATGCTGGACCCTCGGAGTTGTCCAGCTCACTCACTCCTGAGTCACAGCACAAACTTTTACTTTAGTTTTTATTTAAAACATCAACGTGAATAAAAAATATATCTTAACAATAAAACCATATATAGCTCACTCACAACACATTTCTCTGCTTTTTGAGCTTATATATGTGACCGTTTCAGAGAGAAATCATATAGCCTGTCTAGGGAGCGTGGCATAATATAAAACGTTTTAAACAAAAAAAAGAGGTGTTTAATGCAACTTTTAGTAAATTCATCATTATATTGTAAAAAGATCAGCATACAATATTAATGTCTTAAACATCTTTAGAACTGTAACTAGGGTTGCCACCTTTCTTGGAAGGAAATACCGGCCATGCTAATTAACATAAATTTGCATAAATAATTAAACAGCATAACTCAAAAACTAAAGCTGATAGGACTGATTTTAAATGCTCATTTGTTTATAACTATTATTCATTACAATCAGAAGTTTCACTTTGACAGGGCTTTCTTTCAATATTTATTCTTTATTTTCTACATTGTCATGAACCTTAAAAATACCGGTTGTGTCGGTAAAATACCGGCTGGGTGGCAACCCTAACTGTAACCCTTTGAGTATACTATATATTTTCTATATATTATATATATAATAGGGCACACTGAAGAGAAGTTTGGTGCACTAAACATTGTCTTGCTATTCTGTTTTACTATTGATTTGTAATATCAGATTGTGTGATATTCTGAATGCGGGCCCATTATATTGACAGCAAACCCTGCACACTATTAATAGCGCTCCACTTGTAATCTAGGCCTAAACATACATAAAATTAGCATTTGTTGATTTATGCATTATTATTGTCATGTTCAATCTTATATGTTTGTCCCCCACTCTGAAAAATGTCTGTGGATGCAAATGCCTCTCAGCTTCTTTGGGGGGCAGTAGAAAAAAATAAAGTTTACTGTGCATTATTAAACATTTTATGATGAGTTCAATGTTGAGCTTAATGCTCTTTTAAGAAGGCAATATAATAAAAAAAAGTGATATAAAATACAAGAGTGAAAATCTATATTATACACAATTGTTCTGACTTCATATACGTTTGTCGTTTGTCATATACTGCGGCCATAAAAATATATACACTGTCAGTTTGTTCCATATATAGTTTGTTTTATATATATAATGATTACATAACTTCTGCAAACTTCATATGATTTTCCAACACAAATAATAAAGCACAAAAATGAAGCAAACAAGAACAGATAAACATAAAGTAAAACAATACAACAGAACATATTACCAAACCAATGTTTGTCTATGCTGAAAAGGGAAGGGGGATGCAGCTGAATTCAACACATACAAGTAACCAACCCAATTTTGCCCGCTAGTAACTTTTATGTGTCTCTCTTCCAAAATGATGTAATATTGAGGGTCTGAGGAAGGAAAAGAACTACAAATTGTTGTGCATTTCTTCATACAGATATAACAATTGTGCACACACATATAAAATTATTATTTTATATTATAGCAATTAATTTCACCAGTTTACAGATGAACAAAAATGTCCTTTAAAAACACAGGATGTCCCTAATCTTAGACGATTGCAATAACAATAACACCACAACATACTGATAACTATTTCATGTGTAGCACTTTAAAAAAAGAAAAGCTTTTCATTCTAGTACACCAATAAATATTTAAAGTATCAGGCTTCCTCAGGGAAGCCTTTTGTTCAATGCATTACTGGGAGCTAGCTGAAAAGATCAATAAGTCAATCACAAGAGGCATTTCTGTGCAGCCACCAATCAGCAGCTTGCTCCCAGCTCCTGAGCCTGCTTAGGTACTTTTTTTTTTAGATAACTAAGCAAATTAGATAATAAAAGTAAATTGAAAAAATGTTTAAAAATGTATGCTCTATCTGAATCATGGAGGTAACATTTTTGGTTTCATCTTCCTTCACACAGGTACCTCTCTCCCTAGTCTGCTAGAGCAAAAATAGCACTGCACTGCAGACTTGTGGCTGATGACAGCAATTACGTTTTTTTTAGTGCCCCTAATACCCCTAGAACTGCATCTGGGTCTGCCATTGCAATTTTCTCTTTCAGAAATATCAATTTGATCAGTCTGGATAGATATGAGTTCATCTTTTACCTTTTAATGCTGTTAATGTTATTTTCAGTCACTCAAATTGTCACTGATGTACATTTTTGTATGTTGTATTTTGAAGTGTAAAATATGTTACTTTTTAACTAAAAATGATTAATTTAAAAAATGTAACAGTTACAAATGTTATTTCTTCATTGTCAACAGTCAAGATGTATATGGATGATATAAGTTGCTGGTTTCCACTTAGGGACAAATGTTTTCCTAAAAAAACATTTAGGAGAAATACCACCATTAGTACTAAGAGTATTGATTTGGTTTTCAGTAGAAAAAAAAAGCTAAATGATGACTCTTTGTACATAAAGAAGATTTTCTACTAGGAAACAGTGCTCCCTAATACAATTTTCATGTGTTTTATTGCCTAAATATTAAATATTCATTTGGAGAAGGTCCCTCGAGATTAGTGTTTTCCCCATACCATAAAATAAATGTATTTTAATGGATAAGATATACAATGTGAGGTAACATCTGAATATGGTAAATTCCTGGCAAATTAAACTTATCTGTAAATTGATTTACTGACAATAAAAGAACAAAAACATATACATTTGCAGTTTCCATTTGGCTTTTAACATAGATCTGTTGCATATTACACAAAATTAAAGTAAATAAATTGAAAACAACAACAAGAACAACAAAAACATTGTATTTACATTATGCCCAATACTTGCAAATGTAGCTTTAAAAAAAAAAAAGTGGTTTTGGTAGATATTTCAGTATAAAATCAATGTTTTGGGCCAACAACAGTCTGCGGCTTAATCAGACAATGAGGTCCGTTTATTAAGCTCCGTATGGAGCTTGTGGGCCCGTGTTTCTGGCGAGTCTTCAGACTCGCCAGAAAGACCACTGCTCCATAACCCTGTCTGCCTGATCTGATGAGGCGGACAGGAATCGCCACTATTCAGCCCGATCGAGTACGATCGGGTTGATTGACACCTCCCTGCTGGCGGCCGATTAGCCGTGATTCTGCAGGGGGCGGCGTTGCACCACCAGCTCTTGTGAGCTGCTGGTGCAATGCTGAATACGGAGAGCGTATTGCTCTCCACATTCAGCGAGGTCTTGCGGACCTGATCTGCACTGTCGGATCAGGTCCGCAAGACCTTTCTTAAATAGGCCTCAATGGCTGTAATCAGACAGGATCTTCTGTAAATAAAGTGGAATTCAAATTTAAAGGGACAGTCTAGTCAAAATGAAACTTTCATGATTCAGATAGGGAATGCAATTTTAAACAACTTTCCAAATAATTTTTTATCATCAAATGTGTTTTGTTCTCTTGGTATTATTTGCTGAAAGCTAAACCTAGTTAGGCTGATATGCTAATTTATAATCTCTTGAAGGCCTCCTCTTATCTCAGTGCATTTTGACAGTTTTTTTTACAGCTATCAGCGCTAGTGTGTGCCAGATAGATAACATCGCTTAAATTTATGTCTGTTAAAAGGACTGAAATAAAGGGGCAGTCTGCAGAGTCTCAGATACAAGGTAATCACAGAGGTAAAAAGTGTATTAATATAACCGTGTTGGTTATGCAAAACTGGGGAATGGGAAATAAAATCTATCTTTTTAAACAATAACATTTCTGGAATAAACTGGCCTTTTAAATTAGCTGTCATTTCCTTTCAATGTGTTTCTGAGCATTCAAAAATCAATACTTTATTGAACCCTTCTGATAATTTATATCTACTTTATTTACTATTGGCCAGATTACAAGTGGTTTGATAATTTTTCCACCCACTTACACGCTGACATCGCTAGAAATAAACTTTTAGGGGTAGATTTAACAATGTGCAAGTGGACATGATCTGCTGTAAAGGATCATGTCCGCCACACATCGATAAATGCCGACAGCATACGCTGTCGGCATTTATCATTGCACAAGCATTTCTAGTGAAATGCTTGTGCAATCCCACCCCCTGCACATTCGTGACCAATTAGCCGCTAGCAGGGTGTGTCAATCAACCAGATCGTATCCGATCGGGCTGATTGCTGTCTGCCGCCTCAGAAGTGGCGGACGAGTTAACAATGCCGGCGAGCCGGAAAATACGGAGGTAGATAGGAGTATCCGCTGCTTGGTAAATCTACCCCTGTGGACAGGTTAGCCTGTGAGCGAAACCCAATGCACGCTTACTTCAGGACTTTGGATATCCCGAACATGTTTACTTCTCCCTATAGACTTTAAAAAAAACTAACACTTAATGTTCATCTGCTAAACTGACACTGCAGTCAGCCGAAGATAGTTAGGAATATGTTATATTCCAGTGTTCTTTACATAGAAGAAAATGTTCTTATTTATATTCTGATCATGATTCTGATGAAAAATTCCATTTGATTTGATATCAAATTGTATGTTTTTTACCCTAGATTCAGGTTTAACCCGTTTCCATGACTTCCCAGAGACTCTGAGAAATGGAGGGCCCTGATACTAAATTTGGGTTCCTGTGTTTTATTGGAGTATAAGGTGACAGCCCAATCTAGCATTGCCTGCTCCACCCCCCCCCCCCCCCCCCCCGTAGACTCAGAGACTCAGAGACTCAGAATGTTGGAGCTGATTGCAACCTCCTGCTGTAATGCTGGGACCTCCTACTGTTATGTGTCTGTATATCTAGTCTAGGTGCGAAGTGTATTTCTGTCATTGTGTGTGTCATCCATTGTCCTTTTGTAAGTCAGGATGTGATTAGAATCTTGTTTAACTAACCATTGTCTGATGTTTGTCCCATTGTATAATATTTGTTTCTATTGATCATGTGGTGACTACCCTCCCTTTGTTGGAAATGTATAAAAGCTGTGTTACTGTGCAATAAAGCAGTTCCTATTTTGACCCTCAAGCATGCAGCCTCGGCTAATATTCTTGGGGGTAGCTTTAACAACTTGCAGCAGCCGTTATTCTAATAGCGGCAGGTATCCAGTAGAGGTTCATGGGTTGGCGTTTGGTGGGAGGAATAATTTTTATCATCGCTGTCGGCATTTATCATTGCACAAGCATTTCTAGTGAAATGCTTGTGCAATGTCGCCCCCTGCACATTCGTGGCCAATTAGCCGCTAGCAGGGTGTGTCAATCAACCAGATCGTATCTGATCGGGCTGATTGCTGTCCACCACCTCAGAAGTGGCAGATGAGTTAAGGAGCAGCGGTCTTAACAATGCAGGCGAGCCGGAAAATACGGGGGTATATAGGAGCATCCGCTGCTTGGTAAATCTACCCCTGTATGTGGACAGG
This sequence comes from Bombina bombina, assembly GCF_027579735.1. Taxonomy (NCBI): domain Eukaryota; kingdom Metazoa; phylum Chordata; class Amphibia; order Anura; family Bombinatoridae; genus Bombina; species Bombina bombina. Next base: position 436,592,047 of record NC_069499.1, read on the forward strand.
TTAGCATGCGAGTGAAACCCAATGCAAGCTGACTTTAGCGGGTATACACAGTCTGGGGTACCGAGACCCGTTACACTGATGCTTATGTTTTTTTTCTTCTCTCTTATTGGTTTCCTTTTTTCCTTATATCAAGTTTCATATTTACTTTATTTTGATTTATTTTGCCTTCGCCTGTGCTTTTTCACTTGCACTAAACTGAGAAGCGTCAACCATCTTTGTTTCCCTCAGATCTGCCTGTCAGTCTGTTTTAGAGTCTCTGTTACCTTTTCTGTTTTCAGAATTTGTAGGATGTCACTAAAATCTATTAAGTCTCTTTGCCTTAGGGCCTGATGTTAAAAGGATTGTCAGATTCACGAGAAATGCTCATTTCAATCTCGCTAGTCTCAAAATCCATCCACAAGGCGATATGTTATAAAAAAAGTGGACTGACTCATAGGGGCCGAATTATCATTGTGCGAGCGGACATGATCGATATTGCGGATCATGTCCGCTGCACATCGATAAATGCCGACAGCATACACTCTTTGCATTTATCATTCCACCAGCAGTTCTTGTGAACTGCTGGTTCAATGCCGCCCCTGCAGATTTGTGGCCAATCAGCTGCTAGCAGGGGGTGTCAATCAACCTGATTGTATTCGATCGGGTTGATTCCTGGCGATGTCTGTCTGCCACCTCATAGCAGGCGGACAGGTTATGGAGCAGCGTTCTTTAGACCGCTGCTTCATAACTTGTGTTTCCGGCGAGCCTGAAGGCTTGCCAGAAACACGGGGCATCAAGCTCCATATGGTGCTTGATAAATATGCCCCTGTCTAGATGAGTGGCAATGTGTATTTTATAGGAAACTATAGGGATTGCAGCCTTTTGGACAATCCACCCACATTGCCGGTAAATGTGGATTTTGGCTGTGTGGAGGGGGCATGTGTTGTAAGTATACCGTGCATTTACTAAATATAAAAACCGTCTCTATTTTATAAAAGTTAAAATAATAGATATACAAACTAAGTTTCACTGTAAACGCAGTAGATTTCTTGCAATTGCTAATCTCGCCACTGAAAAGATGTTTGTGTGAAAAGGTTAATTAGAAACTGCTGACGTTGTTTCCCCATTATAAAACTGTGTACTCCCATGTAATGCGATCACTTAAATAAAGAACAGCAGCAAAAAACTATGTAAAATATGCTTTCAAACACTAACAGCTTTTTTAAATAGTGTATTTTTACAGCCACTACAAATTCTTACTGTACTGTACGTATTTGGTTCTAATATCAGGACTGCACTGTACTAAATGTGTTCTATATTATTAACACATTTGATACTGTGCGGCTGCAATATTAGACGTAAACCTGTTCAGTACTGTGTAAACTTATTTACTTATACATTTCTATTGCAATCACACTGTACCAAACACATTATTAAAATAGAACATGTTTGGTATAATGAGATTGTAATAGAAATGTTAAAAGTAAATATGCAGAGAAGCTAATGTGTCACTTTTTAACTGAAATTTAAATGTAAAGGTAGAATTGGATTTTTAGTCTCACCTCTAGCAGTCTGTTTGTTGCTAATTGGTCAGTCACAGTATGAATGATAGAAAAATAGATCCTAGTTATTAATGGAATTTGTAAGCAAGGATAAGACACCAACAGTATAAAGTATATATAAAAATGATACTTTCTGCTCCAATGAAAACAATATTTTTGTGTTTTATTTATATCAACATATTTTGCAGTTCTATAAAAGGGTGCAATGAAAACACCACTAGAATACACACAAACATAAAATAACAGAGATAATGTGGTGTGGTAGGTACAGTTGCATTTGGTGTTGAGCTTACTGTTTTCCCCTGTTGAAGCAGCTTTTTCAGGGTCCAGTGGGAGGAAATTAAAATATGACAATGGCAAACAATTGCATACTCAAACATGTTACATTATTGTATACAACATAAGCTGAGCTTAAAGGGACACTCAATCAAAATTAAACTTTCATTATTCAGATAAAGCACCTCATTTTAAACAACTTTCCAATTTACTTCCATTATCAAAATGTGCACAGTCTTTTTATATTTTAACTTTTGAGTCACCAGCTCCTACTGAGCATGTGCAAAAGTGTGTATGCATTTGTGAATGGCTGATGGCTGTCACATGGTACGTGTATGCATTTGTGATTGGCTGATGGCTGTCACATGGTACAGGGGAAGTGGAAAAAGACATAACTTTTAAAATTCTCAGAAAAAAAATCTACTACTTATTTGAAGTTCAGACTAAGTGCTATTGCATTGTCTTGAGAGGGCAAGAGCGGATTACAGAGATTAGGGAATTAGAGAGAATAAGAAATGTATTCATCATTCTTACAAAATGAAATATATTATCAAGAAACAGTGTACTCCATTTTGTATCATGTGCATAAAAGTACATCATTTAATCATGCTGATTATTTCCCCTGGAAAAAAAAGGTAAAGGACCATAAAATACAGTACAATTACATACTCAACATATACATAATTAGGGGCATATTTATGAAACTGCGAGTGGACATGATATTATGTAGCGTATCATGTCCACCGCATATCTGTCGGCATTTATCATTGCGCAAGCAGTTCTTGTGAACTGCTTGTGCAATGCTGCCCCTGCAGACTCGCGGCCGCTAGCAGGGAGTGTCAATCAGCCAGATCATATAGGATCAGGCGATTGATGTCCGCAGCCTCAGAGCAGGTGGACCAGTTATGGAGCAGCGGTCTTAAGACCGCTGCTTCATAACTGCTGTTTCTGGCGAGCCCGAAGGCTCGTGTGGAAACAGGGGCATCAAGCTCCATTCGGGGGTTGATAATTCGGTCCCTAGGTATTTAAAGTTTTTGACACATTTTAACATTTCCTTTAATTTCCCTTTCCACTGTATCAGGTTACAGCCATCAGCCAATCACAGACTTATATATGTATATACTGAGGACTCTTGCACATGCTTAGTAGGAGCTGGTGTCCCAGAAAGTGTGCATATAAGGAGACAGTGCACAATTTGGTTATGGAAGTAAATGTGAAAGTTTTATAAAATGATATGCTCTGTCTGAATCATGAAAGCTTAATTTTGACTTTAAAGTCCCTTTAAGTAAAAACAGTTTGACTTCACATTGAAACTAATACTGCAGTATTAGTTTTGCATCCCCTTGGCTGATAAGAACATTTGCTTCTGCTTTACTGGGGTCAAGGGTCACACCACTGCAATTATGACAAGAAGCAACAAAAAATAAATGACTAAAAAACAGAATTTATGCTTACCTGATAAATTACTTTCTCCAACGGTGTGTCTGGTCCACGGCGTCATCCTTACTTGTGGGATATTCTCTTCCCCAACAGGAAATGGCAAAGAGTCCCAGCAAAGCTGGTCACATGATCCCTCCTAGGCTCCGCCCACCCCAGTCATTCGACCGACGGACAGGAGGAAATATATATAGGAGAAACCATATGATACCGTGGTGACTGTAGTTAGAGAAAATAATTCATCAGACCTGATTAAAAAACCAGGGCGGGCCGTGGACCGGACACACCGTTGGAGAAAGTAATTTATCAGGTAAGCATAAATTCTGTTTTCTCCAACATTGGTGTGTCCGGTCCACGGCGTCATCCTTACTTGTGGGAACCAATACCAAAGCTTTAGGACACGGATGAAGGGAGGGAGCAAATCAGGTCACCTAAATGGAAGGCACCACGGCTTGCAAAACCTTTCTCCCAAAAATAGCCTCCGAAGAAGCAAAAGTATCAAATTTGTAAAATTTGGCAAAAGTGTGCAGTGAAGACCAAGTCGCTGCCTTACATATCTGGTCAACAGAAGCCTTGTTCTTGAAGGCCCATGTGGAAGCCACAGCCCTAGTGGAGTGAGCTGTGATTCTTTCAGGAGGCTGCCGTCCGGCAGTCTCATAAGCCAATCGGATAATGCTTTTAAGCCAAAAGGAAAGAGAGGTAGAAGTCGCTTTTTGACCTCTCCTTTTACCAGAATAAACAACAAACAAGGAAGATGTTTGTCTGAAATCTTTAGTAGCCTCTAAATAGAATTTTAGAGCACGGACTACGTCCAAATTGTGTAACAAACGTTCCTTCTTTGAAACTGGATTCGGACACAAAGAAGGTACAACTATCTCCTGGTTAATATTTTTGTTGGAAACAACTTTCGGAAGAAAACCAGGCTTAGTACGCAAAACCACCTTATCTGCATGGAACACCAGATAGGGCGGAGAACACTGCAGAGCAGATAACTGAAACTCTTCTAGCAGAAGAAATTGCAACCAAAAACAAAACTTTCCAAGATAATAACTTAATATCTACGGAATGTAAGGGTTCAAACGGAACCCCTTGAAGAACTGAAAGAACTAGATTTAGACTCCAGGGAGGAGTCAAAGGTCTGTAAACAGGCTTGATCCTAACCAGAGCCTGAACAAATGCTTGAACATCTGGCACAGCTGCCAGTCTTTTGTGAAGTAAAACAGATAAAGCAGAGATCTGTCCCTTCAGAGAACTTGCAGATAATCCTTTCTCCAAACCTTCTTGTAGAAAGGATAGAATCTTAGGAATTTTTATCTTGTTCCATGGGAATCCTTTAGATTCACACCAACAGATATATTTTTTCCATATTTTATGGTAAATTTTTCTAGTTACAGGCTTTCTAGCCTGAATCAGAGTATCTTTTACAGAATCTGAAAACCCACGCTTTGATAAAATCAAGCGTTCAATCTCCAAGCCGTCAGTTGGAGGGAAACCAGATTCGGATGTTCGAATGGACCCTGAACAAGAAGGTCCTGTCTCAAAGGTAGCTTCCATGGTGGAGCCGATGACATATTCACCAGGTCTGCATACCAAGTCCTGCGTGGCCACGCAGGAGCTATCAAGATCACGAGGCCCTCTCCTGATTGATCCTGGCTACCAGCCTGGGCATGAGAGGAAACGGTGGGAATACATAAGCTAGGTTGAAGGTCCAAGGTGCTACTAGTGCATCTACTAGGGTCGCCTTGGGATCCCTGGATCTGGACCCGTAGCAAGGAACCTTGAAGTTATGACGAGACGCCATCAGATCCATGTCTGGAATGCCCCATAATTGAGTTATTTGGGCAAAGATTTCCGGATGGAGTTCCCACTCCCCCGGATGGAATGTCTGACGACTCAGAAAATCCGCTTCCCAATTTTCCACTCCTGGGATGTGGATCGCAGACAAGTGGCAGGAGTGATCCTCCGCCCATTGAATTATCTTGGTCACTTCTTTCATCGCCAGGGAAGTCCTTGTTCCCCCCTGATGATTGATATATGCAACGGTCGTCATGTTGTCTGACTGAAACCTTATGAATTTGGCCTTTGCTAGTTGAGGCCAAGCTCTGAGAGCATTGAATATCGCTCTCAGTTCCAGAATGTTTATCGGGAGAAGAGACTCTTCCCGAGACCATAGACCCTGAGCTTTCAGGGATTCCCAGACCGCGCCCCAGCCCACTAGGCTGGCGTCGGTCGTGACAATGACCCACTCTGGTCTGCGGAAGCTCATTCCCTGTGACAGATTGTCCAGGGTCAGCCACCAACGGAGTGAATCTCTGGTCTTTTGATCTACTTGAATCGTCGGAGACAAGTCTGTATAATCCCCATTCCACTGTCTGAGCATGCACAGTTGTAATGGTCTTAGATGAATTAGTGCAAAAGGAACTATGTCCATTGTTGCAACCATCAATCCTATTACTTCCATGCACTGCGCTATGGAAGGACGAGGAACAGAATGAAGTACTTGACAAGAGCTTAGAAGTTTTGATTTTCTGACCTCTGTCAGAAAAATCCTCATTTCTAAGAAATCTATTATTGTTCCCAAGAAGGGAACTCTTGTTGACGGGGACAGAGAACTTTTTTCTTTGTTCACCTTCCATCCGTGAGATCTGAGAAAGGCTAGGACGATGTCCGTATGAGCCTTTGCTTTTGACAGGGACGACGCTTGAATCAGGATGTCGTCCAAGTAAGGTACTACTGCAATGCCCCTTGGTCTTAGAACCGCTAGAAGGGACCCTAGTACCTTTGTGAAAATCCTTGGAGCAGTGGCTAATCCAAATGGAAGTGCCATAAACTGGTAATGCTTGTCCAGAAAAGCGAACCTTAGGAACTGATGATGTTCCTTGTGGATAGGAATATGTAGGTACGCATCCTTTAAATCCACGGTAGTCATAAATTGATTTTCCTGGATAGTAGGTAGGATCGTTCGAATAGTTTCCATTTTGAACGATGGTACCCTGAGAAATTTGTTTAGGATCTTTAGATCCACAATTGGTCTGAATGTTCCCTCTTTTTTGGGAACTATGAACAGATTGGAATAAAATCCCATTCCTTGTTCTCTTATTGGAACTGGATGTATCACTCCCATCTTTAACAGGTCTTCTACACAATGTAAGAATGCCTGTCTCTTTATTTGGTTTGAAGATAATTGAGACCTGTGGAACCTTCCCCTTGGGGGTAGTTCCTTGAATTCCAGGAGATAACCTTGAGAAACTATTTCTAGCGCCCAAGGATCCTGAACATCTCTTGCCCAAGCCTGAGCAAAGAGAGAAAGTCTGCCCCCCACTAGATCCGGTCCCGGATCGGGGGCTATCCCTTCATGCTGTTTTGGTAGCAGTGGTAGGCTTCTTGGTCTGCTTACCCTTGTTCCAGCCTTGCATTGGTTTCCAGGCTGGTTTGGGTTGTGAAGTATTACCCTCTTGCTTAGAGGATACAGAATTAGAGACTGGTCCGTTTCTGCGAAAGGGACGAAAATTAGGCTTATTATTAGCCTTAAAAGACCTATCCTGTGGGAGGGCGTGGCCCTTTCCCCCAGTGATGTCTGAAATAATCTCTTTCAAATCAGGTCCAAATAATGTTTTACCTTTGAAAGGAATGTTAAGCAATTTTGTCTTGGAAGACACATCCGCTGACCAAGACTTTAGCCAAAGCACTCTGCGCGCCACGACAGCAAACCCTGAATTTTTCGCCGCTAATCTAGCTAATTGCAAAGCGGCATCTAAAACAAAAGAGTTAGCCAATTTAAGTGCTTGAACTCTGTCCATAACCTCCTCATATGAAGATTCTTTACTGAGCGATTTTTCTAGTTCCTCGAACCAGAAACACGCTGCCGTAGTGACAGGAACAATGCATGAAATTGGTTGTAGAAGGTAACCTTGCTGTACAAAAATCTTTTTAAGCAAACCCTCTAATTTCTTATCCATAGGATCTTTGAAAGCACAACTATCTTCGATAGGAATAGTAGTGCGTTTGTTTAGAGTAGAAACCGCCCCCTCGACCTTGGGGACTGTCTGCCATAAGTCCTTTCTGGGGTCGACTATAGGAAATAATTTCTTAAATATAGGGGGGGAACAAAAGGTATGCCGGGCCTTTCCCACTCTTTATTTACTATGTCCGCCACCCGCTTGGGTATAGGAAAAGCGTCGGGGGGCACCGGAACCTCTAGGAACTTGTCCATCTTAGATAATTTCTCTAGAATGACCAAATTGTGACAATCATCCAGAGTAGATAACACCTCCTTAAGCAGTGCGCGGAGATGTTCTAATTTAAATTTAAATGTCACAACATCAGGTTCAGCTTGATGAGAAATTTTTCCTGAATCTGAAATTTCTCCATCAGACAAAACCTCCCTCATGGCCCCTTGAGATTGGTGTGAGGGTATGTCAGAACAGTTATCATCAGCGCCCTCTTGCTCTTCAGTGTTTAAAACAGAGCAATCGCACTTTCTCTGATAAGTAGGCATTTTGGATAAAAGATTTGCTATGGAGCTATCCATTACAGCCGTTAATTGTTGCATGGTAATAAGTATTGGCGCACTAGATGTACTAGGGGCCTCCTGTGTGGGCATAACTGGTGTAGACACAGTAGGGGATGATGTAGTATCATGTTTACTCCCCTCATTTGAGGAATCATCTTGGGCAATATCATTATCTGTTGCATTACTGTCCTTACTTTGTTTGGACACTATGGCACAATTATCACATAAATTTAAATGGGGAGACACATTGGCTTTCATACATATAGAACATAGCTTATCTGATGGTACAGACATGTTAAACAGGCTTAAACTTGTCAACAAAGCACAAAAAAACGTTTTAAAATAAAACCGTTACTGTCACTTTAAATTTCAAACTGAAAACACTTTATTACTGAATATGTGAAAAAGTATGAAGGAATTGTTCAAAATTCACCAATATTTCACCACAGTGTCTTAAAGCATTAAAAGTATTGCACACCAAATTTCAGAGCTTTAACCCTTAAATTAACGGAACCGGAGCCGTTTTTACATTTAACCCCTATACAGTCCCAGAATGAGGCTCTGTCTATAACTAGAAAGGCCCCCATCTGAAAAAGGTGTCCAACACAGTGCCTGCCGTTTTTCTAAACGTTCCCCAAGATTATAATACCAATAATTAGTTAGAATCTGCATAATATGCCTAGTAAAGCAATTGTTTTAGCCCAGAAAAATGTCTACCAGTTTTTAAGCCCTTTTTGAAGCCCTTTATTCTTTTATGTTTAACTAAGAAAATGGCTTACCGGTCCCCATGAGGGGAAATGACAGCCTTCCAGCATTACATGGTCTTGTTAGAAATATGGCTAGTCATACCTTAAGCAGAAAAGACTGCTAACTGTTTCCCCCAACTGAAGTTACTTCATCTCAACAGTCCTGTGTGGAAACAGCAATCGATTTTAGTTAATGTCTGCTAAAAATCATCTTCCTCTTACAAACAGAAATCTTCATCCTTTTCTGTTTCAGAGTAAATAGTACATACCAGCACTATTTTAAAATAACAAACACTTGATAGAAGAATAAAACTACAAAAAACTCTTAACCATCTCCGTGGAGATGTTGCCTGTGCAACGGCAAAGAGAATGACTGGGGTGGGCGGAGCCTAGGAGGGATCATGTGACCAGCTTTGCTGGGACTCTTTGCCATTTCCTGTTGGGGAAGAGAATATCCCACAAGTAAGGATGACGCCGTGGACCGGACACACCAATGTTGGAGAAAGTCCCTTTAATATTGTCACTCACCTGAGAAGGAATAACAAGATTGCATAGAAAGTTATTAGTGCCACAACTGTTAAATGTTGTGTATAAAGAAGAAACTCTTTAAAAACTGACTTTTAATATCCCAATAAAAAATATTTATTACATATTGAAATACTCTGTTACTTTTGCTTTTATATATTTAGAAACCCACTTACAAAGATTATATACACATTGTAACATAATAGTGATAATGAATAAAATAAGTTTTGTTTGCAGTACAAATGTTTTATTTCTATGGATCCAAATAGCTTTGTGAATATATCTACATTTGGTATTGTAGTTGTCATCAAGTTAATGGTAACATCCACCAAATAAAACACATACGGCTAGATTTAGAGTTTTGTCAGTAAAGACCCGCGTAGCTAACGCTGGCTTTTTTCTGGCCGCACCTTTAAAATAACTCTGGTATTGAGAGTCCACAGAATGGCTGCGTTAGAATCCAAAAAAGGAGCGTAGAGCATATTTAACGCAACTTCAACTCTCGATACCAGAGTTGCTTACGGACGCGACCAGCCTCAAAAACGTGCTCGTGCATGATTCCCCCATAGGAAACAATGGGGCTGTTTGAGCTGAAAAAAAACCTAACACCTGCAAAAAAGCCGCGTTCAGCTCCTAACGCAGCCCCATTGTTTGCTATGGGGAAACACTTCCTACTTCTGCACCTAACACCCTAACATGTACCCCGAGTCTAAACACCCCTAACCTTACACTTATTAACCCCTATTCTGCCGCCCCCGCTATCGCTGACCCCTGCATATTATTTTTAACCCCTAATCTGCCGCTCCGTAAACCGCCGCTACTTACATTATCCCTATGTACCCCTAATCTGCTGCCCCTAACACCGCCGACCCCTATATTATATTTATTAACCCCTAATCTGCCCCCCACAACGTCGCCTCCACCTGCCTACACTTATTTACCCCTAATCTTCCGACCGGACCGCACCGCTATTATAATAAAGTTATTAACCCCTAATCCGCCTCACTAACCTATAATAAATAGTATTAACCCCTAATCTGCCCTCCCTAACATCGCCGACACCTAACTTTAAACATTAACCCCTAATCTGCCGACTGGAGCTCACCGCTATTCTAATAAATGTATTAACCCCTAAAGCTAAGTCTAACCCTAACACTAACACCCCCCTAACTTAAATATAATTTAAATCTAACGAAATTAATTAACTCTTATTAAATAAATTATTCCTATTTAAAGCTAAATACTTACCTGTAAAATAAATCCTAATATAGCTACAATATAAATTATAATTATATTATAGCTATTTTAGGATTAATATTTATTTTACAGGTAACTTTGTATTTATTGTAGCCAGGTACAATAGCTATTAAATAGTTAAGAACTATTTAATAGCTAAAATAGTTAAAATAATTACAAATTTACCTGTAAAATAAATCCTAACCTAAGTTGCAATTAAACCTAACACTACACTATCAATAAATTAATTAAATAACATACATACAATTACCTACAATTAAACCTAACACTACACTATCAATACATTAATTAAATACAATATCTACAAATAAATACAATTAAATAAACTAACTAAAGTACAAAAAATAAAAAAGAACTAAGTTACAAAAAATAAAAAAATATTTACAAACATAAGAAAAATATTACAACAATTTTAAACTAATTACACCTACTCTAAGCCCCCTAATAAAATAACAAAGCCCCCCAAAATAAAAAATGCCCTACCCTATTCTAAATTACTAAAGTTCAAAGCTCTTTTACCTTACCAGCCCTGAACAGGGCCCTTTGCGGGGCATGCCCCAAAGAATTCAGCTCTTTTGCCTGTAAAAAAAAACATACAATATCCCCCCCCAACATTACAACCCACCACCCACATACCCCTAATCTAACCCAAACCCCCCTTAAATAAACCTAGCACTAAGCCCCTGAAGATCTTCCTACCTTGTCTTCACCATGCCAGGTATGACCGTCCGTTCCAGGCTCCGATATCTTCATCTAAGCCCAAGCGGGGGCTAGACATCCATCATCCGACGGCTGAAGAAGTCCAGAAGAGGCTCCAAAGTCTTCATCCTATCCGGGAAGAAGAGTAGATCCGGACCGGCAACCATCTTCTTCCAAGCGGCATCTTCTATCTTCATCCGATGAGGACCGGCTCCATCTTGAAGACCTCCACCGCGGACCCATCTTCTTCTTCCGACGACTTCCCGACGAATGACGGTTCCTTTAAGGGACGTCATCCAAGATGGCGTCCCTCGAATTCCGATTGGCTGATAGGATTCTATCAGCCAATCGGAATTAAGGTAGGAAAATTCTGATTGGCTGATGGAATCAGCCAATCAGAATCAAGTTCAATCCGATTGGCTGATTCAATCAGCCAATCAGATTGAGCTCGCATTCTATTGGCTGTTCAGATCAGCCAATAGAATGCGAGCTCAATCTGATTGGCTGATTCCATCAGCCAATCAGAATTTTCCTACCTTAATTCCGATTGGCTGATAGAATCCTATCAGCCAATCGGAATTCGAGGGACGCCATCTTGGATGACGTCCCTTAAAGGAACCGTCATTCGTCGTGAAGTCGTCGTTCGGAAGAAGATGGGTCTGCGGTGGATGTCTTCAAGATGGAGCCGGTCCTCATCGGATGAAGATAGAAGATGCCGCTTGGAAGAAGATGGTTGCCGGTCCGGATCTACTCTTCTTCCCGGATAGGATGAAGACATTGGAGCCTCTTCTGGACTTCTTCAGCCGTCGGATGATGGATGTCTAGCCCCCGCTTGGGCTTAGATGAAGATATCGGAGCCTGGAACGGACGGTCATACTTGGCATGGTGAAGACAAGGTAGGAAGATCTTCAGGGGCTTAGTGTTAGGTTTATTTAAGGGGGGTTTGGGTTAGATTAGGGGTATGTGGGTGGTGGGTTGTAATGTTGGGGGGGGTATTGTATATTTTTTTTTACAGGCAAAAGAGCTGAATTCTTTGGGGCATGCCCCGCAAAGGGCCCTGTTCAGGGCTGGTAAGGTAAAAGAGCTTTGAACTTTAGTAATTTAGAATAGGGTAGGGCATTTTTTATTTTGGGGGGCTTTGTTATTTTATTAGGGGGCTTAGAGTAGGTGTAATTAGTTTAAAATTGTTGTAATATTTTTCTTATGTTTGTAAATATTTTTTTATTTTTTGTAACTTAGTTCTTTTTTATTTTTTGTACTTTAGTTAGTTTATTTAATTGTATTTATTTGTAGATATTGTATTTAATTAATGTATTGATAGTGTAGTGTTAGGTTTAATTGTAGGTAATTGTAGGTATTTTATTTAATTAATTTATTGATAGTGTAGTGTTAGGTTTAATTGTAACTTAGGTTAGGATTTATTTTACAGGTAATTTTGTAATTATTTTAACTATTTTAGCTATTAAATAGTTCTTAACTATTTAATAGCTATTGTACCTGGTTAAAATAATTACAAAGTTAGCTGTAAAATAAATATTAATCCTAAAATAGCTATAATATAATTATAATTTATATTGTAGCTATATTAGGATTTATTTTACAGGTAAGTATTTAGCTTTAAATAGGAATAATTTATTTAATAAGAGTTAATTTATTTCGTTAGATTTAAATTATATTTAATTTAGGGGGGGTGTTAGTTTTAGGGTTAGACTTAGCTTTAGGGGTTAATCCATTTATTAGAATAGCGGCGAGATTCGGTCGGCAGATTAGGGGTTAATAATTGAAGTTAGGTGTCGGCGATGTTAGGGAGGGCAGATTAGGGGTTAATACTATTTATTATAGGGTTATTGAGGCGGGAGTGAGGCGGATTAGGGGTTAATAACTTTATTATAGTAGCGGTGAGATCCGCTCGGCAGATTAGGGGTTAATAAGTGTAGGTAGCTGGCGGCGACGTTGTGGGGGGCAGATTAGGGGTTAATAAATATAATATAGGGGTTGGCGGTGTTAGGGGCAGCAGATTAGGGGTACATAGCTATAATGTAGCTGGCGGCGGCGTGCGGACGGCAGATTAGGGGTTAATAAGTGTAGGTAGCTGGCGGCGACGTTGTGGGGGGCAGATTAGGGGTTAATAAATATAATATAGGGGTCGGCGGTGTTAGGGGCAGCAGATTAGGGGTACATAAGGATAACGTAGGTGGCGGTCGGCAGATTAGGGGTTAAAAAAATTGAATCGAGTGGCGGCGATGTGGGGGGACCTCGGTTTAGGGGTACATAGGTAGTTTATGGGTGTTAGTGTACTTTAGAGCACAGTAGTTAAGAGCTTTATGAACCGGCGTTAGCCCAGAAAGCTCTTAACTACTGACTTTTTTCTGCGGCTGGAGTTTTGTCGTTAGAATTCTAACGCTCACTTCAGCCACGACTCTAAATACCGGAGTTAGAAAGATCCCATTGAAAAGATAGGATACGCAATTGACGTAAGGGGATCTGCGGTATGGAAAAGTCGCGGCTGAAAAGTGAGCGTTAGACCCTTTTTTGACTGACTCCAAATACCGGCAGTAGCCTAAAACTAGCGTTAGGAGCCTCTAACGCTGGTTTTCACGGCTACCGCCAAACTCCAAATCTAGGCCATAGGAAAGCTGAACAGATATCCCACACAAGTCCCTTTGGAGTTAACGTAGATCCTATACCCTGAAGTAAATAAAACCACTACTAATATGCAAACTACAGATTAAAAAAAAACTGTATGAAATTTTCATTGCAAACCTTTAAAATGTGTAATGAGTTTTACTCAAGTCAGTCAAGCAAAGCAATAGCTATTTTGAAGAATATCTGGCTGGACATAAAGGGCCAGATTACGTGTGTCGTGCTCAGATTTACGCGCAAACAATAAGGGATTTATTTTGGGTGTTTGTGTGGGTCAGGTTTAGTGTTCATATTATACGTTAAAAGAAAATGTGAACGTATGAGCGCAGTCACGATTTACGCTAGAATGATTAGCGTGTCCTCAGAGCTCTGGTTTGCAAAATAAAAAAGTTACACAAAACACTTCAAAAATATATTTAAAAGTACAGTAATACTTATAATAACAATATCTAATAAAAATATTAAAAAACTAAATTCACCAAAAAGTTATAAGGACTCAAATATATGAGGTCTCAGAAAAAAACAAGGCAGGCAAAAAGTTCAAAGTAGACAAGCACTCCAGAAATCCAAATCACATGCCCAGGGTGCAGCAGATAGGTAAATAGAAAGTAATGAAGAGTGCATTCACCAGGACTTTTCAAAGTTTTATTCCAATTATGTGAACGTTTTCAGGGGATTAGCCCCTTCCTCAGACATACAAAATACAATATGAGCAAAAACCCACACCAGACACCGTTATAAAGGTGGGCCAGCCAATCACATGCTCTCCACAGTAAGGTGCCTCCCACAAGTGAGGACACCCCCATGGCAACAAATGAGTCAGACCCAAACAGCAAAAATAGTGAACATAAATACATAAAATGAACAGCAGGACAAGATTGGTCATAAGCAGGGCAATATAAAATGTATAAGTTAAATACATTGTATAGAACAAATCAAAGTTCCTATCCAAATAAGATCAGCATCTTTAAACATGAAATCAATAAATCATGAAAGCACATAAATACATAGGTAAAGTGCATCAAAGGCATTGAAGGCATTAATGTGTGTTAATCTGTGTTAACATATGGGCATGTCAGAAACTCAGAAGAGGGGGGGGGGGAGGGGAGGCTATGTGTACACTGTGCTGCAGAAAAACCAACAGTCAACATCGTTAAAACAAATAATTGCAAGTAATTGAAAATAATTGACAATAATTCAAAGGTCTGCAAATGATGTGTGTCCCCCTAAAAGCATTAGTAACCAATATATACAAATGTACATACCAATGTCTGTAAGGGCCAGGGTTCATATTTGTTTAAGGCAGATGTAAGGCAGTTGCAGAAAAAGGCAGTTGTAGAAAAAAACGGGAAAACTTCAGGGCATTCAAAAGGCTCTGTCTGCTGGTTGTCATGGCAACCCATGTATACAAGAAAAGGGGCCATAAAACTATGTATCAAAACAGTAGCCGACAATGGAGAGTAGTTATGCACAGAGAAGGCGCTATGTATTCAATTGTTACATTTGTCAGTTTACTACTTATTACATATAGCGATGTGCGTGTATATAGTCAAAAAGGCATATCACATACCAAAGTATATAGTCAAAAAGGCATATGATATGCCTTTTTGACTATATACACGCACATCGCTATATGTAATAAGTAGTACACTAACACCCATAAACTATCTATTAACCGTCAAACCGAGGCCCTCCCGCATCGCAAATACTAAAATAAAAATATTAACCCCTAATCTGCTGCTCCGGACATCGCCACCACTTAAAAATGTATTAACCCCTATTCTGCCGCTCCCCGACATCGTCACCACTATAATAAACATATTAACCCCTAAACTGCCCCCCTCCCACATTGCAAACACTATTTAAATATTATTACCCCCTATTCTGCCGTCCGCCAACACCGTCGCTATAATAAACCTATTAACCACTAAACCGCAAGCCCCCCACAACGAAATATACTAAAATAATCTATTAACCCCTAAACGTATGGCCTCCCACATCACTACATAAATATATTAACCCCTAAACCTAACCCTAACCCTAACATAACCCTAAGCCTAAGTCTAACCCTAACCCTAACACCCCTAACTTAAATATAATTAAAATAAATCTAAATAAAACTTACAATTATTACGTAAATAATTCCTATTTAAAATGTATTACTTACCAATAAAATAAAACCTAAGCTAGCTACAAAATAACTAATAGTTATATTGTAGCTAGCTTAGGTTTTATTTTTATTTCACAGGTAAGTTTGTATTTATTTTAACTAGGTAGACTACTTAGTAAATAGTTATTAACTATTTATTAACTACCTAGTTAAAATAAAAACAAATGTACCTGTAAAATAAAACCTAACCTGCCTTACACTAAAAACTAGCATTACAATAAAATAAATTAAATTAATAAAATACAATTATCTAAATTACAAAAAAATAAAATAAACACTAAATTACACAAAATAAAAAATAAAATTGTCAAAAATAAAAATGAATTACTCCTAATCTAATAGCCCTATCAAAATAAAAAAAAAACTAGCCTACAGTAAACTGCCAATGGCCCTTAAAAGGGCCTTTTGCGGAGCATTGCCCCAAATAAATCAGCTCTTTTACCTGTTAAAAAAAATACAAACACCCCCAACAGTAAAACCCACCACCTGCCCAACCAAACCCCCCAAATAAATCCTATCTAAATAAACCAAAGCTAACCATTGCCCTGAAAAGGGCATTTGGATGGGCATTGCCCTTAAAAGGGCATTTAGCTCTTTTACATTATCCAAACCCTAAGATAAAAATAAAACCCACCCAATAAACCCTTAAAAAAACCTAACACTAACCCCCGACGATCCACTTACAGTTTTCGAAGACCGGACATCCATCCTCATCCAGGCGGCAGAAGTCTTGGATGAGGATGGATGTCTTCATCCATATTTCTATATATATCTGATGTTTTTTTGGTACAATATATATATAACCTCTCCAATATTCACTTTACAGGTGAATTTAGCCTGATGCTGGCAGCTACTCAGTTATTGTCTTATAAAATCAACTTCTTTTGATGCAAATGATGATATTGTATGACTCATAAAACCATATCTCTTCATAACACAGGGCCACCAGGAGTAAATCAAGTTTGATATTCATTTCTCAATTTGATTTGCGGTAACAGTGGTCTTACTCAGAAATGTTATATGCTGGACTTTCTCAAATAAAGAACTGATTGTTCTGTTTAATAATAGTGGCTTACATAAAGATTTTAAACATGGATGTGATCTTCCAACATTTAATAATTTAAATTTTTTAACATTTAATTTTATTTAACAACCATTACTATATATACAGGTGGCCCTCGTTTTACAACGGTTCAATTTACACAGTTTCAGAATAACAACCTTTTTTTCCAGTCATGTGACTGCTATGGAAAATCATTGAGAAGCAGTGCATTTATTAAAATAGAAAGTGGGTGGAGCTGTCCGCTTGTGTTGCAGCAAAGCCAAGCAAGCTGAAATTTAGAATTAATTAATCAGTTTAACCAGACCTGAGCTATCGAGCAGATTTCAAAGGAACAAGATCTTCCTGTCTATAAATCAGTCCAGATTGGAATACATAGAAAAGAACTGTTTGCAGAAAAATGCAAGTGAAGTCTGTGTTGTGTGATTATTTTATTAGGTTTATAATGCTGTTTAGCAAATGTTTTTGTTCATTTAACTTAGTTTAATTATCTATTCTGTGGTGTGTGATTATTTTATTAGGTTTATAATGCTGTTTAGCATTTAAAGTCTTCATTTCAAAGCTTTAAAAATAATGTATTAGGTTTTACTTATGACAATTTTGAGAGGGGCCTGGAACCTAACTCCCTCACTTCCCATTGACTTACATTATAAACTGGGTTTCAATTTACAACAGTTTCGATTTACAACCATTCCTTCTGGAACCTAACCCCGGCGTAAACTGAGGGCTACCTGTATATATATATGGGTACATCAATTGGCTATTATTGTGATATTATATATGAAGTTGTGTGACATTACCACTACATTACATGCATAATTGACAAGAAGTTATTACATGTGACTTGAATATTATATGTAAAATTCTTCTTTAGGACAAAGAGAAACCCATTCTTCGTGAGTAGATTGTTCAGTGTGTGCATTAGACTAGGGATGGCAGGCAGTCATTAAAAAGTGCATGACACATAAATACACTTATACACACACATTATGTATATATGTATGTATATATATATATATATATATATATATATATATATATATATATATATATACATATACACAAACACACTTTTGAGCCCTTTACACTCAAATATCTTGAAATATACAATATCATGTTAAATCAATGTTTTACTGTGTTTTGAATAGAAATACTTTAAATTCCTATGTTCTTGACATAGAAAAAATAATTTTATTTTAAATATTTTTCTACATATATCTGTATATAATAAATATATATATATATATATATATATATATACACACACGCATACAGTATATATATATATATATATATATATATATACACACATACAGTATATATATATATATATATATATATATATATACAACAATTCCTCCATAGGGCTCTGCACACACTCTTGTCCTCATACAGCTGCCTAGGGTGCATTTCAATGAAGCCCATAAATCCCAAAAAGAAAGCACTCACCGGGTCTTCAATCACAAAATGTCAAAATTTATTTAAACAAAATAGTAACGTTTCAGAGAGATTATCCCTGTCTTCAGACCATATAAAAAACACAACACATACCTGCATATTTATAACTCCAGCACCAAACACCTTAGCTGTAAACCGGAAGTCCCTGCGCAGGTCCGACCATTGCCATGGATACCGGATGCGGCATCACGTGATTATCTAAAAACAGACAGTGCACACAGAAATTCAAATTGTGCTTTCACAGTGATCAATCACAAATAACTCTAAGGTTGTTATAATCTTTTGTCATGCAGTTATATTAATTCAGTAGCTTCCTACTATGGGGCATATCTCTGGAATTCTATTGTGGGACATACCTTATACTCATTTATTAGTTAATACCTCTTAGGCTTCTTAATACATGTCATAACCATAGATACTATCTAAAGAGTTATAAACAACTAGTTACACAAAAAAATATTATATATTATTAGTTACTACCAAGGAACATGGATTAAAAAACATTATGTCTAGCAACAAAACCCTTGGATTACCTATTAAAAGGACAGTTTAGTGAAAACATTTTTTTAACAAAACATTTTAAAGAAAACAATGCCAATCCAGGTGTTCAGATTCCTGATTTTTTATGGCCGCTCTGATTGAGGTGCAATGATTGACCATATGGGTCTGCAGGTCATCCACAGTTTTACTGGCATAGAACAACCCACACAGACAGTGTAAAAGATACACAATAAATTGAGTGGTGCAGGTAACTCTATGTCGGATTTCACATGTTTTGTTTGTTCCAGGATGGGTGAAGTATCTAGTGTTTAGGAGACCATTGCAAGTGGTGCAACCAGCACATCTATAGCATCCTGGTTTTGCTTTTTATAACCATGTAGATGTCTTGTAACTTTGGATTGGATCCACTTTTACCAGAATGTCTGTAATAGATCTAGACCTTCAATACCCAATTTTGGGTGCTGCATCTTTTTAAAGGGTACATTTTTATCCGACTTCACAATGTGCCAATCCTGTTTTAGCAAGGGTGGAAGTTAATTTTTATCCGCAGTGTATGATGTAGTGAAGATCATTCTATCCTTTTGTTCTTTTTGTTCTTTTGGCCTAGTATTCGTTAGAGCCATTTCCTGATCCATATTCATAAAAGTAGTAAGATGTTATTGAATATGTTTTTCTTTATACCCATGTTGCAGAAATCTATTCTTCATTTCTGCCAACTGTACACGAGCTAAGGACATCTCACTATTATTTCGAATGACCCTCTTGAACTGAGAAATTGGTAGGGCATTCTTTAGAAAAGGAGGATGACAGCTTGTGGCATTAAGTAAAAAGTTCCTATCTGTCTCCTTTCTAAATAGTGTGGTACATAGTCATCCTTCTTTGATGTAAACTCTTAGGTCCAAAAAGTCCACGGTATTCTCATCATGTGTCATTTTGAACTGTAAAGATGGAATGACCCCATTCAATGCATCAAACCAACTCTGAAGTTCTGCCTCTGTTCCTTCCCAAAGCATGAATAAATCATCTATTTACCTTTTAAAGTATTTGATTCAATGATGTTGAAATAAAAGATATAAGGAGGGTGGTGCATATAGAACATACACCACACTCCTAGGGGGCGCTAACAATAAGCAGCAAACAGTAAGCAGATATATACAGATAATTAAGAGAATATACAATAAACCTAGCACACTTATATCAGATTATTAGAGGAAACAGCCTGTGGTGGCTGAGAAACATGTCGCTGTTTTTAAAATAAAAGTTTTTAAATATACACTTGCTTTATCACAATTATTCTGCTCCTGTTTGGGGGCAGAGTGTGTGTGCTAGTTCTATCTTCCAAAGTGGTGATTTTCTGCATCCTGCAAATTGGATTCCACAGTCCACTGGGCGGCTGAGAGGTCCCAGTACTGCTGATATTGCACCTGGTGGTGCTTTGTTTCCTGTAAGTACAACCTTGAATCCTTTTTTATCTGGTGTACAAACGTTACTGGGCTATGTGTGTGCCTTTTTTGCCCTTATAGGCATCATAGGATAGGCCCTCGCCAAGGATCATCTCTATCTGGCTGGAGACACCAGTGAGCTAGACCACTGTTTGATGTTCCAGGCTGCCACAATAGCACCATTTGGGTGCGCTACGCTTGTGAGTATATTTCCTATCCTGCTGATGTTTTGTATCTGACTGCCGTGACGTTACTAGGCCATGTTGGCGCCTTTGTGCTTCTTTCTCTTATAGATGTTGAAATAAGTTGGTTCCAAACTGCTCAAATTCGGCCATGTAGAGATTGGCATAGGATGGGGCAACATTGTACCCATAAGCTGCAAATAGAATTTGAAATAGCTCCTTGTCAGGCACATTTCCAACAACTCCAGGATCAATTCTGCCGGAGGACCCACATATGGGTATCTGTTCAGATGTTTCTGAATAGCCATCAGCCCTTGCTCATGTGGTATCACAGTATACAGGCTCACCACATTAAGCGTCACAAGTAGTATTGGTTCCTTGAATAGAGGTAACTGTTTAATTTCCTTAATTAGACTCATAGAATCCATAGAAAGGATGGCATATTTCTGACAAAAGGTTAAAGAATACTGTCCAAGTATGTAGCTATTGGCTGCATTAATTATCCAATGGATGACACAATCGGCCTTCCAGGGGGACAAGTCGGATGCTTGGCCATATGGTTTCCGATCTTAGATAGGTGATTATTGATCATGTCCCCCCTCTAGCTAGAGGAGGTGATAGAGGTAAATTGCTACTCCAACGGGAATCAAGGTGGATATTCAACCTGGGGACTTTAGCACCCAGAGGTCTGAATACACACCTGGATTGGCATTGTTTTCTTTAAAATGTTTTCTTAAATTTTTTTTTCACTAAACTGTCCTTTTAATAGGCAATCATACGCCTAGATTCAGAGTTTGGAGTTAGCCGTCAAAACCAGCGTTAGGGGCTCCTAACGCTGGTTTTTACCGCCCGCTGGTATTTAGAGTCAGTCAGGAAAGGGTCTAACACTCACTTTGCAGCCGCGACTTTTCCATACCACAGATCTCCCTACGCCATTTGCGTATCCTATCTTTTCAATGGGATCTTTCTAATGCCGGTATTTAGAGTCTTGGCTGAAGTGAGCGTTAGAAATCTAAAGACAAAACTCCAGCCGCAGAAAAAAGTCAGGAGTTAAGAGCTTTCTGGGCTAACGCCGGTTCATAAAGCTCTTAACTACTGTGCTCTAAAGTACACTAACACCCATAAACTACCTATGTACCCCTAAACCGAGGTCCCCCCACATCGCCGCCACTCTATTAATTTTTTTAACCCCTAATCTGCCGACCGCACACTGCCGCCACCTACGTTATCCCTATGTACCCCTAATCTGCTGCCCCTAACATCGCCGACCCCTATATTATATTTATTAACCCTTAATCTGCCACCCCCAACGTCGCCTCCAGCTACCTACAATTATGAACCCCTAATCTGCCGACCGGACCTCACCGCTACTATAATAAAGTTATTAACCCCTAATCCGCCTCACTCCCACCTCAATAACCCTATAATAAATAGTATTAACCCCTAATCTGCCCTCCCTAACATCGCCGACACCTAACTTCAAGTATTAACCCCTAATATGCCGACCGGACCTCACCGCTACTCTAATAAATTTATTAACCCCTAAAGCTATGTCTAACCCTAACACTAACACCCCCCTAAGTTAAATATAATTTAAATCTAACTAAATAAATAAACTCTTATTAAATAAATTATTCCTATTTAAAGCTAAATACTTACCTGTAAAATAAACCCTAATATAGCTAAAATATAAATTATAATTATAGCTATTTTAGGATTAATATTTATTTTACAGGCAACTTTGTATTTATTTTAACCAGGTACAATAGCTATTAAATAGTTATTAACTATTTAATAGTTACCTAGTTAAAATAAATACAAAATTACCCGTAAAATAAATCATAACCTAAGTTACAATTAAACCTAACACTACACTATCATTAAATTAATTAAATAAACCTACAATTAAACCTAACACTACACTATCAATAAATTAATTAAATACAATACCAAAAAATAAAAAAGAACTAAGTTACAAAAAATAAAAAATATTTACAAACATTAGAAAAATATTACAACAATTTTAAACTAATTACACCTACTCTAAGCCCCCTAATAAAATAACAAAGCCCCCAAAATAAAAAAATGCCCTACCCTATTCTAAAATTAAAATAGAAAAGCTCTTCTACCTTACCAGCCCTTAAAAGGGCCTTTTGCGGGGCATGCCCCAAAGAATTCTCTTTTGCCTGTAAAAAAAAAACATACAATACCCGCCCAACATTACAACCCACCACCCACATACCCCTAATCTAACCCAAACCCCCCTTAAATAACAACAACAAGGGAGGGGGCGCCCTATAGCAAAATGCTCACTAAATCTAGTGATTGGCAGCTATATAATTTGGGATCCACAATGTGGAAATAAAACAACCTCAGTAGAGAAAAAACTATACCTCATAGAGAAAGAACTACACTGTGTGCAGAATTATTAGGCAAATTAGTATTTTGACCACATCATCCTCTTTATGCATGTTGTCTTACTCCAAGCTGTATAGTCTCGAAAGCCTACTACCAATTAAGCATATTAGGTCATGTGCATCTCTTTAATGAGAAGGGGTGTGGTCTAATGACATCAACACCCTATATCAGGTGTGCATAATTATTAGGCAACTTCCTTTCCTTTGGCAAAATGGGTCAAAAGAAGGACTTGACAGGCTCAGAAAAGTCAAAAATAGTGAGATATCTTGCAGAGGGATGCAGCACTCTTAAAATTGCAAAGCTTCTGAAGCGTGATCATCGAACAATCAAGCGTTTCATTCAAAATAGTCAACAGGGTCGCAAGAAGCGTGTGGAAAAACCAAGGCGCAAAATAACTGCCCATGAACTGAGAAAAGTCAAGCGTGAAGCTGCCAAGATGCCACTTGCCACCAGTTTGGCCATATTTCAGAGCTGCAACATCACTGGAGTGCTCAAAAGCACAAGGTGTGCAATACTCAGAGACATGGCCAAGGTAAGAAAGTGTAAGAAATCACTTGTTTATGTGACAATTCTTTACTTATCTTTAGTACTTTAGAAGTAGAACTGTGGTAATATGTTAATGTAACAAACTGGGAAATATGCTTGCTAGTAAGGAAGCATATAATCCTAATCTGTATTTATATTGCCTCAATAAGCTTCCAATATCAGAGAGTAATGAATACAGGAATGCTTCAGAGGCAGAACAAAGGATATATATTTCTCAAGACAGGAGCAGTAACTAGTTAAAGAAAATACCCTGATTAGTACTCATAGCATGTTTAATATGGCACACTGCAGGTGAGGAGTTAATATAACCATTTAGTAATGGTAATGCTAGTAGCTTGCTGGCAGATTTATACAGTGTAACACATAGAGGAATGTCAATATTATGGCAAGCTTAAATGTGGAAGTAGTGAGAGTAGCAGACTTAGAACACTACAAGTAAAAGCTTATACGGAACCTGATAACCTCATGTGTCGCTATACTTGTTGCAAGCTGAAGGCACTGTGAGTGCTTGAGATCCGGAAGGCTGTGTCAGAGCAGCTGGAAGTCTGTGCACGCTGTGAAGTTGGAACGCTGCCAGGCCTGAGCAGCATGTGACGAGTGAATGGCTTGCAGTGACGTCAGAGGAAGCCGAGTAGGAAGACAACAAGCAGCACTTTTGCCAAGGTGTGCAAGTGAAGTAGTTTAAATGCAGCTGAGTACTTTCTTTCACCAGGATACAAGCTGGAGATGTGAGTTAATCACTTCAATAAACCAGCAAAGAGTAATTAGACAGTGCAGGCTTTATAGGCAGGAGGAGACAATGTTAAGGTGGTATAGGCTTGATATGGCAAAGTATATATTAAGGTGGAATGTGTGAGATAGGACCATGACATACTCCCCCCCCAAGGAAACATCAAAGAGGTTTCAGGGAGAAGGACGATCCGGATGCCTCCGATGAAACAAAGAGACCAACCTATCTGCAGAGAGATTTGCAGCGGGTTCCCAAGAGTCCTCCGAAGAGTCGTACCCGGACCAATGAACCAGATACTGCAGTTCACCATGCCAATGTCTAGAGTCCAGAATGGCCTGGACCTCGTACTCAGGATCCGGGGTAGGAGAACCCAGGGAAGTGGCTGATAGAGGGGTAGAAGAGTAGCAAGGTTTGATGAGGGACACATGAAATGTCGGGTGAATGCGGTAAGTGGGAGGAAGCTGTAGAGTCACCGTAACCGGGTTTGGAAGAGCAATGATAGAAAAAGGACCAACAAAAAGTTTGTTAAACTTCTTGCAAGGAGTTGGAATCCTCAGATTCTTTGCCGATAGCCAGACTTTTTGTCCTACAGCGTAGGTAGGATGAGGGCGATGGCGTAGGTCATAGAACCTCTTTTGGGTGGCCTGTGCTTGCTTGATGTTATCCTGTATGGTGACGTAAGTCTGCTTGATGGAATTGACGAGATCATTCACCTGAGGACAAGGTGAGTGTGTCATAGGCAATGGATGAAATCGGGGATGGTAGCCTGAATTGATATAAAAGGGAGAAAACCCCGTAGAAGTATTGGTGGTATTATTATATGCAAACTCAGCATGTGGGAGGTACGTGGCCCAAGATTCTTGTTTGTTGGAAAAGTAGCAACGTAAAAATTGCTCCAGCCACTGGTTGGTTCTCTCACACTGTCCATTGGTCTGTGGGTGGTACAATGTGGTCAAACACTGATGTATGTCTAGTGAGGTACAAAGATGTCTCCAAAATTTTGAGGTGAATTGTGAGCCTCTGTCGCTGAGTACTGTAGTGGGTATTCCATGTAAACGAATAATCTCTCTAAGAAATAACTGAGCTGATTTTTGTGCAGTGGGTAGAGTTTCGGTTGGAATGAAATGTGCCATCTTTGACATGAGATCCACAACAACAAAAATGACGGTGTAACCTTCAGATTTAGGCAAATCAACTACAAAGTCCATGGAGACAGAAGTCCACGGAAATTCGGGAATAGGGAGGTTCTGTAGTAAACCCAGAGGTGGTTGGTGTGAGGGCTTACAGGTTTGACAGGTAACGCAGAGTTTGATGTATTCTTTAACAGTGGTTCTCATAGAAGGCCACCAAAAATACCTCTGTAGAAGGTCGTGTCTTGTGTATTCCCATATGACCTGCTAATAATGAATCATGGGCAATGGACACTGCCTGATCTCGCAGCGAGGGTGGAACATATAGCCTTGAATCCTTGTAGAGGATTCCAGCATTATCAGGGGTAAGCATGTAAGCGGTCTTAGTAATGTCTTGTTGTTGATGTGTTTTTAGATCTGTGAGATCATTTGATAGAAGACCTACAAAAGAAGATTTTGGAATGATGGTGGATGGAAATTAAGTAGACTCAGGCTTTTTATCCCTTCTAGATAAAGCATCTGCCTTTCCATTCCGTATGCCAGGACGGTAGGCAATGTGGAAGGAGAAACGAGAGAAGTAGAGGCTCCAGCGGAGCTGTCGTGCAGAAAGGGTTCTGTTTGTCTGGAGATACTATAGATTCTTATGATCAGTAAATATCACTATAGGTTGCTCCGTACCCTCCAATAAATGCCTCCATTGGTCAAAGGATGACTTAATAGCCAACAACTCCTTTTCACCAACTGGATAATTCAGCTCAGCTGGTGTCAGGAGCCTAGAGAAATAAGACACAGGATGTAATGAGTCCTTAGGAGTGGATCTCTGGGATAACACAGAGCCAATGGCATATTCTGATGCGTCAACCTCTAATACGAATTGACACTTTGTGTTTGGTAGATGGAGTATCGGAGAGGTGGTAAAGAGATGCTTCAATTGGTCAAAGGCGGTTTGGGCCTCAGGTGTCCAACAAAATGGAGTCTTTCCCTTAGTCAGATTTGTCAGGGGTTTTGTGATGGCAGCAAAGTTTTGAATAAAGCGTCTATAAAAATTTGCGAAGCCCTAGAAGCTTTGAACTTCTTTCACAGAAGAGGGTATAGGCCATGATGATATGGCTGAAATTTTGTTATCCTCCATCTTTATCTGACCCTTACTGATGTGATAACCCAAGAAAGACACCTCTTTGACGTGAAACAAACATTTTTCTAATTTAACATAGAGTCTATGTGTTTGTAGTCTAGACAACACAAGCCTGACATGTTGTATATGTTCTGTCAAAGAGGGTGAGTAAATAAGAATGTCGTCTAAGTAGACAACCAAAAATGTGTCAAGGACATCTCTAAAAATATCGTTAATGAAGTTCTGGAATGTCGCCGGGGCATTGCACAGACCGAATGGCATAACCGTATACTCATAGAGACCATACCTAGTCCTAAATTCGGTCAGCCACTCGTCCCCGGCTCTTATTCTGACAAGGTTATAGGCACCCCTCAGATCTAGTTTAGTGAACACTGTGGCGCCATGTAACCTCTCAATCAGTTCTGGGATGAGAGGTAGTGGGTATCTGTTTTTTATTGTTATTTTGTTCAGCTCGCGATAATCTATTATCGGGCGTAAAGACCCATCCTTGTTCTTTACAAAAAACATAGCTGCTGCTGCAGGTGAGGTGGAGGGACGGATGAACCCTTTTTTTAAATTCTCAGTAATATAAGTTTTAAGGTGTTGTAACTCAGGTCTTGAGAGGGGATAAATATGACCATGAGGTATGGTTGCACCAGGCAGCAGATCTATGGGGCAATCGTAGGCCCTATGGGGAGGCAATACCTCTGCCTCTTTTTTATCGAAAACGTTTGAAAAATCAGAATATTCAACTGGTATGACAGGAGTGGATGTGATCAAAATATGTTTCCTAGGGAAGCAAGTGTTAGAACAGTAAGAGGAGGGGAAGGAGAGAGAAAGAGTGGACCAATGCAGAGTGGGTTGGTGTAAATGAAGCCAAGAGATTGCCAGTACAATAGGGTAAATAGGAGAGGATATGATATCGAAAGTAATTGTTTCAGTGTGACCAGAGGGAGTTGTGACTAACAGAGGGACAGTTTGATGTGACACTGGACCAGAAGCTAAATGTGACCCGTCAATGACTTTGAGAGGCAGTGGAATGCTTTTTAACTGAAAAGGAATTTTATTAGAATGAACCAAACGAACATCAATGAAATTGGTACAAGCGCCTGTATCAACGATGGCGTTACTGCTGATCCTGTGCTGATCCCACTGTAATTGTAAAGGTAAGGTAAAGTAAGTTGATGTAGCTGACTTTGTGTGAAGACAGTTACTATTTGATTTTGTCTTACCTCGCTTTTGCTTCAGAAGCAGGGGACAATCCTTAACCACATGCTCCGTACCAGCACAATACATACACAGATTGAGATTACGGCGTCTGGTCTTTTCTTGCATAGTGAGAGGTCCTCTTAGAAAACTAATGTCCATAGGCTGGTCAGGGGGAGCAGTAGCAGTAGGCGGAGTCGGGAGCAAGCGGCGTGTAGGGTGGCTAGAACTACCTTTTTCCTGCCTTCGCTCTCGGAGCCTGCGATCTATAGTAGTTGTTAAAGTATAGAAATCCTCTAGGCGATCTGGTATGCCAGTTCTGGAGAGTTCGTCCTTTACCTCCTCTGACAACCCCATTCGATACTGATTCTTGAGAGAGACCTCATTCCAGAGCGAATCTCTGGCCCAAATCTTGAAACGAGTAATATACTCCTCTACTGGAGCTTTTAACTGTTTGAGTCCTCTGAGTTTAGTCTCAGCAGTAATCTGACGATAAGGATCATCATAAAGGTTAGATAAAGCCTTTAAGAAGGCATCAAAAGAATTCAGAATTGGGTCCTGGGACTCATAAAATGAGTCAGCCCAGGCCCGAGGTTCCCCTCGCAGGTATGAGAGAACAGTTAATACTTTGGATCTGTCTGTAGGATAAGTTCTCGGTTTTAAATCGAATAACAACAGGCAGGCGTTTCTGAACTGGCGAAAAGTGGATCTATCACCAGTAAATTTCTCAGGGTAGGAAACCTGGGGCTCAGCCTGGTGGTCATTTCCAGCATTCCTATTGGCCAACACTTCTCTAAGAAGTATATCTGTATATCTCTAAATGCCTGAGTTAAGTTGTCCAGGCGCTGGTTTAAATTATGTAGCTGGGGGGCCACATCTGATGGCTCCATAGTTACAAAAAAATTTTTTTTTTTTTTTTTTAGGGCTGGTTTATTATGTAAGAAATCACTTGTTTATGTGACAATTCTTTACTTATCTTTAGTACTTTAGAAGTAGAACTGTGGTAATATGTTAATGTAACAAACTGGGAAATATGCTTGCTAGTAAGGAAGCATATAATCCTAATCTGTATTTATATTGCCTCAATAAGCTTCCAATATCAGAGAGTAATGAATACAGGAATGCTTCAGAGGCAGAGCAAAGGATATATATTTCTCAAGACAGGAGCAGTAACTAGTTAAGGAAAATACCCTGATTAGTACTCATAGCATGTTTAATATGGCACACTGCAGGTGAGGAGTTAATATAACCATTTAGTAATGGTAATGCTAGTAGCTTGCTGGCAGATTTATACAGTGTAACACATAGAGGAATGTCAATATTATGGCAAGCTTAAATGTGGAAGTAGTGAGAGTAGCAGACTTAGAACACTACAAGTAAAAGCTTATACGGAACCTGATAACCTCATGTGTCGCTATACTTGTTGCAAGCTGAAGGCACTGTGAGTGCTTGAGATCCGGAAGGCTGTGTCAGAGCAGCTGGAAGTCTGTGCACGCTGTGAAGTTGGAACGCTGCCAGGCCTGAGCAGCATGTGACGAGTGAATGGCTTGCAGTGACGTCAGAGGAAGCCGAGTAGGAAGACAACAAGCAGCGCTTTTGCCAAGGTGTGCAAGTGAAGTAGTTTAAATGCAGCTGAGTACTTTCTTTCACCAGGATACAAGCTGGAGATGTGAGTTAATCACTTCAATAAACCAGCAAAGAGTAATTAGACAGTGCAGGCTTTATAGGCAGGAGGAGACAATGTTAAGGTGGTATAGGCTTGATATGGCAAAGTATATATTAAGGTGGAATGTGTGAGATAGGACCATGACAGAAAGGCTGAAAGACGACCACCACTGAACAAGACACACAAGCTGAAACGTCAAGACTGGGCCAAGAAATATCTCAAGACTGATTTTTCAAAGGTTTTATGGACTGATGAAATGAGAGTGAGTCTTGATGGGCCAGATGGATGGGCCCGTGGCTGGATTGGTAAAGGGCAGAGAGCTCCAGTCTGACTCAGACGCCAGCAAGGTGGAGGTGGGGTACTGGTTTGGGCTGGTATCATCAAAGATAAGTTTGTGGGGCTTTTTCGGGTTGAGGATGGAGTCAAGCTCAACTCCCAGTCCTACTGCCAGTTTCTGGAAGACACCTTCTTCAAGCAGTGGTACAGGAAGAAGTCTGCATCCTTCAAGAAAAACATGATTTTCATGCAGGACAATGCTCCATCACACGCGTCCAAGTACTCCACAGCGTGGCTGGCAAGAAAGGGTATAAAAGAAGAAAATCTAATGACATGGCCTCCTTGTTCACCTGATCTGAACCCCATTGAGAACCTGTGGTCCATCATCAAATGTGAGATTTACAAGGAGGGAAAACAGTACACCTCTCTGAACAGTGTCTGGGAGGCTGTGGTTGCTGCTGCACGTAATGTTGATGGTGAACAGATCAAAACACTGACAGAATCCATGGATGGCAGGCTTTTGAGTGTCCTTGCAAAGAAAGGTGGCTATATTGGTCACTGATTTGTTTTTGTTTTGTTTTTGAATGTCAGAAATGTATATTTGTGAATGTTGAGATGTTATATTGGTTTCACTGGTAAAAATAAATAATTGAAATGGGTATATATTTGTTTTTTGTTAAGTTGCCTAATAATTATGCACAGTAATAGTCACCTGCACACACAGATATTCCCCTAAAATAGCTATAACTAAAAACAAACTAAAAACTACTTCCAAAACTATTCAGCTTTGATATTAATGAGTTTTTTGGGTTCATTGAGAACATGGTTGTTGTTCAATAATAAAATTAATCCTCAAAAATACAACTTGCCTAATAA
This sequence comes from Bombina bombina, assembly GCF_027579735.1. Classification (NCBI taxonomy): domain Eukaryota; kingdom Metazoa; phylum Chordata; class Amphibia; order Anura; family Bombinatoridae; genus Bombina; species Bombina bombina. The sequence continues at coordinate 436,622,459 of NC_069499.1, forward strand.
TTCTGCACTCCCTGTATACCTCATAGAGAAAGAAGGGGTAAATATAATAAAAAGTAGCTATACTTCAGTGAAATATATCTCAGAGTGAGAAGCAATATGGTAATACAATAGTGCAATGGTATATAGTATATGGTAAACGATGATATATCAGAGCTCAATATCAAAAGCAAACATAAGTGATTAACTCAGTGATGGTTAGATTAAAAGTCACAAAAATTTAGGTAATAAGTCTCTGGTGAGAAGATCAGGCAGCTATCTGTAGAGATCCAGGCCGGGATCCAAGGCAGCAATCTACAAAGACAAGAAAAGACAGAAGCACCACATGGCCCAATATTGTTTGGTCCAAAATCAACTTGATATATGAGGGATTGAACTCACATTTGTAGAAGCTCTGAGAGTGTTATTTTGTTATTTTATTATAACGTATATACGACTAATATCCTTTTTTCTTCCTTATCAAAGTAATTTAAGTTTAGGATGAGTTCGCAGATGATTAAATAATTTTAATGCAACTTCAAACTCCCACTTTTGTTGATGTGTAGTGCAAAGACATGCGCACTTTATTACTCAACACGCCAACCAATTTGCTACTTTGTAACAGTGTTTCAACATCACAAGTATGGAGGATACCTTAATGGTAACTAAATGGGACATCATTTAAGAACCTACAAAGGTTTGTGAATCTGTTTTAGCTTTTATTAAACAAATATTTCGGGTGTTATACTGATTAGAATGCTCATGCTTGGGTTGGTAACTTATGAAATGTGATGGATCACCATTTGTGCTATAGAAAGTGTATATATGTTTTGTTTATTCCCAATGAGATGAATTTGATCTAGATTGATTTATGCAAATCCTGATATATTGATATTTAGTGGAATACATGGATTTTTATATACTCACTATTTAGTGAATCTTTTGAGATGCTTTATGTGGATTTTCCATAAACAATCTGTTGATCAATTGTATGCTAATTTTTAATGTATTAACTGAATTCTAACATATGACAGAATAGTTACTTTGTTTATGGCAATATGATTGGCCCACTATGGACCAATGGTATCGTAGGCCCCTCCTATTACCATGTGATATTGATTAAGATTATTAAGATGTAGGTTATATATATAGCAAGTGTTCCTCAATGTTGTATGAAGCCTGATGAAACAGCTTGTTGCTGAGAAATGCATCTCTCTGTTTTTATTATTTTAATAAAACAATTTTTATATTTGAACACTTGCTATTACTTTTTGCTATCTGCTTATCCCTGTGGCTGAGAGGCAATTATTTTTGGATATTCCTGACTACTGCTGTATCCTGGTTCTGTCCTGATTACCAGTCTTCCTGGAGTTCCATCTGTGTCCAGCTGGCCTGTGATTAAGTCTGGTGGGTGACTACATTGATCCCATCCTGCCTCTATAGCATCAAGGGAGATGCTACAACTATTGTGAGTACCATTCCTCTTTCTTGCAATTGTATTATCCGTGCAAAAGCAATACTAGGCCATATAGGCACCTGTGTTTCCTTTTATTTCTCTGATACAGACATCATATTGTTGCCAGCTGTCGGTCTTCTGGGTGACTTTTTTCCCCCTTAAATAAACCTAACACTAAGCCCCTGAAGATCTCCCTACCTTGTCTTCACCACACCGGGTTCACCGATCCGTCCTGGCTCCGACGTATTCATCCAAGCCCAAGCGGGGGCTGAAGATGTCCATGATCCGGCTGAAGTCTTGATCCAAGCGGGAGCTGAAGAGGTCCATGATCTGGCTGAAGTCTTCTATCAAGCGGCATCTTCAATCTTCTTTCTTCCGGAACAGTCAATAGAATGCAAGCTCAATCTGATTGGCTGATTGGATCAGCCAATCGGATTGAACTTGAATCTGATTGGCTGATTCCATCAGCCAATCAGAATTTTCCTACCTTAATTCCGATTGGCTGATAGAATCCTATCAGCCAATCGGAATTCGAGGGACGCCATCTTGGATGATGTCCCTTAAAGGAACCGTCATTCGTCGGGAAGTCGTCGGTGAAGATGGATGTTCCGCGTCGGTGGGATGAAGATGGATCCGGAAGAAAGATGATTGAAGATGCCGCTTGATAGAAGACTTCAGCCGAATCATGGACCTCTTCAGCTCCCGCTTGGATCAAGACTTCAGCCGGATCATGGACATCTTCAGCCCCCGCTTGGGCTTGGATGAAGACGTCGGAGCCAGGATGGATCGGTGAGCCCCTGAAGATAGGGAGATCTTCAGGGGCTTAGTGTTAGGTTTATTTAAGGGGGGTTTGGGTTAGATTAGGGGTATGTGGGTGGTGGGTTGTAATGTTGGGGGGGTATTGTATGTTTTTTTTTTTACAGGCAAAAGAGCTGAATTCTTTGGGGTATGCCCCGCAAAAGGCCCTTTTAAGGGCTGGTAAGGTAAAAGAGCTTTTCTATTTTAATTTTAGAATAGTAGTAGTGCATTTTTTATTTTGGGGGGCCTTGTTATTTTATTAGGGGGCTTAGAGTAGGTGTAATTAGTTTAAAATTGTTGTAATATTTTTCTAATGTTTGTAAATATTTTTTTATTTTTTGTACTTTAGTTAGTTTATTTAATTGTATTTATTTGTAGGTATTGTATTTAATTAATTTATTGATAGTGTAGTGTTAGGTTTAATTGTAATTATTTTAACTAGGTAGCTATTAAATAGTAAATAACTATTTAATAGCTATTGTACCTGGTTAAAATAAATACAAAGTTGCCTGTAAAATAAATATTAATCCTAAAATAGCTACAATATAATTATAATTTATATTGTAGCTATATTAGGGTTTATTTTACAGGTAAGTATTTAGCTTTAAATAGGAATAATTTATGGAGGAACATCCATCCGGACCGACGACTGAACGACGAATGACTGTTCCTTTAAGGGACGTCATCCAAGATGGCGTCCCTCGAATTCCGATTGGCTGATAGGATTCTATCAGCCAATCGGAATTAAGGTAGGAATTTTCTGATTGGCTGATGGAATCAGCCAATCAGAATCTAGTTCAATCCGATTGGCCGATCCAATCAGCCAATCAGATTGAGCTCGCATTCTATTGGCTGATCGGAACAGCCAATAGAATGCGAGCTCAATCTGATTGGCTGATTGGATCGGCCAATCGGATTGAACTAGATTCTGATTGGCTGATTCCATCAGCCAATCAGAAAATTCCTACCTTAATTCCGATTGGCTGATAGAATCCTATCAGCCAATCGGAATTCGAGGGACGCCATCTTGGATGATGTCCCTTAAAGGAACAGTCATTCGTCGTTCAGTCTTCGGTCCGGATGGATGTTCCGCGCTGGAGGTCTTCAGGATCCTGCCGCTTCGCTCCGGATGGAAGACCATAGAAGATGCCGCCTGGATGATGACTTCAATCGGATGGAAGATCCTCTTCTGCCCCGCTTGGATGAAGACTTTGACCGGATCATGGACCTCTTCAGCTCCCGCTTGGGCTTGGATCAGGACATCGGAGGAGCTCTTCAGGACGGATCGGTGAACCTGGTATGGTGAAGACAAGGTAGGAAGATCTTCAGGGGCTTAGTGTTAGGTTTATTTAAGGGGGGTTTGGGTTAGATTAGGGGTATGTGGGTGGTGGGTTGTAATGTTGGGGGGGGGGTATTGTATTTATTCTTTTACAGGCAAAAGAGCTGAAATTCTTGGGGCATGCCCCGCAAAGGGCCCTGTTCAGGGCTGGTAAGGTAAAAGAGCTTGTAACTTTTTTAATTTAGAATAGGGTAGGGCTTTGTTATTTTATTAGGGGGCTTAGAGTAGGTGTAATTAGTTTAAAATTGTTTATATTATATATATATTTTTATTATGTTTGTAAATATTTTTTTATTTTCTGTAACTTAGTTCTTTTTTATTTTTTGTACTTTAGCTAGTTTATTTAATTGTATTTATTTGTAGGAATTGTGTTTAATTAATTTATTGATAGTGTAGTGTTAGGTTAATTGTAGGTAATTGTAGGTAGTTTATTTAATTATTTTATTGATAGTCTAGTGTTAGGTTTAATTATATCTTAGGTTAGGATTTATTTTACAGGTAAATTTGTTATTATTTTAACTAGGTAACTATTAAATAGTTCTTAACTATTTAATAGCTATTGTACCTGGTTAAAATAATTACAAAGTTGCCTGTAAAATAAATATTAATCCTAAAATAGCTATAATATAATTATAATTTATATTGTAGCTATATTAGGATTTATTTTACAGGTAAGTATTTAGCTTTAAATAGGAATCATTTATTTAATAAGAGTTAATTTATTTCGTTAGATAAAAATTATATTTAACTTAGGGGGGTGTTAGTGTTAGGGTTAGACTTAGCTTTAGGGGTTAATACATTTATTAGAATAGCGGTGAGCTCCGGTCGGCAGATTAGGGGTTAATAATTGAAGTTAGGTGTCGGCGATGTTAGGGAGGGCAGATTAGGGGTTAATACTATTTATGATAGGGTTAGTGAGGCGGGTTAGGGGTTCATAACTTTATTATAGTAGCGCTCAGGTCCGCTCGGCAGATTAGGGGTTAATAAGTGTAGGCAGGTGTCGGCGACGTTGAGGGGGGCAGATTAGGGGTTAATAAATATAATATAGGGGTCGGCGATGTTAGGGGCAGCAGATTAGGGGTACATAGGGATAACGTAGGTGGCGGCGATTTGCGGTCGGAAGATTAGGGGTTAATTATTTTAAGTAGCTGGCGGCGACGTTGTGGGGGGCAAGTTAGGGGTTAAGAAATATAATATAGGGGTCGGCGGGGTTAGGGGCAGCAGATTAGGGGTACATAAGTATAACGTAGGTGGCGGTCGGCAGATTAGGGGTTAAAAATTTTAATCGAGTGGCGGCGATGTGGGGGGAGCTCGGTTTAGGGGTACATAGGTAGTTTATGGGTGTTAGTGTACTTTAGGGTACAGTAGTTAAGAGCTTTATAAACCGGCGTTAGCCAGAAAGCTCTTAACTCCTGCTATTTTCAGGCGGCTGGAATCTTGTCGTTAGAGCTCTAACGCTCACTTCAGAAACGACTCTAAATACCAGCGTTAGAAAGATCCCATTGAAAAGATAGGCTACGCAAATGGCGTAGGGGGATCTGCGGTATAGAAAAGTCGCGGCTGAAAAGTGAGCGTTAGACCCTTTAATCACTGACTCCAAATACCAGCGGGCGGCCAAAACCAGCGTTAGGAGCCTCTAACGCTGGTTTTGACGGCTACCGCCGAACTCCAAATCTAGGCCATATAAAGTACACACACATGCACACACACACTCATATAAATAAATATATATATATATATATATCAAAATATAATAATTTCACTCACTGGAATTAAAGCGAAAACAAATGTTCTTGTACACACACGCACACACACACACACACACACACACACATATATATATATATATATATATATATATATATATATATATATATATATATATATATAAAACAGTCCCGGTAGGAATCTGCCCCCCTGAAGTCAACCACCTGGTAGATCTGTGAATAATAATAATGCCAAACAAAACAGCAACAAACCAGGATTTGCATCAAAATAAAGGTCAAATTTATTGACGTTTCGGGGATATATTTCCCCTTCTTCAGAAGAAGGGGAAATATATCCCCGAAACGTCAATTTATTTGACCTTTATTTTGATGCAAATCCTGGTTTGTTGCTGTTTTGTTTGTCTTTTTATATATATATAAAGTGAAAACAAAGGTTCTTTTATCCCCCCCCCCATCTAATTTGCAAGTGTGTAACTCCTGGCTAACCCAACTACTTTTAATCAGCTGCACAGAATTATTCCATCACACTAATTTCTTTATATTGCAAGTCACAAGCTCATTTGAGCCTTGGCTCTCTGAGTCTAAATTGGCTCTTTGATTAAAAGTGGCAGAGTTATTCACTGGAGTTAGAAACTGGAGGTTGAAACTGCAGACCAACTAACAGGTAAACTTAATAACTATACACATACACAATGCTCTCCATGTCTTTTCTGCTCTCTCTGTCTGCCCTTCTCCTAAAAATCACTGCATGTCCTTATAACAACAACCCCCACACTATCCATATCTCACCCTCCCTTCTCTCATCCCCTATGCTGTCCTCTCATGAACTACTATGTTTCCTTAGAAACACTTCCCCCTCTAACTCTCCTGTGTCTAATCATACCCGCTCCTACAAATCTCACTCTCACCTTCTGTCACTCTCACTGCTACTACTACTTGCTGCTGGTGATGTCTCTCCTAACCCTGGCTCTGCAGCAATCACCACAGTTTTACACTCTCTGTCCGTCTCCCACAGCAAAAATTTGAGGTCACGCAATACCAACAATCTCATCTCCATTAACCCACAGCACCTATCCCCTTTCTTTTCTTGTGCCCTCTGGAATGCTCGCTCTGTCTGCAACAAACTTACAACTGTTCATGACCTGTTTGTTTCCAACACTTTTAACCTTTTAGCAATTACTGAAACCTGGCTATCTTCCTCTGACACTGCTTCCAGTGCTGCTCTCACTCATGGTGGTCTTCGCTTTAGCCATACACCTAGGCCAAGTGAGAGACATGGTGGCGGTGTTGGCATATTACTCTTCCCCTCCTGCTCCGATCAGTACCTATCTCCATTTCCATCTCTCTCCTTTTCTTCCTTTGAAGTCCACTGCATCCACCTGTTCTCCCCCCTCTCTCTCAGAGTGGCAGTTATCTATCGCCCCCTGGAACAACCTCCCAATTCCTTGGCAACTTTGCTGCCTGGCTTCCTCACGTTCTCTCTACAAATACACCTACCCTAATTCTGCGGGACTTCAACATCCCTATTGACAACCCATCTGCCCCTGCTGCCTCTAAAATTCTCTCACTCACTAACTCCTTTGGCCTCTCACAATCCACCCTATTCCCTACCCATCGTGATGGACACTCTATTGATCTGGTATTCTCCTATCTCTGCTCTCTCTCTAATGTTGCCTGTCGACCATTTCCCATCTCTGACGACTATCTGCTCACCTTTAATCCCAATATAGATGCTGAACCTACTTTCCCCTCTCTCCCCCGCACCAGTAGAAATCTGCACACTGTGGACCCTCCCCAACTCTCCAATCTTATTCATACAACCCTCTCCCTCACTTCCACAATATCCTCCCCTGACCTTGCTATAACCTACTATAACAATATTCTCTCTGCTGCACTTGACACTCTCGCTCCGCTCCAACTTCTTAAAGCCCCCCATTGTCAGCTCCAGCCCTGGCACTCCCAACAAAGACGCTACCTACAAAAATGCTCACACACTGCTGAACGTGCCTGGAGGAAATCCCGCTCTGAACCTGATTTCCTGCACTATAAGTTCACTCTTCACTCTTACACCTCTGCCCTTCGCTTAGCTAAGCAAACATACTTCTCTTCTCTTATATCCACTCACTCTTCAAACCCTAAAAGACTCTTCTCCATCTTCAACTCTCTCCTGTACCCGTCGAGAGAGGTGGATTAGTCTGGCAGATGCATTAATGCATCTGCCAGACTAATCCACCTCTCTTGACGCTCTGTTTCTGCTGCACCTCTCTGTGAGTCCCTTCACTGGCTCCCCATTCACAACAGAGTTAAATTCAAAATTCTCACCCTGACCTACAAAGCCCTCACCAATGCTGCCCCACCCTACCTGTCCCCACTTATCAACAAATACACTCCTGCCCGCCCCCTAAGCTCCAACAATGACCTGCTTCTTGTGTCCTCTACCATCACCTCCTCTCATGCTAGACTACAGGACTTCTCTTGGGTGGCACCAACCCTCTGGAACGCACTTCCTCATGCTGTCAGACTTGCCCCTAACCTCTCCTCCTTTAAATGTTCCCTAAAGACCTTTCTGTTCCGGGAAGCTTATCACCCGACTTATTAACATACTAACTTCACTTAACTAACAGCTGCCCTCTATCTCCTCACTAATATCATTCTCACCTTTGCAGTCCCCACCTCCTGTTTCCCATCCTACCCATCTAGATTGTAAGTTCCCACTGGAATAGGGCCCTCAATTCCCCCTGTTTTTGTCTGTAGAATTTTGTCTTATCGTATTATTTCTCCATTGTACTGTTATCCTTGTACCCATGGGCAGCGCTACGGAATCTGTTGGCGCTTTATAAATAAAGAATAATAATAATAAATTCCATATAGCGTAAATTTTCGGGGACACTCTTCCCTTCCTCAGACAGTGAAAAAATAGTGATACTGAACATTATAAAGTGTAAACCCCACCTACAATTAGAACAAAAAAACTCCAAAGCTATTACCATAGTAGCCACTAAAACAAAATATCAGTGTTATAAATGAAAGGCTAATGCTGCGCACTGCGGTGGTTAGCCATGCATTTTTGGATATCATCTGTCATTTTACCATTAACAATGTAAAAAAGACCACATATACAATTTAGTAGACATATGACATGTGTGGTTGTGCACGTCATATAGTGTTTGATGGAAATCTTTTGGTATATGGGTGACAGAAGAAGCAACCTTAAATCATGCCATGTCATGTAGTGCAACTGGGGCATCTGTATGATCCTACTTTGTGGCTACGTAACTAAGATTATTTTTTGTAAGAGGGTCTGTTGTAATCACAAAATCCCTTAAACTGTGTCCTCTCCTATACCTAATCCTCAGAGGGGCATCACATTTAAAAGGTAAAGATGGATCTAAATTTTTATTAAATGTTCTACCAAGTGTAGACATTGGAGTAGAGTAGATAGTTACATAGGTCAAACTTGTAGAATAGATTTTTTTATGTACCTGTTTCAGAAGATCAGATTGCTACATTGCTGTATTTTTGGCCTGTTGGATTTTATCGGTAACCCTGTGACATAAATTTTTGAATCATCTGTTGTAATTGAATTTCTTTAGATGTAGTTGTGGATAAAAGATTTAGGATGACAATTTTGTGCATGTAGAATGGAGTTTCGATCAGTAGATTTTTGAAAACAGTGTAGTATGTAGTCGTTGTGTTATCTCTGCTTTCAACAAGTCTATCAGCACCATTTTTCCAAATTATACACACATATAAATACACACACACACACACACACACACACACACACACATATATATATATATATATATATATATATATATATATACACACAACAAGCAAAAAGATTACGACTCGCTGAAGGTTCAGATGATCGTTAGCATTTTTTAGCAATAACACATTTTTTAAAATTAAGGTATCTACACTGTTTTTTTAGACATAATTCTACAGCACACTTAATAGACTACAGTATAGTGTAAACCAATACATATACACATTACTTTTTTTCTGAATGTAGGATTTACAACAAGAATTACAGACTTTTTCTTTACGAACATACCCATTTGTCTAACTGTACAGACCAGCAAATGTTGAAATGTAACATATGATCCGCTGGTCTCAATCCAATGCAGATCGATGCTTACGTCATTACAGATGTTCCGAATACACATTCGGCTCTATCTGACATTTTTTCCCAGTTATCAAACTTCTAACAGGTACGTTTGCGGCTATTCCGGCCCAGCACAACTGGTTTTCAATCCGCCACCCTGGAGGCCGGGGATGCCATAGAAATCAATGGGAGTCTGAAAGCCGCGAAAGCTTATGTTCAATGCTGCCAGATATCTCATTGATTTATATGGTAGAAAACAAGTTACGTTTACACCTAACACCCTAACATAAACCCCAAGTCTAAACACTCCTAATCTGCAACCTAAATAAAATGTATTAACCCCTATTCCGCCGCTCCCCAACACCGCCGCCACTAAATAAACATATTAACCCCTAAACCTCTGGCCTCCCACGTCACCACCACTAACTAAACCTATTAACCCCTAAACAGTCCCCCACAGCGCCATAAACTAAATTAAGCTATTAACCCCTAAACCTAACAATGCTAACTTTAAGTTTAAATTTATTTGAAGATAGGGATGTTGTAATTTTAATTTAAAGTTAGCGGGTTGTTAGGTTTAGGGGTTAATATCTTAATTTATTTTTTGGCGATGTGGGGGGCTGATGGTTTAGGGGTTAATAGGTTTAGTTAGTGTTAGTGATGTGGGAGGCCAGATGTTTAGAGGTTAATACATTTATTTAGGTTGCGGCGGGGTCAAGGAGCGGCGGGATAGGGGTTAATAACTTTATTTATGTTGGGTCGGTGTCGGGAAGCGGCGGGATATGGGTGAATAACTTTATTTAGGTTGTGGTGGGGTCAGGAAGCGGCGGGATAGGAGTTAAACATTTTAGTATAATGGTGGCGTTTAGTTACAGGGTATAAATAAAGTTTGGAAAAAGCCGAATAGATGCAAGATCGAAGACTGCTAGTTAACAACAGTCCGATGCTCATCGCCCCGTACTTGGTGTGCGTCTTTTTGCCGTATTTTTTCATAACTAAGGAGAGCATATTGAGATACGCGGCCGCAATGTTAGGCGAGCGTATTGGTGCCGGCGAATGCAACAAAGTTGAGGCTTTGATAAATATCCCCCTAAGGCATGATGTATCTTTTGAACCCAATCTGCATACATTTTTTGGGGCCGATTTATCATATGTCTGTCCGACATGATCCGCTCAGGGATCTACATATTCTATTCAACAAAGGACACTAAGCGAACAAAAGAGCACAGGACATTTGATAACAGGAGTAATGGGAAAATTGTTTAAAATGTAATGTTCTTTCTGAAACATGAAAGTTTAATTGTGACTTTACTATCCCTTTATTCCTGTGCATTTTAATGTTAACTGTTATGTCCCTTTAATAGGTTCTTTAGATGTACTCTGATTTGTTCTGTGTATACATACACTGTATACAATAAAGGCATGATTTAAGATACTAAATAGCCTTGTTTTGATTCTCAATCATGTTTTGAAAATGACCCATGTAAACAAAGAAAAATAAGATCATGCACGTGAACATAAAACAAGTTATATTAAATGGAATCTTAATGAACAAAGAGAAGTCAGTAATAATAACATTATTATTATTATTAATAATAATAATAATAATCGCCTGCCAACAATATATCTGTGAAAAATTATACCTGTTCTGAATATTGCAGTTTTTAAAAAGACCACTAGAGGGCCCAATTGTATTGCATATTTAACAACATTTGAAAAAAAAATGTGCTGACTTTCTTGAACGTTCATCATTTTAAATCATAGATTTTCCTCAAAATTGATACTAAAAACAATATATACAAGTCTTGTACTAAATTAACAATGCTGAGTTTTATTCACATTTTTGTACAATTTGTACATTTTTTCATTTACTGTGTAATTGCAAAAGTAAGAATCCTTAATCTTTTAATAATCCTTATAAGAATGTATCTATTTCTTTGACATAAAACATTTTTTAAACAACTATGCTGTACATAGTAAACCTATTTACCTAAGTTCTCTATTAGACTAGATACTGTTTCTTTAATCATTGCACAATAAAATAAAGCAACATATTGGCCTAAAAGTATAGACAAAAAATATTAGCACTATTGTGCGCTAACATTGATTGAGCACAATCAATAGGGATTCCGTTTTTTTTTGGGTTTTTTTTTAAACTTTTGATAGTCTAGGGCAGGTGCACTAAAACCTTCATATAATAGATTTCTATAGAGGCATGCAGTAAATTTCATGTTGGATATTTCTCAAGCATTAAGCCTACGTGTGTATGTATTGGACCTCTGTGGTATACTATTAATAATGGTTTATTTTAGGTTTTAAAAAATGCCAGAATTGACAACGGCATTTTTGGATTTAAGCTTTGGTAAAATATTTGGTCACTTGTTATACCAGTTTGTCTTAGATTTGCCTTTTGCATACATCTTGCTAAAGGGCAGGGAAACATACATTTTCTATTTACTGTTCTTGGCGGAAGACAATGGGCCAATGTTCTAAACTTCGCCAGATCAGACATGGCTTTTCTCGTTGACCCTCTCAGGGGCTACCCTGATGGAATTATCATAAAACAGGGGCAGCCCCGACGATGAGATGTCTGCTATTGAAAGTAATGGCGCTCGCTGGAATGGGAAACTTTGCCATGCAGGGCGAAGTTAGCAGTGAGCTAGCCGAATAAAAGAAAGGTTCAGAGCTACCTGTAAACTGTAAGCTTCATGGACAGTGTCCTTATAACCCTCTAGAATGTAAGCTCTTTTGGCAAAATCACCCTTTATATACCTGTATAATACTTTGAAAATAACTGTAAGCTTCTTACAAATATAGCTAAAAAAAGGGCTGCCCCCTCTCAATCTGCTGCCCTAGGTAAGATACGCCCCTGGGCCCAATGTATCTTGTCAGACATGTGACATTAGCATGTACCTAGCATAAGGGTAGCATCAGGCCCAGGGCCGGATTGGGCTGCCGGGATACTGGGAAAAATCCTGGTGGGTTGGGCAGTCAGGGACTGATGTGGAGGAGAAGAGCGAGCAGCACGGCTTTGTGCTGCTTGGCTTGGTAAATATGGATGATCCGCAGTTATTTGGTGCTGGTGCTGTTGCATAAGTTGTGTACAACAGAATTAGGCGTGCTCGGTGTCTCCAAGAGAGACGTAGGGCTCGTGTGTTTAGAGTTTCGTGTTGAAAGGGTGAGGCCCACCTTGGATAACATGAGCAACTTTGAGGTTTATGACAAGTATAGGCTCAATCACGGACAGCTCATTAGCCTTTACGATGTACTTAAACCTCATATGGAGCCACGTAAACGTATGTAGACTGCAATCCCTGGCATGACCAAAATGCTAAGTAGCATACACATCCTGGCCTCCAGAAGTTTTCAATTCGGATGCATGGGCTGTCTCAGGGTACCTTCTCTGTGGTTTTTGACAATTTTCTGAATGCCATGGTACGAGTTTGTAAGCTTTATATAGGATTCCCTCAAAATTATGGCGATTGGAGGTGTCTGAAGAGGGAATTCTATGCAATAGCTCGAATGACCAATGTCTTGGGAGCAATAGATTGCACCCACATTGCGCTGTGTGCTCCAGCAGATGACCAGCCCTTCAGAAATCGCAAACACTTTCATAGTCTCAACGTGCAGTTCGTTTGCGACGCACGGATGCGGATTATGAATATGTGTGTGAATTTCGACGGGGCTTGTCATGATGCCCATATCCTCAGGCAGTCGTCCCTGTGGCGGCAGTTTGAGGGCAGACAGTTTCCCCATGGGTGGCTCGTTGGTGAGTACTTGTGCACAACATGGTTAGTTAGACAATTGCCACTGTAATCTTCAAAACCAGTTGTGTTTGTGTAGTGTGCAAAATGTGCAGCTATAGGATGCAATTTAACCATTTCTTTCTATTTTAGCAAATGTCTAGTTTTAGCTCCAAACGCATATGTAGCATGTCCTAGCTTAAATGTGCAGATATAGGATGCGCTTTAAACATTTAATTGTCTCTTTCAGCAAATGTCTAGTTTTAGCTCCACACAGATATGTAGCATGTCCTAGCTTAAATGTGCAGCTCTAGGATGCAATTTAACAATTTCTTTCTCTTTTAGCAAACATCTAGTTTATGCAAAAAACGCATATGTAGCATGTCCTAGCTTAAATGTGCAGATATAGGATGCGCTTTAAACATTTAATTGTCTCTTTCAGTAAATGTCTAGTTTTAGCTCCACACAGATATGTGCTTTAACCATTTAATAGTTTTAGCTCCACACAGATATTTAGCATGTCCTAGCTTAAATGTGCATCTCTAGGATGCAATTTAACCATTTCTTTCTCTTTTAGCAAATGTCTAGTTTATGCGAAAAACGCATATGTAGCATGTCCTAGCTTAAATGTGCAGCTATAGGATGCGCTTTAACCATTTAATTGTCTCTTTCAGCAAATGTCAAGTTTTGGCTCCACACAGATATGTAGCATGTCCTAGCTTAAATTTGCAGCTCTAGGATGCAATTTAACCATTTCTTTCTTTTTTAGCAAATGTCTAGTTTATGAGATTTTTGTGTACACAAAAGCATTGTATCTTATAAAAATGTATTTTAATATAATATTTTTTATATATATTTGTAATATTTGACATTTTGTTATGTTAATTATTTATAGGTGATTTGGGTTACATGAGCCGGCCTCTGCTTATTACGCCTATACGTAACCCAGCTGATGGCGCCCAGGAGCGCTACAATTGGGCGCACAAGCGGACTAGGGCTGTAGTGGAGAGGATGTTTGGGCTCCTCAAAATGCGTGTACAATGCCTAGACAGGTCTGGAGAAGTCCTCCAATACAGCCCTAGTAAGGTGGCAAAGATTGTTATAGCCTGCAGCGTCCTGCATAACATAGCTCAGCGGGCTGGGATGCTGCAGGTCGTCCAGGCGCCCCAAGACCTCCTCCAAGATGAGGAGGATGACCCAGTTCTAGAGGGGCCATTCCGGGACGAGGGGCTCAATGTCAGAGCAAACATCATCAACCACAACTTCAGACGGTAAATACTAGAAGTTATATAGGAGCATTGTGAATATGTGTGCAATTTAGGGAAATGAGAGAAGTAGAAAATTGTGCAAACAGGTTATGATTGTTCAACAAATGATTATATCAAAATCTAATTTTATATATTTCTTATCATAGGTAATTTATACATCAGATGATTCTGGCATTGGCTCCTGTAATGACTTCGCCACCTGATTTTCAAAGACAACATCAGATGGTAAGTATATACAATGTATGGACGGGGGGGGGGTTGCACAATGATCCATCATATGGCATACAATTTTAAATGTAGTATTTAGTTTACACATTACTAGATTTTTAGATAGTCAGAAAGGGATACTCTAGCAATACTATGTGATTCAAAGTCATACATCAGAGGTTAGGTCTGCACAATGTATGACTCAGCTTCACACTTGATTGATAGAACATAACACAAACGATGCTACATACGCTTAGTAAGCTAGTGATCTAAATATTTTCAGAAATGGTTAGAGGTGGGATGCAGAACAAAGTCATACATTTTAATTAATGATTTTATTTACACTTTATTTTCCGTTAGGGAGATGACTTCATCTACGGACTGAAAGTGAAGAATCCCAGACTGAAAGTGAAGAATACCAATGTGATCATGTCTGTAGCATTGTCTTTTAACTGTGCTGAGTTAGAAAAACATACAAAGACACGTTCACATGGTAAGTGGTCACAATTCTCTGGAATAAGACTGGGGATGCAGGATGTATCCTATGGGAGACACTTATGGTTAATAATGTTATTTTCTTTTTTTTAGATGGTATTTCACAATCCTCTATTTTGAAAATGATGATTAGGACACCTAATGAAGATAAACTGATATTTTGAATAGAATTGCCTTTCAAAGACCATACATCCAGGTTAGTTTGCACAATGCATGCTATTTAAGAATCATAAGAGGAATAATGCTCAAATAATTCACAATATATACATGTCCTATTTTAGAATATGTTTATTTTATATACATTACCCCTACTTTGTGCTGGAGAGGACTTAGATTCTGACCAATCAGACAGATAAAGGGATACATTTTATAGTTGACATTTAGGTATATTATTATTTGAAGGGACATGAAATATTACATTAAATTATGTCCCTCATACAAATAATAGAATAATTTTTTTATTCAAAATTTGATATGCATTATTTTGTCTAATTTTAAATGCTAATATGTGTAATTCAAATATTGATTAGACAATTTACTGTTATTAATTTCAAATTATGGATAGATATAGAACTCCAGTCTGAACCTGTTTTTAATGTCAAGACAAACAATACATGTTAGAGCATAGCAGAAGATGAATTTACAATTATTAGATTTAATGAATATTTTTAGACATGTGTTCATTAAATAACCTAATTGACTAATGTTTGGAATATTTATTTTCTTTCTTTTTCATATCTTCATTCTTGATGAATTCCAAACTTTTTTTTTTCTTAAATAAATTTATTTACATACTATATTTTTTAATTTTATTTTTTTAAATACATATTATTTGATACATATCTTTATCACAGTAAGATAAGAAGAAATACATCCATCTAATATTCTGACATGTAAACAAAATATTAGTCCCGTGACTGTTAAAGTATCTTTTTCACAAGCACATGCCTGATATCAAATATACTAATTTTGATATAATTTATTGAATGAAAAAATATCAACACAGCTTAAGCAGATAATGTTAAAGTCAAGTATCTTACAAAATTTAAGGGGGAGTTAGATACAGCCATCTATGATTTGATTGTGTGATTTATAGATGTCAAAATCTTAAAATGTTTATGACGAGGATATGCAGTATAAATTATACATAACAACTTTGCTCATTTCACTTTTAAGAAATGAAAGTGTTTAACTTCTTACATTAAAGTGACAGTGTAGTTTAATGTTATATTAAACTATAGTTTAAATTATCTTTAAATAAAAGTAAGTTAATTTAACATTTATACCAAGCTAGTTATTGTATGTCATATTGATGACTTTTCACTCTAGTGGAGTTATTTGAAAGGTCAGTTAACTATAGATATATCGAAATATGATTTCTCACAATTATACTCTTTACCTGTTGTAGTGTATCACATTTCTATAGGTATTTCTGTTACCCTTTATTTTAATTTAGTTTATTTGTCCAATGTTAGCTCTACCTATTCCTAATGGTTTTGTCCTTAAAGGGACATTAAACCCACAATTTTAATGATTCAGACATAGAATACAAATTTAAACAACATTCAAATTTACTTCTATTATCTAATTTTATACATTCTTTAGATATCCTTTGTTAAAGAAATAGCAATACACATGGGTTAGCCAATTACACAAGGCATCTAGGTGCAGCCACCAATCAGCAGCACATGATCCGATCTAGATATGCTTTTCAGGAAAGAATATCAAGAGATAAAATCAAATGAGATAATAGAAATAAATTATAAATTTGTTTAACATTGTATTATCCATCTAAATCATGAAAGAAAATATTCTTGTTTAATGTCCCTTTAAGGCAAAGCTGTATAAATACAGCCATTGTAAGATATTTCACTCACAGTGGGGCATACAATACATAAGATAATACAAATTACAAATGTTTGATGTTGATTGTTTTGCACATATAAGAAGTATGTATATGACTAAACATGGGATTAAGTTAGGAGATCAGACTATCTATCCAAGCTAATACACATATTTGTGTTTTTCGCTTCACAATAATAATTCATAGACCAACTTGAACCATTTAATTTCATGCATTATATACTCTGCTGATAATAAAATAATAAGGAATTTTAAACACATTAATTTCTCTAAATAGTATATGGCTAGATTACAAGTTTTGCGTTGTGAGTAAAAAAGCAGCGTTATGGGCTATAATGCTGTTTTTTCACTACTGCTGCTATTACGAGTCTTGTTGGTACAGCTGTCCCGCACACTTTTTTGGCCGTACCGCAAATTAACTTACGCAATTTCGTAAAGTCTTTTTTCAATGGTACTTCCATAGCGCAGATATTACAAGATTTTTCTGGGAGGCCAAAATGTGAGCGGTACAGCTATCCCGCAAGATTCGTAACGCAATCTAAAGTCAGTAGCTATGAGTTTTACGTTACAAAGCTGTAGCATAAAACTCATAACTAAAGTGCTAAAAAGTACACTAACACCCATAAACTACATATTAACCCCTAAACTGAGGCCCTCCCGCATCACAAACACTAAAATAAAATTATTAACCCCTAATCTGCCGCTCCCGACATCGCCGCCACTATAATAAACATATTAACCCCTAAACTGCCATACTCCCCCCTCGCAAACACTAGTTAAATATTATTATCCCCTAATCTCCCACCCCTAACATCACCGCCACCTACCTACATTTATTAACCCCTAATCTGCTGCCCCCAACGTTGCCGCCACTATACTAAATTTATTAACCCCTAAACCTAAGTCTAACCCTAACCCTAACACCCCCTAACTTAAATATAATTAAAAGAAATCTAAATAAAAATTCCTATCATTACCTAAATTATTCCTATTTAAAACTAAATACTTACCTGTAAAATAAACCCTAAGTTAGCTACAATATAACTAATAATTACATTGTATCTATCTTAGGTTTTATTTTTATTTTACAGGCAAGCTTGTATTTATTTTAACTAAATAGAATAGTTACTAAATAGTTATTAACTATTTACTAACTACCTCGCTAAAATAAATACAAATTTACCTGTAAAATAAAACCTAACCTGTCTTACACTAACACCTGACATTACACTACAATTAAATAAATTAAATTAATTAAATACAGTTACCTAAATTACAACCCCCCCCCACTAAATTACACAAAATAAAAAACTAATTATCAGATATTTAAACTAATTACACCTAATCTAATAGCCCTATGAAAATAAAAAAAGCCCCCCCAAAATAAAAAAAAGCCCTAGCCTAAACTAAACTACCAATAGCCCTTAAAAGGGCCTTTTGCGGGGCATTGCCCCAAAGAAATCAGCTCTTTTACCTGTAAAAAAAATACAAACAACCCCCCAACAGTAAAACCCACCACCCACACAACCAACCTCCCAAATAAAATCCTAACTATAAAAACCTAAGCTCCCCATTGCCCTGAAAAGGGCATTTGGATGGGCATTGCCCTTAAAAGGGCATTTAGCTTTATTGCTGCCCAAACCAAAATCTAAAACTAAAACCCACCCAATAAACCCTTAAAAAACCTAACACTAACCCCTGAATATCCACTTACAGTTTTGAAGACCAGGCATCCATCCTAAACGAAGCTGGGAGTCCTCAGTGAAGCAGCAAGAAGTCCTCAACGAAGCCGGCAGAAGTGGTCCTCCAGATGGGCAGATGTCTTCATCCAGACGGCATCTTCTATCTTTATCCATCCGGCGCAGAGCAGGTCCATCTTCAAGACATCCGGCGTGGAGCATCCTCTTCTTCCGACAACTAAAGACGAATGAAGGTTCCTTTAAATGATGTCATCCAAGATGGCATCCCTTGAATTCCGATTGGCTGATAGAATTCTATCAGCCAATCAGAATTAAAGGTGAAAAAATCCTATTGGCTGATCCAATCAGCCAATAGGATTGAGCTTGCATTCTATTGGCTGATGAACCACTTCTGCTGGCTTGGATGAAGACTTCTCCTGGCTTCGTTGAGTACTTCTTACCGCTTCGCTGAGGACTTCTTCCGGCTTCGTTTAGGATGGATGTCCAGTCTTCAAAACTCTAAGTGGATCTTCGGGGGTTTGTGTTAGGTTTTTTTTTAAGGGTTTATTGGGTGGGTTTTAGTTTTAGATTAGGGTTTGGGCAGCAATAGAGCTAACTGCCCTTTTAAGGGCAATGCCCATCCAAATGCCCTTTTCAGGGCAATGGGGAGCTTAGGTTTTTTTAGTTAGGATTTTATTTGGGGGGTTGGTTGTGTGGGTGATGAGTTTTACTGTTGGGGGGGTTGTTTGTATTTTTTTTTTTATAGGTAAAAGAGCTGATTTCTTTGGAGCAATGCCCCGCAAAAGGCCCTTTTAAGGGCTATTGGTAGTTTAGTTTAGGCTAGGTTTTTTTTTATTTTGGTGCTACTATAAGACAGGTTAGGTTTTATTTTACAGGTAAATTTGTATTTATTTTAACTAGGTAGTTAGTAAATAGTTAATAACTATTTAGTAACTATTCTACCTAGTTAAAATAAATACAAACTTGCCTGTAAAATAAAAAAACCCTAAGCTAGCTACAGTGTAACTATTAGT
Organism: Bombina bombina; assembly: GCF_027579735.1. Lineage (NCBI taxonomy): Eukaryota > Metazoa > Chordata > Amphibia > Anura > Bombinatoridae > Bombina > Bombina bombina. The sequence goes on from NC_069499.1 coordinate 436,642,152, forward strand.
TATATTGTAGCTAGCTTAAGGTTTATTTTATATGTAAGTATTTAGTTTTAAATAGGAATAAATTAGGTAATGATAGGAATTTTTATTTAGATTTCTTTTAATTATATTTAAGTTAGGGGGTGTTATGATTAGGGTTAGACTTAGGTTTAGGGGTTAATACATTTAGTATAGTGGTGGCGATATTGGGGGCAGTTAATAAATGTAGGTAGGTGGCGGTGATGTTAGGGGCGGGAGATTAGGGGTTAATAATATTTAACTAGTGTTTTTGCGAGGCGGGAGTGCGGCGGTTTAGGAGTTAATATGTTTGTTATAGTAAAAAAATAAAAAGATTTTTTCAATCAGATGCGCCTATTAAAAATAACATACAGTGTGACAATCTCTTGTCTCCGTGAATCCCCTATAGGGTAGTGATAGTTACCATTGTTGAAAATATGATAACAAATTCCCAATAACTAGTGTGAATTCAAAACAAACAATCAACAATGACCATAAAATTAGAACAAAAACTGATATAGCAGTCTTATAGAAAAAGTCCACACTAGAGGAGTATTAGTTGATGTCTCCAGGCAGCAAAACTCATTCCAAAAGTTAAATTGGCCAGTTGCACGATCTGTGAAATAATAAGAAGAGAAGAGGCGCCAAATAGTGTGTACCATTTAAAAAGTAAGCAGCAAATCCCCCAAATTACAGCTCCTACTTACTAGAAATTCAACACTTGAGAAGTGCCACATAAACCTTCTGAACAATTAGTAGCCGTCCAGTAAGCTGTATTGGCAAATCCGTTCCTCCAATTGAGAAAATGTGGTAAGCACTTGATAAGTGCCACAAAGACCTCCTGGACAATTCTCAGCTGTCCAGACCACTGGTTCCTCAGGCAAATCTTGGTAGTCTCCGTTGAAAAAGAGCAGGGGAACAAAGATGCTGTCACTATAACTAACTTCCCACAAACAGCAGTTGGAAGTGACAAAATATGCACTATAAAGCCGTGTTACTGGTAAAAAACTATTTTTATTAAAAACAAATTAGCCACAACGCGTTTCCCGGTACCTACGACCGTTTCATCAGGTGTAATTTCAATATAACAGTAACACAGTTTATAAAGCCCAAGTCGGCGTCTAGCTCGACACAGAGCACATGCGTGAGCAACCCAGCAAGTAGACAACCAATCAGAACCGCTAGAAAACCGGCATATTACCGATAGGTCAAAATACGGGGCTTGGTAGAATACACCTTCCTTATTGTCCAATTAGTGAAATCTTAAATGTTTGCAGCATATTTTGCTAGCGATATTGCAAGTTTAAGAATAAATCTATAATTGACGTATTTTTAATGACAAAGGTCCTGCCTTTCCATTTTTACCACAACTTCCTTGCACTATATATACGCTAGCCTAAATTTATATGCCGCATAACTTAATCGGACACTTGGATCCTTCTACCCATTCAAGCCTAAAATCAAATACTGTTAAAATAAACAAAGAAATCCAAAATAGTGATAATGTTGATAACTATACCAATGTTTTGGATACTAATAATAAAAAATAATAATAATATAAAAAAGGTGCTGATTAGATGTCTCTATGTTGTTCACACATTTTCAATTCATAACCTCAAAGAATACCTAACCAATATATATACACATAATATACTTAATGTAAAGATTTTAAAATATTAATAAAACATATAAAAATAATCTAGAATTCTGACTAATGCATGTAATATTTCATATAAACTTGGAAGGGCATTAATCATATCAATGATTAAAGTCTATTGATGTCTATGGGGAAATTGTGCACCAGCACGTAAAACCAGCTCACCGCTGACTTAAAGAGACATTATACACTAATTTTTTTCTTTGCATAAATGTTTTGTAGATTATCTATTTATATAGCCCATAAAGTTTTGTTTGTTTTTTAAATGTATAGTTTTGCTTATTTTTAAATAACATTGCTCTGATTTTCAGACTCCCAACCAAGCCCCAACGTTTTATGAGAATACCGTCAGCTACCTACTCCAGCTTGCTCCTGTTTGTGTAAAGGGTCTTTTCATATGCAAAAGAAGGGGGAGGGGGAGGGTGTTATTTTCCACTTGCAGTGGGCTTTCCAGCTACCTTTTCAACAGAGCTAAACTGAGAACTTCTAAGTAAGTTTTTAAACAGTTTTATACTGGACTTTTATATCAGTGTCTGTGCATCTTATTCTTTATAGTAGTGTCTATTACATGCAGTTATATGAAAATTAGTGTATACTGTCCCTTTAAGCAGCGCTGGTATTGAAGTGCTGTATGGAGCACAATTTTGCTCTATGCTTACCTCTTGCCTAATAACCAGGGGCGTATTTAGGTTTTGTGCTGCCCTAGGCACTGAAAATTCTGTTGCCCCCCCCCTCAATAAAAAAAAGGTTTTAGGCCTTTTTTTCCCTTAATATTTTATTGGGTCCGTGTGTAAAATGTTTTTTTTTTTTCATAACAATTCAAAAGAAAATGGGCTAACAAAACACTTGCGTACAGGTGGGTTGGATTGCATGCATCTCATACCACTTTCTCCCTGAGAGAAGGGAGAGAAAAGAAGGGGAAGGGAGAAAAGGGAGGGAAAGGAAAGAAGGAAGGGAGGGAGAAAAGAAAAGTGGGTAGGGAGAGGAGAAAATGGGGGAGGGAAACAAGGGAGGCAAAGAAAGTGATAGAAGGGAACGAGGGAGGGAGGGAGTTGAGAGAAAGAAGGGAGGGAGGGAAAGAAATAAGGGAGGGAGTTGAGGGAGGGAGTGAGTTGAGGAAGGGAGAGAGGAAGGGAGGGAAAGAAGAACACACTTTGAAAACTATCACTGCCCTTTACATGAAACAACATACAGTAATTACCATCATTCAAGTAATGAAACATATTAAGTGTCTGTTTACTATTTACTTAGTGGGTTCATGAATGCAGAGAAAGCTATTAGTAGCTAACATACATTAGCGCTGAGAGTTTACGATTAGACATCACAAGCTGATCTAAGCAGTGCACAGACACATCAAGTCTGTTAGTTACTAAGACCTGCAATAAGCACTGTGCTTGCAGATCAACCACAGCTGGCAAGGGGAGGCAGCATATCGGTACACAGTCTTCTCCTCCAGCCTCACCTTGTAAGCATATTCCGGGCAAGTTTCTCACAAAGAACGCTTCCACTGCAAAAATGCCGGCGGCTCTAAATGAAGCAATTTTTAAGTTTAAAGGAGCACTGTCTGTGAAGAGCGACCTTAATCAGCGCATGTCCCTTGTCTTCTCCGTAAAAGCCTGCATTTTATCGCTCACTGTACTGTGTGCTGGCTTTTAGAGAGAGGATAGGGCAGATGTGCTGCCCCTTCCAGATATGCTGCCCTAGGCACTGGCCTTGTTGGCCTAGGCCATAATACGCCCCTGCTAATAACCCCAGGTTAATGAAAACCTGTAATACCAGTGCTGTAAGTAAGTGAGCGGTGACAATAACGTGCAAGTTAGCACCGCACCCCTCATAACGCAAAACTCGTAATCTAGCCGATAGTATACTGTCCCTTTAAGAGTATGCACTGAATCATTTAAAAGCTCCATGAAAGGATGGAGATAAGTGGACATTTTACAAACAAGGTTCTCATACAGGTCAAATGTACAGTATATTCATAAAACGGGATCGAATATGCAATAATTAGTAGTGTATAAAGTAAATTTCTTTTGGGTTTACATGTATATAAAAAACATATATTTAAATATATTTTTCATATTCACACATGACTGCATATTTTTGAAAAATAACTTAGTTTTAGTTTATAGCTTGTGATGGCTATTTCATTTTTATTGAAAGGGAAATGACAAAAGAATTTAATCTTCCATGATTCAGACAGAGTAGATTTTAATCTTAAAAAAAAAGGACTTTAATAATAATATATGATTTATTCTCATGTTATCCTAAGTTTTCACAAACGAGATGCATAGGCTTATGATCAGCAAAGCATTACTGTGAAATATCTACTTATTTGTGGGTGGGCAACAATGCATATTAACAATGTTTAGACAGATGTCTTTAGATAAATTTAAATATTGCATATCAGCTCACTAAAGGGACATTAATTCAAAAGCATTTCTTTCCTGATTCCTATAGAAAATATAATTTTAACCATTAAAATGTACTTCTATTATCTAATTACCTTCATTCTTTTTATATACTTTCCTTTACAACCATATCTAGATATGCTCAGTAGCTGAAGATTGGTGGCTGCACAGAGATGCCTTGTGAGATTGGCTCAACCATGTGCATTGCTATTTCTTCTGTAAAGGATATGTAAAGAATAAGCTAAATAGATTGAGTTACATTTTAAGGTTTAAAACTGTATTCTCTATCTGGATCATGAAAGAAAAGATTTGGGTGTAATATCCATTTAAAAATAAAGACGCCGTTGCCAAATTTTTTTTTATATGTAAGCAGTTCAGACCAATTCAAGCTCAATTTTTATTTCATAATAATGAACAAACCTTGATTATAATAATTTAAAACATCTTTATCAAAGTTACGTCTATAAATACAAATTACGCATTTCAGAAATATTGAGTGGTAAACGTATCTTGCAACACGAGAGTCGCCTCTTTAATAATACTATTCTAATGTCACGCACTAGCACACAATCGATGTGCATTGTTGCGATTATAAACACATTTCAAGGGACACTGAACCCAAATTTTTTTCTTTTGTGATTCAGATAGAGCATGACATTTTAAGCAACTTTCTAATTTACTCCTATTATCACATTTTCTTTATGCTCTTGGTATCTTTATTTAAAATGCAAGAATGTAAGAATGTAAGTTTAGATGCCGGCCCATTTTTGGTGAATAACCTGGGATGTTCTTCCTGACTGGTGGATAAATTCATCCACCAATAAAAAGTACTGTCCAGAGTGCTGAAACAAAAAAAGCTTAGATGCCTTCTTTTTCAAATAAAGATAGCAAGAGAATGAAGAAAAATTGATAATAGATGTAAATTAGAAAGTTGCTTAAAATTGCATGCTCTATCTGAATCACAAAAGAAATTTGGGTTCAGTGTCCCTTTAATAGAGCAATGTCAATACTTCACAATGAGTCACGATATTTGTTTAATAAACAATGAATACATACAATGTTTAATTTTTAGAATAAAATATATTTATATTAAGTAACATGATCAATATTAAACATTGAAATGTGTAAAACATTTACTAATGTGACCGGATTATATTTACTATCGTGAGTAAAAATAAAATCGAGATCAAATGTAAACTTAATATATTAATATATATTAATATTTAACGGATCACGTATATTAAATCTGCGTCACACATATACGCATAACAGTTCCATAAATTACAAATAAGTCTACATGCCAAATGGAGTAACAGCACCCCCAGGAGGTATGTGTATGGAAGTTACAAAGATATGAATCCAGGAAACATTAAGGAACGGCCAATTAGAGTTCATAACACAAACATAACTTGAGTCAGTATGGCCTCACAGACATGATAACAAAATTTCATTATTTTATCCAATCAGATGTATAGATACCATGTCCGATGGTGCATATCATGTTTACTTCACCATATAAAAGTCCATTACACCTTGCAATTTTTGTGAGTTCTCTAATGCATGCTGGTATATTAATATTATAATATTATATATAGATATATACAACTCGGCAGGCATGACGTCTCCCAGGTTCACACGGGCGGAAAGTCGAAGAGTTTTATCCACAGCTGTTTGGGAACAAGAAGAAGTCGACAAAGCCGAAAATTATGAGGGCCCTCTGGTTGTCAATCACCCAAAATGTTAATGCGGTGTGTGACATCGAGAGGACCCCGGATCGAATTATGCAGAGATTCGGGGATATGAGGTTGCGGCTTCGCAATAAAGTCCACCTCATGAAGGAGTGGGTAAAAGCATGTTGGAGGGATGGAAAGCAGGATCCATCCCCACGGAAACTATATCAAAATTATGAGGAGACTTTATGCACCCTCCTCAATCTCCGTTTCCACTGCAGATTTGCCTCTGCTTGCTCCTCGACTTCTTCTCAATCCCCAGTTGCTGGCTCTGACACTCAAGACCCGGAACCCTGTGCAGCTGCTTCTCCAATCGGTGACCTGGGAGAAGGAAGTAGAGAGGCTGAACCAGGTAAATATCTGGATATCTGTGAAAGGGAATCACAAAAAGAGGGCGCCTCCTAGTATAATACTGCGAGTAAAACCAGCAAGAGTGTATCTTGAGAGAGAAAATATACTCACAAAATGAGCAGCACCAATGTGCTAAATGGCGCAGGCTGAGATATCACAGTTTCCCAGCAAACTGATCCTAGGAGGATGTTGGGGCCCAGGGGTGCCCAAATGTGGTGAAGGTAAGACTCAGGCTTCCATAAAGTTAAGAAAACTATTTATTAAAACCAATGGTTTAAAAACAATGGGTGTGTACAGTACCCAAAAAGTTTAAAAACAAAGTTTCAGACAGATTGGAACGCGTTTCTCAGCTGTGCTAGCTGTTTCATCAGGCATCTGTTGACATAATGAAAGCTCTGGCTTTTATTGCTCTCTTACCTAATCCCTAATTAGTTCCTCCCTCTCCCTAATTGAGCAGGTGCATTGTCAGTTAAACCAATCCTAAAATAGCCTATCTCACATGTATATGAGAGATAGCCGGCGGACACAGGCTCCAGAAGCTCTTCCAGGACTCAAAAAAAGTAAGCTTTAAAATTTGTCTTAACCACAATTGAAGGGAGTGTGCAATCACCCCTAGAAAACATACCTCCGTGTGTCATCACAATCTATTACGGAACTTGCATAGAGACTCTGTACTATCCACATATAACTTTAAGGTGATGCAAAAAAACTCCGCATAACGAATCCATCATACTAATAGTTATTACGAGAGTTAACCACATAAAATTCAACTGTGCTTATATGATAGATAGTTTTTGACTATTCGCTGATAATTACATAGATTGTTTTATTTAAGTTTTTTTAGATTTTTATGGTTTTAGAGAAACTTTAGGCTGTGCAATTGGGGAAACGTCCCCTTTCTAATTGTTATATTGTAATACTTTTAATCGATAATAAATATGTAAGATTCTTTACATCTGTGTGCATTTACTATATAAGGGCTATCTGTTAGGTCCCTTGGAACCTGCTATTTTTCAGTTCTGGACCCATAAATATACAATCTCAAATATTGCTATTGATATTACACTTTCTACTACTAAGTCTCTAAGTACCGTATTACCCTATATAGGAGTTTCCACACATAATAAATTTCAAACACTGCTAACGACACACTTTTTTTCACATCACCTTGTTAGCAACATTTTTAGTTACTTTTTTATGATATCACTTAGAGAAGTTTAAATCCACTCCTAATTTTAGCACATAAAATCTAAAGAACAACACCTTCTATCAACATTTGTTTTATTAATTAATTTTTATTAATTAATTTTTATTTATAATTTTAACATATATTTCGGAGATCACATCTGATAATTTTTTCACCACTGTTTAACATAGCTAAACATAAACATTTCATCAAAATATTAATGTAACACTAATGATCATCAAGGAAAACTAAACTTTGTTCTGATACCTTTAGCTTTTTTAGCGCACTTACCCCATTCCCCTTTTCACTATGAATATATACACACACAATATACAATAGTAATCATAAACATTTTTGATAATTACTAATTCATTAATCAAAACCAGATCAGATGACAATACGATCATAATATGACTTAAATAAGCGATCCTTACTTATTCTTTACACATATATATGATCATGTGTCCATAAAAAATAACTGCTAAACCTTTATGGCAAAGCTAAGCCTTCAAACATTTATATTGCTACAATGTGTAAGTAACAATTTAGACATAAAAAAATACATTGTTCCAATGCTTCAATGCTTTGATGAATCACTGAGATGATATACAAAAATGTATTATTTGCTGATCTCCAGCACTCACCATTCTCTCTATGGCTGTATCAATGTTTTAACTTCAGATGTTTTGTCACTTGACATTATTATGTTGGCATTTTTCTTATTTAGCACTGCGGAATCTGTTGGCGCTCTACAAATAACCGATAATAATAATACTAATATTACCTTGCCCCAATCGATTCATAACTATCGTTATATGACCTTGAAATAATATATTGCTAATCAGATATGACTTGCGTAATGCGACCCTTTACCTGTTATTTGTATTTCTGTTATATGGACTAATGTCGCTATTATTGTTTGTGTGGTTAATCTAAAATCTTAAGTATTGATGTGTGCAATGGAGGAGTGTGTAACAGGAAGTAAAGAAATTATGAGTGATCTGTGTTTGGATTGGTTGGAGTGACCTGATAGGGGGCGTGACGTGTTGCGTGTCTAAATATATGTTAAAAATACTCATGAAGCTTACAACACATTTATGTGAATGTAGGAGTTTAGTGTGTTAAGTCCCTCTTAATAAAATTAAATTGAGAGTTAGTTCCGTGGAACCAGGATTGCGTTGACAGAGAAGGAGGGGAATGTGAGCAACTACATAGATGTTGCGCATATGTGTGATGATTGGAAGGTGTGGAGAAGAGAGGGGCGTGTTGTTGAGTGTGTTAGTACACATAAGTGATGTACATGTTGGCTGATCGGAACACCCAATAGAATGCGAACTCTTCATCCAAGCGGGAGCTGAAGAGGTCCATGATCGGGCTGAAGTCTTCTATCAAGCGGCATCTTCAATCTTCTTTCTTCCGGATCCATGGTCATCCCGCCGACGCGGAACATCCATCTTCACTGACGACTTCCCGACGAATGACGGTTCCTTTAAGGGACGTCATCCAAGATGGCGTCGCTCGAATTCCGATTGGCTGATAGGATTCTATCAGCCAATCGGAATTAAGGTAGGAAAATTCTGATTGGCTGATGGAATCAGCCAATCAGAATCTAGTTCAATCCGATTGGCCGATCCAATCAGCCAATCAGATTGAGCTCGCATTCTATTGGCTGTTCCGATCAGCCAATAGAATGCGAGCTCAATCTGATTGGCTGATTGGATCTGCCAATCGGATTGAACTAGATTCTGATTGGCTGATTCCATCAGCCAATCAGAATTTTCCTACCTTAATTCCGATTGGCTGATAGAATCCTATCAGCCAATCGGAATTCGAGCGACGCCATCTTGGATGACGTCCCTTAAAGGAACCGTCATTCGTCGGGAAGTCGTCAGTGAAGATGGATGTTCCGCGTCGGCGGGATGACCATGGATCCGGAAGAAAGAAGATTGAAGATGCCGCTTGATAGAAGACTTCAGCCCGATCATGGACCTCTTCAGCTCCCGCTTGGATGAAGACTTCAGCCCGATCATGGACCTCTTCAGCTCTGGCTTGGATGAAGACTTCAGTCGAATCATGGACATATTCAGCCCCCCGCTGAGTAGGGCATTTTTTTATTTTGGGGGTCTTTGTTATTTTATTAGGGGGCTTAGAGTAGGTGTAATTAGTTTAAAATTGTTGTAATATTTTTCTAATGTTTGTAAATATTTTTTTATTTTTTGTAACTTAGTTCTTTTTTATTTTTTGTACTTTAGTTAGTTTATTTAATTGTATTTATTTGTAGGTATTGTATTTAATTAATTTATTGCTAGTGTAGTGTTAGGTTTAATTGTAGGTAATTGTAGGTAGTTTATTTAATTTATTTATTGATAGTGTAGTGTTAGGTTTAATTGTAACTTAGGTTAGGATTTATTTTACAGGTAATTTTGTAATTATTTTAACTAGCTAGCTATTAAATAGTTATTAACTATTTAATAGCTATTGTACCTGGTTAAAATAATTACAAAGTTGCCTGTAAAATAAATATTAATCCTAAAATAGCTACAATATAATTATTATTTATATTGTAGCTATATTAGGGTTTATTTTACAGGTAAGTATTTAGCTTTAAATAGGAATAATTTATTTAATAAGAGTTAATTTATATTGTTAGATTTAAATTATATTTAATTTAGGGGGGTGTTAGTGTTAGGGTTAGACTTAGCTTTAGGGGTTAATACATTTATTAGAGTAGCGGTGAGATCCGGTCGGCAGATTAGGGGTTAATAATTGTAGGTAGGTGGAGGCGACGTTGGGGGCGGCAGATTAGGGGTTAATAAATATAATATAGGGGTCGGCGGTGTTAGGGGCAGCAGATTAGGGGTACATAGGGATAACGTAGGTTGCGGTGGTGTAAGGAGTGGCAGATTAGGGGTTAATAATAATATGCAGGGGTCAGCGATAGCGGGGGTGGCAGATTAGGGGTTAATAAGTGTAAGGTTAGGGGTGTTAAACTTGGGGTACATGTTAGGGTGTTAGGTGCAGACTTAGGAAGTGTTTCCCCATAGGAAACAATGGGGCTGCGTTAGGAGCTGAACGCTGCTTTTTTGCAGGTGTTAGGTTTTTTTTCAGCTCAAACAGCCCCATTGTTTCCTATGGGGGAATCGTGCACGAGCACGTTTTTGAAGCTGGCCGCGTCCGTAAGCACCGCTGGAATTTAGAGTTGCAGTGGCGGTAAATATGCTATACGCTCCCTTTTTGGAGCCTAACGCAGCCCTTCTGTGATCTCTAAATACCAGCGGTATTTAAAAGGTGCGGGCGAAAAAAAGCCAGCGTAGCTAACGCACCCCTTTGGCCGCAGAACTCTAAATCTAGCCGTATGTTTGTTGCTATTTTTGATAATATTACTATGGTGCTCCCCCCATCTCCTTCTGATCTTTCTAATAGTATGCCCTAAGTATTGGATCCCACATTTACATGTTAATACATGTATTACAAATGTGGAACCACAATCTAGTCTCTCTCGAATGGGATACATACATCCTATGGTAAAAGAGGTGACCTCTTTGGCCCCATGGGATATATATTTGCACATGTTCCACCTTTTTATGTTGCACCTAAATGCACCATTCGTATTTAGTTTATTCCCTCTAGATGGTCTTCCCATAGTTGTTTTTTTGTTCATAACTATTTTGCTGGGTGCTAATTTTTGTTTCAGCGTCGGAGCCCTCCTATATGTAATTAGGGGTTTATCTTCTATAATCTTTTTAAGGATAGGGTCTTTTAGTAAAAGGTGCCAATGTTTATTAATTATCTTTTTAATTACTTTATGATTTGAGTTAAAATTAGTGATGAATGACAATCTTTGTCGTTCACCTGTCTTACACTTTTCCTTGTCATTAGTGTGTAATGGATTTATAATTTGTTTTCTTTCTAAGGCCCTTGCGCTGAGATAACCCTCTTCTATAAGTGGTTTAGGGTACCCCTTGTCTCTAAAGCTCTGTTTTAAAATGAATGACTGTTGATCATATACATTTAAAGTAGAACACTTTCTTCTGATTCTACGAAATTGACTATATGGAATGTTCTTTTTCCAACTGATGAGATGGTTGCTATTGTAATTCAGAAAATTATTACTATCTACTGTTTTAAAGTAGGTGTTGGAGAAAATAGAGTCATCGGGGTCCCATGATAGAATAAGATCCAGATACTCTACTGAATCTTTTTGTATATTACTAGTGAAAGATAAACCAAAAGTGTTGTCGTTTAGATATAGAACAAAATCCCTAGCTGTCTCTATTGAGCCTCTCCACACAAAAATAAGGTTGTCTATGTATCGACCATAGAAGACCAGGTTATGCCCCCAGTTCTGATGGTTTATGTAAGTCTCTTTGAACCTACCCATAACTAAATTGGCGAAACTGGGGGCATCTACGTAGTTGCTCACATTCCCCTCCTTCACTGTCAACGCAATCCTGGTTCCACGGAACTAACTCTCAATTTAATTTTATTAAGAGGGACTTAACACACTAAACTCCTACATTCACATAAATGTGTTGTAAGATTCACAAGTATTTTTAACATATATTTAGACACGCAACACGTCACGCCCACTATCAGGTCACTCCAACCAATCCAAACACAGATCACTCGTAATTTCTTTACTTCCTGCTACACACCCCTCCATTGCACACATCATTACTTAAGATTTTAGATTAACCACACAAACAATAATAGAGACATTAGTCCATATAGCAGAAATACAAATAACAGGTAAAGGGTCACATTACGCAAGTCATATCTGATTAGCAATATATTATTTCAAGGTCATATAACGATAGTTATGAATCGATTAGGGCAAGGTAATAAGAAAAATGCCCACATTATAATGTCAAGTGACGAAACATCTGAAGTTAAAACATTGATACAACCATAGAGAGAATGGTGAGTGCTGGAGATCAGCAAATAATACATTTTTGTATATCATCTCAGTGATTCATCAAAGCATTGAAGCATTGGAACAATGTATTTTTTTATGTCTAAATTGTTACTTACACATTGTAGCAATATAAATGTATGAAGGCTTAGCTTTGCCATAAAGGTGTAGCAGTTATTTTTTAGGGACACATGATCATATATATGTGTAAAGAATAAGTAAGGATCGCTTATTTAAGTCATATTATGATCGTATTGTCATCTGATCTGGTTTTGATTTATGAATTAGTAATTATCAAAAATGTTTATGATTACTGTTGTATAGTGTGTGTGTATATATTCATATACATGTGAGATAGGCTATTTTAGGATTGGTTTCACTGACAATGCACCTGCTCAATTAGGGAGTGGGAGGAACCAATTAGGGATTAGGTAAGAGAGCAATAAAGGCTAGAGCTTCCATTATGTCAACAGATGCCTGATGAAACAGCTAGCACAGCTGAGAAACGCGTTGTAATCTGTCTGAAACTTTGTTTTTAAACTTTTTGGGTACTGTACACACCCATTGTTTTTAAACTATTGGTTTTAATAAAAAGTTTGCTTAACGTTATGGAAGCCTGAGTCTTACCTTCACCACATTTGGGCACCCCTGGGCCCCAACATCCTTCTAGGATCAGTTTGCTGGGAAACTGTGATATCTCAGCCTGCGCAATTTAGCACATTGGTGCTGCTCATTTTGTGAGTATATTTTCTCTCTCAAGATACACTTTTGCTGGTTTTACTCGCAGTATTATACTAGGAGGCGCCCTCTTTTTTGTGATTCCCTTTCACAGATATCCGGATCCCCACAGTTTGTTTGGAGAGGAGCTGCCGAGACCACAACATTTGTTTCAATTGTTGAAGCACAATTCTACTACACAGAAGACCATTATAGGACTTTTCTGACATACACAGTATAATCCAACAAGGATGCAGAGAAGACTTTATATTAATTGCTCACTGTACACTGTTATTATTAGCAACATACAGATTGTGTATATATACCTTTTTATTTGTGCTATAGAGTGCTCTTTCCCAATTTATGCTGATTTAGTGATCATCAGTCACTACGTTTGCGTGCACATATTCACTATATATATTCTTATACCTTCAAGCACCCCCTAGAGTTGGACACGATAGTGTCCCAACAGGTTTGCATGAACCAGGTAAATATATTCAACCTATATAGATCTCACAACACACGTTACATATAATGTTTAGATGTCTGAATTTAGATTAGTCACACATGAAATAGGAATGATGTTTCTTGCACTCTCCAGACTATGCGTCACAGAGCTAAAATGGAATTGCGCATCCGTGAAATCCCTATCATCCGCCATTTCATACATAGAATATTGAATCATACTAAAGTTATAAATATTAATTGGTAGCATTCAATCTTTACAAATATTCAATTGGAATATTGTAATACACCCAATTGCAAATATATTTGAAGTCTTTAGAAATTATACTCATCACACTACTATATCCAAATCAATTCTGAATCACGGATGCGCAATTACGCTTTAAATAATTGCGCAATGATCACGAAAGGTATAATTGCACAGAGACGTGAACATGTGTTTGCTGTAACAGTGGCATTACTTTAGACATGTTGGTCAAATGTATACGTTAATTAGTATATATGTGAAGAATACAGTATCCTTATTTACAATCTTCTACATTAGAAAAGCTATACTAGCAAGATCAAAATAAAAATTGAACAATGTCTAAAAATTGATGACAATGCAAGAAGAAAACAAATGACTTAAAGCGACAGTTAACAACATAAAAGATTGAAAATAAGAATACATGATCTCTTTATTTATAAATACATTTTGAAAACAATGAACTCACGTGAATACAAATATAATTTTACTTTGTCAATTAGAAAAAAATAATCTGATTGTTCGTGTCCATGGCCTGATTTGTATTAATGATATCCAATCCTGATTGAATATTTTACAGATATGGATGATGGTGCTGGGACCTCGAGCCCATGTTTGTCAGAGTGTAGTATGTCTCATTATAATTTACCTTTGTCTTACAAACTTGGACATAACATTACCTAATCCATTCACATTGATCTCTATTAATATGGATACTCTAATTCTATTTTCTTGTTATTTTAAAATAAGAATCACGAATCAGATTTGGGATTCCATTGTAATACAAATCTCAATTTATGAGTATTTGAAGATATTCCTTCGATTCTTGATATCTTCTTTTTAATGTAATCTTAGGGTCATGGCCATTTTGTATTCTGCCCCTGGGTAGTGCTTGACAGTTTTTGGCTACATTTAGACAACACTAACACATTTTTACATATGTGCAGATTATATAAATATACATCTCATATGCTTTGATATTTTCTTCTTATCATTAAAGGGACATGAAACACAACATTTTTCTTTTATGATTTAAACACAACCTGTGATTTTAAACAACTTTAAAATTTGCTTCTATTATCTAAATTTCTTCAGTCTATTGGTATCCTTAGTTAATAAGCATATCTAGGAAGGCTCAGGAGCAGCAATGCATTACTGGGATTAACTTGCTGATTGGTTGATGCACAAAATTGAATATTTTCATTGGTTCAACAGATGTCTTCAGATATCTCCCAGTAGTGCATAGTTGCTCTTTTAAAAAAAGATTCTAAGACAATGAAGCAAATTAGCTAAAATAAGTATATTTGAAAGCTTTTTTAAATCACAGGCTGGATTTGAATATTGAAAATTAATGCAATTACACATTTGGAGTTTCATGTCCCTATTGATGATAGCATGCTCTATCCCATTCATTACATCAACATATGGACTAGACAATTCATTAACAGTGACATTGTCAAATAAAGATATTTTAATATTTAATATTAATAAAAAATATATTAATTAATCCTTACACTGTTTTGATGAAACAATATTGATATATAAATCACATCTTTCACTCTTGGACCACATATATATAAAAATATTATAACAGCACCATGATGACATATTTACAAAAATATATTATGTTTTGCATTGTGATCAATATGTGTTGTGTCCTAAAACAGATTAGTGTACATTGCACAAATGGATCTATGTGCCACATGGATTAGGTTCTAGTTGTCAACAGTTGTTATTCAAAGTGTTGTGTGTGTGTGTGTATTATTTGTAAAACAGGGATCAATAGTTATATTTAGATATGCCATTGATTCATATGAGAATAATTGGCTGTCTAATATAGTAAGAAATTCAACATATGTGAAAAACATCATTTTCTTTACTATCACCTTGATCAACTCATAAATTTATCGTTCATATTAGTGCACTATTTTTCAAATTTCTAAGTATATTATTTAGAATATTTTATACTAATGTGATTTAGTGATGTCCAAACTGTGTTCCCTAATATATTTTAATATCATTAATAGAACTAGTTATGGTGATGAGCACAGAGGGATCCAGCACTGATGGTGACCTGCCTTTGCAGGCTTCTGGTAAGTGCATTGACTCATTCATATGTCATTGACAGTGTATTTTTCATAAATATTATGATCATGGTTCTGATAAAGAATTCCTTTTGAATAAAACATATAATGTACTCCTCTGATGATATATATATTTGTATTTTTTTAAGATTAAGATCTCAAAGCTTCTTAGTCTACACCTTTGTGCTTCAGAACATGGCTAGCACATGTTTATATTTAGTCTAAATTTAGACAACAATCATCAAGTGATACACACATGAGAACTCTTAAATGTTCCATGTACTCAGCTTTTGTGAATATTTTCAAAATACAGACTATAAAATGTAATTCTTACTCATCGATAATTACAAATCTTATTTCATTTGCATGGTCCATCAAAATGATGTAATTCTGAACCTTGGTTCAGTATCTCTTTAATGCAACATTGATGTGTGTCCTTTAGCACCAGTAACATATGTTATAAGTTTTGATTTTAACGTGTACACAACATATTATGTTTTACAGAGATTTATGTAACAACATGTGTGATGGAGGAGGAAGTGGCTCCCTTGGAGTCTGATGGTACGTCAAATATATATAAAATGTATTATTGTTTACAAATCATACTCTTGAAGAAAAATAAAGTCTACAGCTTTGTCCATTAAAAATATATTATTCCATTTTTTTTACAATACACTACTGCCCCCCTTTCTATATCATGCAGCATGAACATTTGTTTTTAATTTTTAATAAATTTACATATGATTTGTCATTAATGACATCATGTTGTCACATGCATATTCCATGCAAAACCCCAATAATCATCTTCTGATTGTACAGACAGCCATTGCTATTCATATGTGTGCCTAGATGCAGACCATATCATGATTCATTATGTCATCATTGTTTAGAACTTCTAAACCACTTCTAAGTATACATAAAATATAATCATGTTGAAATTCCTTGATTTAATTTCATGATGTATGATATGTAAATGGAATTTTAAAAGATTTATGTGTAGACTGTCCATTTCAAACAAGCAAACATTAATATTCCTCAAAAATAAAGCATGCATTTCGGAATGTGTCTATTAATATTGGGATGACATACATTTAATCCTAATGTAAAAGAGAGATTCACAAAAAAATACTCAGAAAATGTAATATCAGATAGAGAAGATTATATTCTTAATATTTAATATGAACGGTAGTATCTACTGTGTATATATTCTGAATATTAATTGATTGAAGCATAAAGCTTCAAATTAGTCCATTTAAGATTACAAAGGCAATCACCGAAATATATATGTAAATCAGTGTTTACCTGGTTTCAAAGGCTAGGTGGAGTGGCCATTTGAAATATTACACACTCCCATATTATTCAATTGTTGGATTTTAAAAAATCAATCCACAGGCATGTGTCTAAAAGAACTCTATTGCATTTCAATATCAAATGCATACATGCATACCAAAATATTATCCAAAAGGTAAATATATTATAAAATCATAAATATTAGCACATAATGTTGACTTAGAAAAATATGATTTGTAATGTACTTATGAAATGTTACATGAAAAATAACAGTGAACATTCACGGTTTAAATGATCAATTAAATCTTCTTATTAATTATATTTGATTCAAATCAATTAATAACTTAAAACATAGTCATTATTGTGACTTTGTCTAAATATTTTATGAGAACAAGAATCCAGACTTTAAATAATGTTGAATCTTGATTTCTTTCAAGAGAATAATATATTTTCTTATCATATACAGTATGTATATATATATATTTTTTCTATATTTTAGATGGACCTTCCACTTCTGGGCATCAGCCTCCTGCCCCCCCCCCCCAGCCAGAAGCCCCTCCCACCCCACCCCAGCCAGAAGACCATTCCCGCCCCTCCCCAGCCAGAACCCACTCCCGGCCCTTACCATTCTTACTCCAGTCTTGTCCATCCCAAAAAACGTTTCCTTGCCCCCACTCGCTGCTCTCCCCGTTTGGCCACCCTTAGATCTCCCCCACCTGCACAGCCACCAACTCCCCAGGCCCCTGACTCCCCAGCTGTGCAGGCTCCACCGGAGCTGCAACCCAGTCCCCCACCTCACCCCATCCCTCCCCCCATCCCTCCCCATCAAGACTTTTACCACAGTCCCCATCTTCATTGTCCTGGGTGTCGGATTGTCCTTCCCAGCCACTGATGTAAGTATCATTACAAATCAACATTATAACATACTTTATTAAAGGAACATTATACTGATCGAATTATACATAAATTGAATTTTATTTGAAAATGTTTTTGATAAACCTTTTCTTTATTTGATTAATGTAAATGTTTCCGATCTTCATTTTTTGAAATCAACATCCACATTTTCTAATATCTAAATGATATTGCCTAGATGTTGGATATCTTTTATGTATATATGACAATATTTTGGATTTGGTATCACTGCCCTTTTCACGGTGTGTCATTAACCAAAGAAATATATTTTTCAAGATTGATAGGGTTTTGATTTGTCTTAATATCTGAATATCTGAAGAACATATTTAATGTGTAAATCTTCTGCAAAGCTGTAAAATTAGTCCTTTGATTGGATGACGTTTTAACGCGATCTCGGATGTGCCATGTTGCTCAAGATGTCACATGCCAAGGTGTTAAATGAGTCCTTTGATTGGATGACATTTTTATGCGATTTCGGATGCGCCATGTTGCTTAAGACCTCACATGCCAAGGTGTTAAATGAGTCCTTTGATTGGATTACGTTTTTACGCGATTTCAGATGTGCCATGTTGCTTGTGACGTCACATGCCAAGGTGTTAAATCAGTCTGATTGGATTACGTTGTCCCGCAATATTTGAATTTCCACGTAACCCACGTTTGAGAACACAAGTTTAAAACCATGACTTTCTTGGATTATGGATTGTGTCAATCATGCACATTGTTGAACCCTAGCTAATAAAGAACAGAAAAATCTCTTTTGATGGCTGTCTCGTTGAAGAAACGAATGAAGGCAATATGTTTTTCATGCAGAATATATTTTGAGGCAAGTGCAAATCCATGAATATACTCCATCTTGTTTAATATGTTTGTCAACAATATTCTAACTTTACTAAATAATTACAGTGTTGTACTGAATTTTGAGCATATCTAATTCCTAAAGATGCGCTTTTGTATTTGAATGAAATAATCAATATGCATTGACCTTTATCATATGATAAATATATGACATGTCTACTTATTCTAGATGGTATGTCCTGATATTTTGTCTTAATATAAATGCTCAGTATCGTGTAATGTATAGCTTCCATATTGTTGATCTCCAAATATAGTATTGTGAGCATGTATTTCTAATGTAACTCTTAAAAGGACATGAAACCAGATTCCTTCTAAATTAAATGTCTTTCTTAAATAATTCAAACACTATAATGTAGCTTTAATAAAATAGACTTTATTTAACACGTCTAGAGAAATATTGCATTTATGCTTAGTATCCTATTCAAAAAAATTTAAATTTTAACAAGTACGTGTAGATATACCAACAAGCCCTAAGGTTTAGTATATGTTAGCATATGTTATTGTTTAAAGGGACAGTTAAGTCAAGCAAAACATTAATGATTTAAATATTAATAAATGCAATTTTGATCATATTTTGCTTAAACTTTTATCCCCAATTTATCTTTGTTCTCTTGGTGTTCTTAGTTGACAGCTAAACCTAGGAGCTTCATCTGCTCATTTCCTAGACCTTAAAGAGTGCATCGAATCTGAATGCATTTTTACCACTAGAGGGCATTAGTTAATGTGTTTCATATAGAAAACATTGAACTCATGCAGTATAGTTACCCTGGATTGATCACTGATTGGCTGAAATGCAAGTCTGTCAAAAGAAATGAAATAAGTGGTCATTTTGCAGAGTCATAGATACAAGGTTAACCACAGAAGTACAACATGTATTTCTATAAGTCTTGTTATTCCAAACTTGATAATGCATAATAAAGTGTTTTCTTTGTAACCAACAATAATTCATGTTATGACTGTCCATTTAAGTTGTGTTGTTGGCATCAAAACAGTGATATGCCATCATGTATAATTGTAATGGTCATTTTGTTTGAGATTAGGAGAACAGTTTGGACATCGCAAAAACCAACCAATGTAATCAGCAAGGACAGCATGTGATGATGTGGGCTCCACACACTTGTAAAACACTCTGAAAAGAATCTGCCTCCATGGATCCGGTACAATAGAAGCCTATTAAATACAGGGTGTGCTCCACAAGTGTAAGAAGACCACATCATCACATACCTTTCCTTTACACATTAAATAAATAAAAATATATAAAAGAATTACTTCCTCTTCCTCCCCCTCTTCCCACGAGACTGAGGCTCTGGGGGGGCAACTGTCCCCTCTGCCGAGTTCTCATAGGAGATGTTTGGGGAAGAGGGGGAGAAGGAGTACTGTGAGTGGTTAAGGGATCACCAGGCTGAGGAGGAGATTGAGGCAGAGGAGAAGATGGAGGAGGCCCAGGAGCAGATGGCCCAGGAGCAGATGGTGCATTTTGCACCTCCCGGAGGACCTGCAATATATCCTTAAGAGTAGTCAAAATCTCTCTTTGGTCTTTGTGAATATCATTCAGTACTCCCGTCAGGTACATTCTGATTTCTGCCTGTTCCCTCCGGGAGGCACACATCTCCTCAAGGAAATCAGTCAAGATCTGCACCTCTGCTATCTCTGGGGGTATGTTCTCCTGAGGAGCTGCTGCACGGCGGACTGCTGGTGTACGGTAGGCTGCTGGTGCCTGAGGGGCTGCTGGTGGATGAGGGGCTGCTGCAGGGATCTCTTCTACAGCGGGGGCTTATTCTGCAGTGGGGGCTACTTCAGGGGATGATGGTACAGGGATGTCTTCCATGTCTCCCCGAGGTGGCGAGTCATCTGCACCACTCTCATGCCTGGGTGAAGGAGAAGCCTGTGGGTGCTGTGCTGCCTCCTCCCTGGGCTCAGACTCTGTATATTGTAAAAAGAAAGAAATCGAGATATTAGCACAGTTCCAAATAAAGATGTAAATGTTCTATTTGAAAGTGTATTAATGAGTCTGCCTTCGTAATTCTATTGTAAGCAAAAGCAATTAACCCATCTTTCTGATATCTATATGGTCAATCTGAATGTCTTTTTGCATTTGTCTTAAATTAGTTTTAATGCACACCTAATCTGTAGACTAGATACTAATGTGATAGCTTTCTTGAAATGCAACTTTCGCAAGGTAATTGTGAATGCGTTTACGTAATAATGTATAAAAAAGAGTAATTGCACGGGGCGGAGCCAACCGCTGAGCGGACTGGTCGCAAGCATCAGGAGCTCTATACATGATAGCACAAAAATTGCATTATTATGAGCCAAAGTTCACTATGGTACTCAGCAACAATTAGGGGCTCAATATATCTGACACTGACGGTCAGATTGGGACAGGAGTAGAGGATTTTTGCAGAAATAAGAGGTGGAAAGTGAGGCCCAGCAAAGCGCGCTCTGACGCACAGAAAAATGCAACCGGCAAACAACTATCATGGCCATTCCTATACAGTACATGCTAGTGAGGCGATTGAAGCTTGGGAATGACATGTCTCACGGCTAATGGATGATCACTTCGGCAGCCTCCAACTACAGTTGAGTGAAATTTGTTCAGGGATGTTCACACAAGCGGAGGTTCATCTGCCAGATGAAGACGCACTCACCAGAGACTCCTGCATTCCACATGGCCCTGCCATTCCCTTGGGAAGTTGCGATGAGGCAGATTGTCGGACAGTATCGATGAAACCGGCTGCTGGTGCTCAGGAGAGGGAACGTCTCGCGCTCAAGACCCGATCCTGGCTGAATATACAGAGCGCAACTACTTTTCATGCTGCCGTGGATATCTCACAACTAACTAGGCCTCGCATCGCTTCAACCCTGTTACCTAGCTCTGATCCACCCGGAAGATCTCTCAATCTGTTCTGCGAGGTGGTGGGGGTGAAGCCATTACTGAAGGTGACTGGCACGGATGGGTTGTCACTGCTGCTAGCTCATATACACTTTTACACTTCTTTGCAACTAGGAGCCTGTGATGGTGATCTCCTGGTAATGACATCCTCTAACCTATTGCAGAAAACCGTGGGGCTGATCCCCTTTTTGCCTGTGGACTGGTTCAGAAGCCCTATTGATCCAGGCGGTTAGTGTTGCCTCTGCTCTCCGTACTGCAAGGTTCACACTGGGTATGCTAGCACAGCTGTCCTTGTTCAATTTTGCATGGAGACCTAAACATGCTGTGGACTTTTGAAACATTGACTACTGTCATCCTTTATTATGTTCTTGGGTCCTTAAGTATACATAGACTGTTTGGCCTTACTGCTGTACTGCGAATGATCCTTCATATATTACTTACATAGCCTATGCTTACTCAGCTTGACTAGCACAGTTTTGTCCTTAAATGTTGGAATACATGCCCTCATCACTTATTTATTCCTTTTGTAGTTTGCTCTACACTGGGAATATACAGATGTGCCCCCCTAAGGAAAGTGTTTAATATTTTTTCTTCTGTTAGTGTACCAATGTTATCCTGTCTAGGCTATAGCTGTATTATTATGTTCACTTGCTCACGCCTTTTAAGGAAGGTTCATAAGGATAACACTGTTGTTCGAGGTAAACGCTATCTCTCATTACCTTCTTTCAATGTCCAATAACATCTGTTCTCTGTTGTGAGTGAGATTTTACCCAAAATGGCGATCTTGAGATCTGAAGAATGGGTTACCGAATACAATTAAAACTGCCTGATAGCCGCATCTAAATCCCTGAAGACCTATAGCGTTAGAGCTCAATGATAGTATTCTATAGCAAGATAACAGCAAATGCCCTGCGATATTATTATGCTTACGGTCAGTAAGGTATTCAAGAGTATATGATTTATGACTGGAAGGAACTTACCATTCACTGGTACCCTTTATAATGTAGTAAAGTTAGGAACGACCATCCCACATAGAACAGGTCTTAATATTTTCAATTGCTACTATAGGCTATTGCTTAGATTGGGTAAGTGTATATTTATTGTATACACTAAAGTAAATGAGCTAGCAGATGGCCTCATTACCCATCTCCTCACTATTATCTACTATGAGGTCTTATAAAGGTTAAAGATTATTAATACTCAGATACCATTATGTACACTGTCTGATGTTAGCAATGTTCAACATGTTTTGTATTCTTATGTTTTATTAAGCTCATCGATAAAAGGTTCTTAGTTACTATCCTGCTTTCTAAACCAGCCTATGCATCTAGTTCTGGGCCTCTGGAGAACTCCATAATTTGCTCTTTATACTTTTTAGTATGTTGTCATAATTCACGGGACATATTATAAACTGTTTAACCATGCTTTTACCAATTCACCGCAGGCTGGATTTATTGACTGCACCTGTGTTTTATATGTTATTTACAATATTTTTACTCTAAGGGGCATGTGTTTAGGAGCGTGTAATGTATAGCTTTAGGTCATACCAGATCTATTATTACTGTACTATTGATAATATGCATATTGATATTATTGTTAACCCTACCTTAGGTAACAACTGTTCATAGAGGTGTAAACTATGCAAAGTGCATACTAGGAAGGGCAAAATCATTCATATTCTCTATATTGTTGCCAAGTGTTTTATAGTATTCATAATGGTGCACTGCTACTTACTACAACTTTTACTATTGTACAAAATGTAGTTAGAACTTAGCTATATTGTTGACAGCTGCAGATGTGACTCCCCTTATATTTGAAACACTTACTCTTCAATACACTAGTCCATCTTTATATGCAGTAATACATATTGCTTTAATTGGCCATTTGAGATATGCATAGATCAGTATTTGCTTTTCACATGTTGGGGCGATTTGTGTATCTCGAATGGATATGGTGCTTAGCATTCAAGATAATTAAAGTACCCACATACTCTGTACCATGGTGTAAGGCCTTTGTATAGACATCCTAGGATAACTATCACACCTCTAATAGACATTAAGGCTTAATTGTTAGAGACTAAGCACATAGGTTACACTAAAACATAGACTTATAGCTGGGATAACCTTTAATATTCTAGTTTCTGTTGTAGTATCACATAGCCTATTGCCGCTAAAAGCCTCAGCATGTATATAGTTGCAATGCTCTACAAACCCTAATATTGCAGATTTGTAGTTTCAGACACAGTATCACCTCATCACTAGAGCACATCATTTATTTATTTTTGTTGGGCCCCTCTCCTCCCTTTCCCGCCGGTACTTGTTGCCTGCGGGTCATACCCCTACTCCCTTTTCCCACATCGCCTATAGCTGGCATTTCCCCAGGAGAGGAGCTCATTCAGAAGCCCCCCATATCTCATCTTCTATCATATCTTATATCATATATCTTATACCTTATATCTTACATTGCATACATCCTAATATCCCTCCTTGAGAATAACTGCGCCAGGATGTAATATTATTCATTTTATACACAAAAGCCCAGAGACCATTCTCAGGTCTCTACTTAAGGATACTCATAGAATATAGCTATAATGATAACAGCCTGGGAAACTTGTTAGCTCCAATATAACTTATGGCTCCGCCCTCCACCCTCTCCCCTATATTTAGAGTGGTGCTTACCCGCTGAATATTCTCCCCCCCCTTGCTATATACGCATTCCTTCTCCTCTGGAAGCTCTTAAAGAGCTGCTTACCTGACCATCAGTTATTTTTTTTTCTTTTTTACAATGCTGGGCCATTGGGCCTAAAACTATGTTCCCATCAGGTCAGTCATATATGCTACTTCATTGAAAAATCAAGGTTTCATTAGCCTACCATTATTGTTTTATATAACTGTCAAAATGTTTTCCTCAATCTTGTTTGTATCTTTTTCTTCATTTAAAAAAAAAGGCGTATTATGTTATATGTTTGATATGCAAAACCTCAATAAAAAATTATTTAAAAAAATAAATAAAAAAAAAGCGTAATTGCGTTATTCATATCCTTAAATAATTTTTGCGTGTGAATGGGTTATGAGGTGGATGTAAAGAGATTAGTAAATGAGTTTACTGGCAGATGAGAGGGGCAGGTTCCCAGTATCATCTCCTCCAATACCGACTATGGCCACCTCGGAGATGTTGGGATGCAGCATTTCCTCCCAACGGGAATATTCAAAGATTATTTCCGGACCGCCACTGGTCCCGGCTAGGTATTCCCTCTCCCTTGTGAGCTTTCTTTTCAGTTCAGCTCTGCAGTCCCGGTAACGATGCTGGATAGACTTCACATCCCTGTTATAGGCCCCCACTGCATTTATGGCATCCCTGATCTCATTCCACCACTTCCTCTTATCCTTAGGGGTGGCCTTCTGTGCCTGCATCCTCCTAGCCCTCTCCATATAAGCCTCTATAAGGGCCTCCTTCTCATCCATGGTATATCTCTCCTTCCTCTGCCTGGGCTTCCCATGCGTTGCGAGCCTCTGTTCCCCAGACTGTGAAGCTCCCTGTCTATGCTGCACACCACTGGGCCAAGCCACTTGTTCATCTTCAACAATGTGGCTGGGTCCACGCACCCCTTCCTCTCCCCCTTCCTGTCCCCTTTTCTGTCCCTTTCTGTCCCATTCCTCTCCCCCTTCCTCTTCCCCTTCCTCTCCCCCTCCCTCTCTCCTGCCTAACCTCCTGCCTAGCCTCCTCTACAAGCTCATCCCTCATCCCTAGCCTCCTGCCTAATGAGCTCTAATAGCTCCGGGCTAATCTGCCCCCTATCCCCCCCTCCTAACATACTCAAACAAAATGTGAAGGTGCCCAAATGAAAGGGGGTCAAAATAATGAAAAAAAGTAAAAAAAAGTGTTTAAAGTGTGAATGCGATATAAATAAATGAGGGTAAGGGGTATTAAACAGACAAACGTATATGTGGAAAAAGACGAAATTGAGTATATGTAAACAATAAGTTTAATAAAACAAAAAGCTATGGGCTTAAAGGGAATGGGGTATGGGCTTAAAGGGAATGGGGTATGGAGTGTAGTATGAGAGGGAATGAAGTATGGCTTGTATGTAGTGTTAGTGATAAGTGTATGTATGTATTGAATGTGTTTGCGTGTAAATGTGTTTATATAATAAATGTATGAACAAAACACTCGCACACTCACCCAAACAAACTCTTGATCACTAACTCTCACTAACTCACACTAACTCTAACTCACACTAACACTAACTCTCACTAACTAACTCACACTAACTAACTCACACTAAATCTCTCTACTCTCCAATCTCTCTACTCTCAAATCTCACCAAACCCTCCAACGCCTAGACCTGCACCTAACTCGAAAAAGCAATACAGTCAAAGAAGCCATGCTTATAGCATGCTTATATACCCTATGTAAATGTTTAATGATGTACCGGTTTACAAAGTAAAGGAGGTTCAGGTGTGCTTTCTTAGTTATTAGTATGTTTGCAATGTGTATTAGTTGTTTGAATTTGCGCATGATCATATTGATTTTGTATTTGTGTAATGTGTAATGCGAAGATGTTATAGTGATCGTTTTGCATAACATTATTCAAAAGTAGTATATGTAAATGCTGATTTGTGATTGTCTCATATTTGTCAAGTGGTGTAAATGTTTATTTCTACTAATGTTACGTAATCTTTAATGCAAATGTTTTGTTTGTGTATCAGTCTGTAATTCTTTTTTCATGTTGTTTTGTTCAGTGTTGCAAGATCGGAACGTATTTATGTATTCCTCGTTTAGTATTTTTTGTTTCCGATTGTGAATGTTAAATGCGTATGTGCTATGTTGCGTTAGTGATTGTTGTTTTTACATTTGATCTGTGTTTTTGTTGTGCATTATGTGGTATACGTAATATGACAGAGCAGTGTGTATTTCTCGTGAGATCGAGTGTTAGATGAAAAATCTGTGCTTAGTTCATTTAGAATTGATCTCTAAGGGAGAATTTTTAACACACCCGTAATTACACTTATTAAATAAACGTGGTAGTCGTGTTACTGCAACACATTACGAGGTTGTTTTCAGACTCGTAATACCTATGTTATAAAAAGATACGCAATGGAAATAACATATAAGTCATTTGCGAGCAGCCATAACGCAAAACTCGGAATCTGGCCGAAAGAAATGTAGTAATAAAAAAGATGCATTACTCATAAGAATGTCATTCAGAAAACACAGTTTTGTAGACTGGGAAAAGTTAGGGGGCTGAGAGCCAGTCAACACTGCAGAGCCAGTCAATACTGTATATTTGACTTTTCACTTTGCTGTGGATGCACTGTGTTAAGGAAAACATACACAGTGCTGCCAGAGCAAAGCTCTTTTTGAAGAGAACAGCCAGATGTGAAGCAGCACTACAAATTTAAAGCAGTAACAGTTTCTGCATGTGTCATGTTCTTTCTGCAGACATGCTGCATTTTCTGCGATGACATCTCAGATCACTGCATGTTCTGCCCTGGGGCATATAAGTATAATGATTTTCTACAGGGAGTGCAGAATTATTAGGCAAATGAGTATTTTGACCACATCATCCTCTTTATGCATGTTGTCTTACTCCAAGCTGTATAGGCTCGAAAACCTACTACCAATTAAGCATATTAGGTGATGTGCATCTCTGTAATGAGAAGGGGTGTGGTCTAATGACATCAACACCCTATATCAGGTGTGCATAATTATTAGGCAACTTCCTTTCCTTTGGCAAAATGGGTCAAAAGAAGGACTTGACAGGCTCAGAAAAGTCAAAAATAGTGAGATATCTTGCAGAGGGATGCAGCACTCTTAAAATTGCAAAGCTTCTGAAGCGTGATCATCGAACAATCAAGCGTTTCATTCAAAATAGTCAACAGGGTCGCAAGAAGCGTGTGGAAAAACCAAGGAGCAAAATAACTGCCCATGAACTGAGAAAAGTCAAGCGTGCAGCTGCCAAGATGCCACTTTCCACCAGTTTGGCCATATTTCAGAGCTGCAACATCACTGGAGTGCCCAAAAGCACAAGGTGTGCAATACTCAGAGACATGGCCAAGGTAAGAAAGGCTGAAAGACGACCACCACTGAACAAGACACACAAGTTGAAACGTCAAGACTGGGCCAAGAAATACCTCAAGACTGATTTTTCTAAGGTTTTATGGACTGATGAAATGAGAGTGAGTCTTGATGGGCCAGATGGATGGGCCCGTGGCTGGATTGGTAAAGGGCAGAGAGCTCCAGTCCAACTCAGATGCCAGCAAGGTGGAGGTGGAGTACTGGTTTGGGCTGGTATCATCAAAGATGAGCTTGTGGGGCCTTTTCGGGTTGAGGATGGAGTCAAGCTCAACTCCCAGTCCTACTGCCAGTTTCTGGAAGACACCTTCTTCAAGCAGTGGTATAGGAAGAAGTCTGCATCCTTCAAGAAAAACATGATTTTCATGCAGGACAATGCTCCATCACACGCGTCCAAGTACTCCACAGCGTGGCTGGCAAGAAACCCATTGAGAACCTGTGGTCCATCATCAAATGTGAGATTTACAAGGAGGGAAAACAGTACACCTCTCTGAACAGTGTCTGGGAGGCTGTGGTTGCTGCTGCACGCAATGTTGATGGTGAACAGATCAAAACACTGACATAATTCATGGATGGCAGGCTTTTGAGTGTCCTTGCAAAGAAAGGTGGCTATATTGGTCACTGATTTGTTTTTGTTTTGTTTTTGAATGTCAGAAATGTATATTTGTGAATGTTGAGATGTTATATTGGTTTCACTGGTAAAAATAAATAATTGAAATGGGTATATATTTGTTCTTTGTTAAGTTGCCTAATAATTATGTACAGTAATAGTCACCTGCACACAAAGATATCCCCCTAAAATAGCTATAACTAAAAACAAACTAAAAACTACTTCCAAAACTATTCAGCTTTGATATTAATGAGTTTTTTGGGTTCATTGAGAACATGGTTGTTGTTCAATAATAAAATTAATCCTCAAAAATACAACTTGCCTAATAATTCTGCACTCCCTGTATATCTTCAAATGAGGGTGTGTTTTGCAATTATTTTTTAACCATTGAAACACATTTTATGTCTTTAAATAGGTACTGTGTGCAGACATGTCAGGCTATGACTACGGCTCTCGCTGAAACGCATAAGCCTGTCTGACACACAGCACCCCGTTGTACCTCCTTGCTTTCCTTCTTTTAAACATTCGAATAAAAGCTGTTTTTATGAATGGTCCAATCATTTCACTGTTTTTAATTGCTGATCTTTGCCAGTAATCCGTCCGTTTGAAATGGGGATAGCCGGCCTGCCTCCAATTGGTTCCCTGGCATACACGTGATCTCCTTGTCATTGGAAGCCGTGGCGCATCGTGAGCTGTATGGTGTGGACGAGTGGTGACAGTAGACGGAGTACTCGAGAAGGACTTTGGAAGTTTACCGAAGCAGATCCGTGAGTAGGCTCAGCAGGGCTGAGTTTCTACTGTAAAATTCCTCGTTAAGTCGTATGACTACACACTTGGACGAGAAGGTGAGCTTATTTGAAGTCTGTGACTTTGGGATATAACTGGAGCTATTTATACAATACGGAGGCAGGTTGTTCTCCGCTTCTTGTGGAGATTATATACTCATGAACTTTGGCTATTTGGTATTTTGGTAACATCTGTATTTATATGTATTTACAGGCATATATACACATATAAACACTTAAATACATATGTATATATATATATATATATACACACACACATATATAAGTGCATTGGAACTCTTGGCAGTCAAGTAGCTGAAAAAAATCATATTTATGAAATATTCATATTTAATAATGCATTAACGCAGTATTAAAGTTTGGCCTTTTGTGTACGTCGGGTTAGCGTGTGAGCAGAAATGTTTTACTTTCAACTTGTAATATGCACTCAACCCGACGCGGGCAAAAAGCATACTTCTTGTTAACCCATGAGTGGGAGCGCAAACTAATGCTCCACTCATAAAGGACCACTAAACACAGTAGAATAGCATTATCAGTAAATGCTTAATAAAAAGACAATAAAAAGACAATTTTCCCTCCCACTACATCATATGACAGCCATTAGCCAATCACAAGATGTATTTATTTATATTCTGGGAATTATTGCACTATATTGAATCTATTTAGAAGATTTTCTGTCTATTTTTAAAATGTTACTGCACATGAGCAACTAGAGAGAGCACAAAAAGAAGTTGGCAGGTTTGCTAGTGACAGAATAGGGGGTTATAACTGCTGATATACAAGTGAGTTGCCTCAAGTAAAGATTTAGTACATGAGACTGTATCATATGCACATATTTTACCATAGCAATACTCACTAATGCAAGATTCGTCATGGAAGACAATGAGTTCATTAGCATGCAAATCCATTCACACATAATACCCAGTGGCACGATGGAACTGTATTTATATAAATATATCTGTATTTAAAGTTTTGCTTTATAAAGTGTAAATTAATGTACTTGTGTGTAATTAGAAATCTCACAGTTTTGTTGAATAAAAATAAGCATCAAAAACTTTTATTATTCTGTATCCCTTGATGTTTGATACCCTCACCACATGGGGCAAGATTATATTTATCTTTCCAAATCTATCAACAAGTCTGTCACCTTTACTACCTATAATGACTCAAATTTCTCAACAGGGAACTTGCTGGAAGTAAATAATCAAAATAAAATAAAACCCCCTGCTGTCAACCTAATCATCTCTAATAATAAAAAAAAATAACAGTCAAAAATATTCAAGTGGTTTACAAATGTCTCTGAGTTGTTAGTACTTTTTATAAATACACATGAATATTGTTCTGTCCATATATACACACATTTTAACAAGTGTGCACAAACCATTTTCCAATAATGCATACTTAAAAGGACAGTAAAGTCATAATTAGACATTTGTGATTCAGACAGAACATACAATTTTAAACATCTTGCTAATTTACTTCTATTATTTAATTTGCTTCCTTCTCTTGTTATCCTTTACTGAAAGGCTTATCTAGTTAAGCTCAGGAGCAGCAAAGAACCTAGGTTCTAGCTGCTGATTGGTGGCTTTATATATATACTGATTGTCATTGGCTCACCCATGCGTCAATGTGCGCTCGTATTACTAACTAAAAGTAAATAAGATCGTCAGCAACCCAACACATTTTACGCTAAAATATTAACGCAACTTGAAAGTTCATGTAAAAAGTTTGGACAGAGGAAAAAGTTGCACTAAACTATACTATTAACCCCTAAACCGACACACCCTCCTTAGCAAACTACCCAGCTACACTATTAACTCCTAAACCGCCACACCAACACATCGCAAATTACGCTGCTACACTATTAACCGCTAAACTGTCACGTCCCCCCCCACAAATCCCAAACTACCCTGCTACACAGGGCAACTTTGTTTTAGAATAGGGTTATTTTGTAGGTTACGTTTTTTTTTTAGAATAGGTTTTAATTTTATGCAAAATGCCGTGGATTGCCAGACCCCCTGAGTTTAGCGATGTGCTTTATCACTTTATTTTTAGTGATGGTAAATCCTAGCGTTTGTGAAACACACACGGGACACAGAAATAAAGAAAATAGACAGTCCTGAAGATTCAATACTCCAATATAGTTCCCATTCAAAGACTCAAGTGCAGCTCCTCTCTAATTGCTATAAGTTTAACCATCAATCATCTGAAAAAATATACAAAGAAAGGGCGCTCCAAAGGTGCATTAACTGGATAACAATCAGACATAGTAAACAAACATAAACACACAAGTGTAAACCACTTTTCATGCAAGTCTCGTAGTCTGGGTAAATTAGCAGCCTCCCAGCAGGCTGTCCTCTTTGTTCTACTGGCATTTTATCTGTAATTAAGTGAAACACACTCCAATGATATATTAACTTCTTTACAGACAGTTTGGGCTAGATTCCAAGTGGCAGGCATTTTTTAGTGCACAAATAAAGGCGCATGTTTGCGCCCCTTTGGGCATATGTAAAAGTCAGCTTGTATTACAAATTGAAAGCAAACGCGAACGTGAGAGCACAATCGCGATTTGCGCTTTTTGGGTTGGAAAAAAATGGGAAGAAAGTGATTTTACATAGGGATCCATAGGACCACATGTATCAATATATGTATGTCTATAAATACTATATATGCATATATGTATTTCAATACATATGTATGTATATATATATATATATATATATATATATATATATATATATATATATATAAAAATATATATGTGTGTATATGTATTTACATACATCTTTACACATATAAATACAGATATAAATATGTATAGAAGTACATACATATATCTTAATGCAATCCTGTGCTTGTATTTGTGCGAGCTGGTGGCTTTTATTTTTTTATGTTCAAAATGAGGATCCATTAAAGTCTATGGGGAACACGATCCTGCGTTCACAATTTTGCTGTTTTTTTTTCTGCGTGAGGATGTGACTGTGAGAGTGCAAAAATGTTACTTTTGACCTGTAAAATGTGTTAAACTGGGTGCCCAATGGTAAAAAAAAAACCTGTACAGATAAGGCACATCTGCAAATTTGGACTCAACTTGTAATTTAGCTCTTTAATAAGGAAAGCAAATACACTCACAATGTAAGTGTAATCTTGCTAATCTTGCAGTCTGGGAATGTTGGCAGTTTCCCAGCTAGGCTAGCTAGCTATTCTGTCTGTTGGTTAAGTTTACTTCTGCAGGTAATGGACTCCATTAATGGAGGCTGGTATTAAAATATTCCCTCCAAAGAGTTATTAAAAGAATAAAAAGTTTTTTTTTTTGTTTGTTTTTATAATAATTTTTATTGAGGTTGTACAAAACAATAACAACAGTAAAATGTACAATGAATAATATAGCAAACATATCTTTAGTTAAACTGGCAATGTCACTTAGACCTGAAATTAAACATGACTATACTGCAAAATTAACAGGCTATAGAAGGACAGGTCATCTTAATTGCAACAGGTTTGTACCCAACTGAGTGAATGGAGCCTCTTTTTTAATTTATATAAATCCACAGAAGGCAGCACCTTGCAGTATAAAAATATCTTTATTTCCACATGCTGGAATAAAAAAATGACGTTTCGGGTAGAGAACCCTTTATCATACAAAGCTAAAACACACTGTTCAAACCTTATAAAGGCCTACCTGTACACAGGTGTTCAATTAATATTTCTCAGCACTTCCACCTAGTGGTTACTCACTTCATTACATCTATGGTAGAACTTAATGTTCTTATTTCACCTTAGTGCCAGATAGAATTAAAATCAATACAGAAAAAATATATACATATGCAGAAAAATGACATATACAGATACCAATGTAATTTCAACCAAATAAATTATTGATAGACAAATTATTGAAAATGTTAAGAATTTTTTTTGTTGAAAAACAATTGCAGCAAGTTAAATGAAAAATAATTGCAGCAAAATAGACATTTCATGACTCAAAATTATTCCAAAAATAATTACAAAGATGAATATAAAAATGATTATAAAAATAGAGTGTAATCCAATCCTTTATTTAAACCCAGGGGTTGCATTGCATTGAGTTTGTAGATCCAAAATGCCTCTTTCTTTTTTAGCATTAATTCTCTATTACCCCCCCCCCACCCCGTCTGGGATGTGGCACTGCATCAATGATTTGAAAACGGACCTGACTAATGTTGTGGCCACATTGGATAAAATGTCCTGACACTGGTGCCTCCAAGTTTCCACATCTGATATTGCTTTTGTGTTGTACTATCCTATCACGGACACGGCGTGTCGTCTCGCCAATGTAAATTTTTCCACATGGACTTTTTATGAGATAGATAGCAAAAGCAGTATCACATGTGTAAAAGCCTTTTATCAATTTTTTTTTACCAGTGAGAGGATGTACAAATTGAGGGCCTTTGATCATCAAATTGCAGTTGCCACATCCCAAACAGGGATAACACCCATAGTTTTTATCAGATATGTAGCTTTGCTGTTTTTTGTTTGCACTTCCAATATCAGTATGTATAAGCTCATCTCTGAGATTTCTCTTTCTTCTATAGGCAGGCATGGGGGGTACTGCAAATTCAGCAACACCTGGGTGGCTGAATTTGCAGTAACTGCAATTCCATGATCAAAGGCCCTCAATTTGTACATCCTCTCACTGGTAAAAATTTTTGATAAAAGGCTTTTACACATGTGATACTGCTTTTGCTATCTATCTCATAAAATGTCCATGTGGAAAAATTTACATTGGCGAGACGACACGCTGTGTCCGTGATAGGATAGTACAACACAAAAGCAATATTAGATGTGGAAACTTGGAGGCACCAGTGTCAGGACATTTTATCCAATGTGGCCACAACATTAGTCAGGTCCGTTTTCAAATAATTGATGCAGTGCCACATCCCAGACGGGGGGGGGGGGGGGTAATAGAGAATTAATGCTAAAAAAGAAAGAGGCATTTTGGATCTACAAACTCAATGCAATGCAACCCCTGGGTTTAAATAAAGAATTGGATTACACTCTATTTTTATAATCATTTTTATATTCATCTTTGTAATTATTTTTGGAATCATTTTGAGTCATGAAATGTCTATTTTGCTGCAATTATTTTTCATTTAACTTGCTGCAACTGTTTTTCATCAAACTTGCTGCAATTGTTTTTCAACAAAAAAAATTCTTAACATTTTCAATAATTTGTCTATCAATAATTTATTTGGTTGAAATTATATTGGTATCTGTATATGTCATTTTTCTGCATATGTATATATTTTTTCTGTATTGATTTTAATTCTATCTGGCACTAAGGTGAAATAAGAACATTAAGTTCTACCATAGATGTAATGAAGTGAGTAACCACTAGGTGGAAGTGCTGAGAAATGTTAATTGAACACCTGTGTACAGGTAGGCCTTTATAAGGTTTGAACAGTGTGTTTTAGCTTTGTATGATTAAGGGTTCTCTACCCGAAACGTCACTTTTTTATTCCAGCATGTGGAAATAAAGATATTTTTATACTGCAAGGTGCTGCCTTCTTCTGTGGATTTATTGTGACTAAAGGGATTACAGCACCCTTTTTTGGCCTGCACCTGACAGTGGAGCTGAGCTACAAACTGTTCTGGTATTACTATTTTTAATTTATATAAGCGATGCTTGCACCTCAATTGCTAAAACAGGCCACTCTTGGACCTATGCAAACTGAAAAATTCGGGGAGGTACATTAATGTTCAACACGGTCACTCTTGGACCTGGGAAAATATATAGATAGAGAAAAGATAAAAGATAAGCCAAGAGAATAGAGGAAAAAGTATAGCAGGCTAAACTGCATATAGAGAATATAGGTAACTAGGTGTTGATGAGTCTATAATATCTGAACACTATATCCTCCTAATAGTAGGCATAAGATAGGTTTGCAGGTTTATAGATTTATAGGGGCCATTCAGAACTGGTATAGTGTGAGTACTGGAATGTCAAAAGCTTGGAGTTGAAGCTTCTATATTATGAGATTAAAACTTGGAGGGGTGCTTAAACATGGTTGGGTTCTAGGAATTTTTGTGGAATTAAAAGAGCTTAATTAGCTAATTATATTACCTGACATGTAAGCTCCTGCTAAACTAGTTCTGCAATAACAACAACATGCTATATAATTAATGGGTTAAATATAATGTCTCAAGAGATCTTATTAGAACTATATCCTACACACACCAGAATTACCCTATGTACCTTAGTTTAAAAAGGCTGTTTAGGTCCGGGAGGATGGAAATACTAATGCTGACAATAGTATGGAAGTAGAAAACAAAAAGAAGATACAAAAAAAGGGTTAAAATGCTTAAATATGGTTAGGTTTCAAGGGTTACTTCAGGGATAAAGGAACTCTGATAACTAATTATGTTTTCTGATGGGTAGGATCATATTATACTGAATCTGTAATAATAGCTGCTAGCTATGTATCTAGTACCCTGAACTTAAAACCACAGAGAGACCGGAATTTAAACTGATGTAATACTGTTTTGAAATATGTAAAATTTCTCAGCATGCCACACTACATCGGCCGCTGGCAGTGCGGGGGGATGCCGAGTCATTTCCATAGAAGTACATCAATACTGAACCTTGTGAGCTCACTGTGGACAGTCTTTTGAGCTTAAATGATAGGGATAGTTAGCAAAATATGTAAAACCATCCTTAACATGAACCTCAGTACTACGACAGTTTAAAGATATGTGTTAGACATGATCCAAGCAAAATGAGTATATGCATACCTGTATACCTAAGCTTTGATAGAAAATAATATGAAATACATAAGTCTTCCATCCACCTCCAAAGTCATATAAATAATCAAGAGATCAAAACAAAAACAGGGTGAGCATAAAACCACATTATCACTAGTCTAGTGCTATACATTGATATTGTATATAGGAGCTATTAAGAAATATATCAAACAATGTGTATCTATATCATAGTAGAGAAGCAGTAGCTAACGTATAATAAAACTCTTGACTTAGTATAAGCTAGAAATAGTTACTAGCGTCCATCTTGTCACAAGCCAAAAGACCTGAGCTCCATGTCCGTTATTTACTTTATCCGATACCCATCCTTATATAATCAAGGACAGTGTTCATCTGAGAGGCCAGGCTTGTCGCGGCACTGCAACTGGTTTGTTGTGAAGGGTTACCTGCAAGATCAGGCTCTCCCGGGATATCAATGTCCTCACGCTGCAAGATGGAGAGACAGTTTCTCTGGGGTGTTAAACCAGGCTTGTTGCAATCAGAAATGCTGGTTGACAGATCATTTTGTCCCCCACAGTTGTGGTGTGCACCAGATTTCTGCTTGAAAAAGGTCGACAATACCCTTATGTGAGATAGACCTGCTCCTTTAGCCTCAGGGGCCGCAGGACCAGGGATAGAGCTCTGTGACGCAGCAGCCCCTCGGGCCTTGTAGAAGGAAGCGGGAGGCCAGCCAGACTTTGCCTGTAGCTCCGGGTAAGTAAAGTTCCTGTCAGCTCTGAGGCAGCCCTCCGAGGGCTCCGGGGTAGGAGCGGAACACAGGTCCGAGATGCCCAGAATTATTGAGCAAAGATCCTTCTTTAGCTGGTCGTAGCTTTGTGTAATCGCGTTACTGATAGTGTGCTCCCAAGTGTCCACAGCTGCTAGCACCTCCATGTTGTGTGCTAGGATGTCCCCCTATGTACTCCGCAAATGGAAGCTGCTATGCGAGTCTGTTTCCGAATAGACCCTAGTGTGAGCCCAGACTGTAGTTAGCTTAGTCCTGGGGGGGGTGATGTAGATGTTTCTTCAGTCTATGCCGCCATGCTTGTTACGCACCTCTTGGAGATTTTTATAACACTAGTAGTAGGAATGATGGCATTATTTAGTAGTAAACAGTTCAGCTTAATTTCCACTTTCATAAAACGTTGTTTTGGCAAGGAAAGGTAGATATATGCCACGGTAAATATCCAGATCTCTCAAGATTGTGAGGAGCTTCTCTTTTTTGCGACTGATCATGGCGGCTGCAAGGCCCCGCCTTCAAGAATAAAAAGTTTAATCATCAGGCTGAAAAAAATAAATTATATAAATAAAAAAAGTAGAAAAGTAGAAAGCACTCTCAAGAATTTTTTAGAGTAAAAATTAAAAATGTTTTTATTCCCTATTAAAACGAAAAAATTCCTGAGAGTGCTTGCTAATTTTATATATAGCAGCAACAATAAATCAATACAAGGTTATCAATACAAGGTTAGATTACAATTGGAGTGCAAACTATTTTGCGAGGGTTTTCGTGAGCGTTTACGCCCCCTTACAATTGCTATGATATTACAAGTGGAGCGAAATTGCGATTTCGCTAGCGCAATCTTGATTTAGGAGATAATCCTTACTGCAATTACAGAGCTGTGGTTAACTCTTTTGTAAAATTAAAAAGTTGCACAAAACACTATAAAA
The DNA here is from genome assembly GCF_027579735.1 of Bombina bombina. Lineage (NCBI taxonomy): Eukaryota > Metazoa > Chordata > Amphibia > Anura > Bombinatoridae > Bombina > Bombina bombina. Next base: position 436,679,780 of record NC_069499.1, read on the forward strand.
ATACATTACAAAGTACAGTTACACTCATATTAACACTGTTATTATTATTACAATAAGGTTATTATTCTCAAAATATATTGCACACAATAAATGGCTCAAAGATATGAGCTCTCAGATGTTAGAAAAAAAAGCAGCCAAGGGCTTTAACATTAAGATACATACATATACATGTCTAAATATGTATATGTATATATATATATATAAAAACAACAGAGAGGGTTGGCGCACATCTAAATACTTGAATCCACATGTTTATAACATTTACAAGCAAAATTATATTTATGCTGCAAGACTTTAAGTCTATATATCTTTAAATAAAGTTGGGATCTTAGTCACACAATATGGCCATATTCTGCTAAGCCAGTCTACCACTTACAAGGTGTCCCAAAATCAGACTGGTCCTAACACTAGTCTGTTTTAGCTTTGCTGGGCTGAGTCAATCGATTCTAATATTAAATACAGAATTCCAAAATTGCAGTGCTATGCCTCAAATCATGACTGCACAGAATGAAACTCCCTAGCTTTATATGTATATATATACCATAGTCACATTATACTAGTCAGTTTACCTTTGCTGTATTTAGATGTGCGCCAACCCTCTCTGTTGTTTTGTTATTGTTTTGGTCTTTTTGGCAGCACTCCCACAATATGTGTGCTAGTATTTTAAAAACTTAAAAATGTTTTTTTGTGGTGTGCTTAACCAACTCCCCCTTGTGTTTGCTTCTATCTATCTATATATATATATATATATATATATATATATATATATATATATATATATATATATATATATATATATATATATTAGTGTATTTGTATGTGTATACAGTATATGTATTTACAATGAAGAAAAGAAAGCTTTTTGAGAGGAGCACCAGCTGTTTAAAACATAGGCTATTATTAAAGGGACACTGAACCCAATTTTTTTCTTTTCTGATTCAGATAGAGCATGTAATTTTAAGCAACTTTACTCCTATTATCAAATTTTCTTCATTCTCTTGGTATCTTTATTTGAAAAGCAAGAATGTAAGTTTAGATGCCGAACCATTGTTGGTGAACAACCTGGTTTTTCTTGCTGATTGATGGATACATTTAACCACCAATAAACAAATGCTGTCCAGGGTACTGAACAAAATATTGGCTTGCACCTTAGCTTAGATGCCTTCTTTTTTAAATAAAGATAGCAAGAGAACAAAGAAAAATTGATAACAGTAGTAAATTAGAATTTTCTTAAAATTGCATGCTCTATCTGAATCATGAAAGAAAAAAATTGGGTTCAGTGTCCCTTTAATCCAAGTTAAAATGGAGTTACACAGCATAATGATGATAGGTAAGTGGAAAAGGTCAGTACACAGCTGACGCATTTCAGCTTGCAGACGTACTCCAAGCTGTCATATCCATATTAAAAACAAACCCTCCATTTAAAGGGGAAAACTGGCCTCTTATTGGTTAATTGTACTATAGGTAAAGAAGGCATACATAGTTGTCTCACATTCATCCAATCAGATGCCTCCAATACCGGACATATTAGAAATTCTTAACTTGATACAATTTAGTTATAACTTAAACAGGCATTCAATGACTGATTCATATTACACATAAGGCACAATATAACATTCCTAATTTAATGTGTAGGTGAGTACTTATGGTCACTAACGATCCAGTCAGTAATGAAAGCTGTTTGTAGGTGCACAAAAATGGGTTGGTTAGTAGCAGACATTGGCATCTATCCCTGATAAAGTGGCAAAATGGTTTTCACCAGTGCAAGCACCATACTTTCCAGCACTGTCATGACATGACATGGTAAATTTTAGATATTAAATATTAAGCTTTAAACTTAGATACTCCATACGGAGCTTCATAAATATGCCCCTTAGTGGCTAAACCTTTTCAAAATATCATTATAGGATTGCCTATTTAATATTAATATGATTTAATTTATTCCCTTTTCTCAACTTTCAATGTTAGAAGGTACTTGATAACCAGAGATTTCAAATTTAGCCCTGATACAGTTGTAGTTAAATTTACATTTCAAGGGTTAGTAACCATAGTCCTAAACAATATACTGCTTTTTCACAGTATCAATAGCTTTAGAATGGTGAACCTACGTGATAAAGTCTCTACATATTTGATATGTGGCTATTGTCTACGGACTACAATCAAATGATTACAGTCAAAACTAGATTACCAGAAGTTAATCAGATCATAATCTAAGTTAACCCCTCCTAACAACCTGGTTTTGAGTTTAAAAATCCAGAAGACTTCTTGTTTGGCCAAGGCCCTTTCTCTATCCCCACCTCTAGGTGGTTTCATAATCCTCTCTATTGCAGTCCACTTTAAAGTCTCTAATCTGATTGTGTTCCTTTATGAAGTGTTGCACTAATAGTTCCTGAGGTGCCTACTCTAATGCTAGACAGGTGCTCCCTAACCCTAGACCTCAACTCCCTGGTTGTTAGAACAATGTACTGTTTATTGCATTGTGTACAGGACATAAGATAAATAGCAAAAGTAGTTCTGCAGTTCATACAAGTTTTTTTTCTTAATGTCTTGCCCTGTTACAGAGGATTTGAAATCTTCCCCTTGTTCAACCTTTGCACATGCTAGACACTGTGTATAGCTGCACTTATACATCCTATTGTAAATCAGCCATGAGGAGTTTGTGGATTTTGATTGTTTCTGGGAGGTTGGAGCTCACATGTTGCCAATTGGGCAGTTCCTTTTATATGCAAATTTAAAATCCCTCTTATTCAAATCCACCAAGTTATCATCTGCTGACAGCATAGGGAGATGATGTTTTATGATGTCACATATATCAAAGAACTGGTCAGAAAAATTTGTAATGAACATGATTCCCTTATACTCAGCCAATTTCTTCCTTTTGCTCTTACTTTTCTCAGCTAGTAATGCATGTCTAGTTACCATACTGGCTGCTCTTTTGGCTTCTAGAATCACCTTCTTCTTATATCCTCTTTTACTGAAACTTTGTACTAAGGTCTATGAATATTTCTCATAATCCATTTCCTCTGTACAATTACTCTTTAAACTGAGGAATTGCCCCTTAGTTACTGCTCTGAAAACTCTCTTCGGGTGGTTGCTAGTGGCATGCAATAGTGTGTTACCACTAATGGGATTCCTATAGATTACTGATGATATGTTCATACCAGTGGTGCCATTTAAGGTAATGTCCAAATAATTGATACATACAGCTAGAATACGAGTCTTGCGTTAGCCTTAAAAAGCAGCTTTAAGGGGTCCTAACGCTGCTTTTTAACGCCCGCTGTTATTACGAGTCAGGCAGGAAAGGGTCTACCGCTCACTTTTTTTCCGCGATTTTAGCTTACCGCAAATCCCCTTACGTCAATTGTGTATCCTATCTTTTTAATGGGATTTGCCTAATGCCGGTATTACGATCACCTGAAAAAGTGAGCGGTAGACCCTCTCCTGTTCAGACTCCTACCGCATATAAAAGTCAGTAGTTAAGAGTTTTATTGGCTAACGCCGGAACATAAAGCTCTTAACTAAAGTGCTACAAAGTACACTAACACCCATAAACTACCTTTTAACCCCTAAACCGAGGCCCCCCCCACATCGCAAACACTATAATAAAATTATTTAACCCCTAATCTGCCGACCGGACATCTCTGCCACTTTAATAAATGTATTAACCCCTAAACCGCCGCACTCCAGCATCACAAACACTAGTTAAATTTTATTAACCCCTAATCTGCCATCCCTAACATCGCCGACACCTACCTACATTTATTAACCCCTAATCTGTCACCCCCAACGTCGCCGCTACTATATTAAATTTATTAACCCCTACATCTAAATCTAACCCTAACCCCCCTAATTTAAATATAATTTAAATAAATGAAATTAAATTACTACAATTAAATAAATAAATCATATTTAAAACTAAATACTTACCTATAAAATAATCCCTAAAATAGCTACAATATAAATAATAATTACATTGTAGCAATCTTAGGGTTTATTTTTTTTTTACAGGCAATTTTGTATTTTACAAGAATTTTAAACTAATTACACCTAATCTAATCCCCCTAATAAAATAAAAAAGCCCCCCAAAATAATAAAATTCCCTACCCTATACTAAATGACAAATAACCCTTAAAAGGGCCTTTTGCGGGGCATTGCCCCAAAGTAATCAGCTCTTTCACCTGTAAAAAAAATACAATACCCCCCAACATTAAAACCCACCACCCACACACCCAACCCTACTCTAAAACCCACTCAATTCCCCCTTAAAAAAACCTAACACTACCCCTTTGAAGATCACCCTACCTTGAGACGTCTTCACCGTGCCGGGCACAAGTGGTCTACCAGAGGGTCCGAAGTTTTCATCCTATCCGGCCAAAAGAGGACATCCAGACCAGCAGAAGGCTTCATCCATGCGGCATCTTCATCCTTCCGGAGCGGAGCGGAGCGGGTCCATCTTCAAGACATCTGACGCGGAGCATCCTCTTCATCCGACGGCCGAAGACTGAATGACTGGTCCTTTAAGTGACATCATCCAAGATGGCGTCCCTTGAATTCCGATTGGCTGATAGAATCCTATCAGCCAATCGTAATTAAGGTAGGAAAAATCCTATTGGCTGATGCAATCAGCCAATAGGATTGACCTTGCATTCTATTGGCTGATTGGAACAGCCAATAGAATGCGAGCTCAATCCTATTGGCTGATTGGATCAGCCAATCGGATTGAACTTTAATTCTATTGGCTGATTGCATCAGCCAATAGGATTTTTCCTACCTTAATTCCGATTGGCTGATAGGATTCTATCAGCCAATCGGAATTGGATGACGTCACTTAAAGGACCAGTCATTCAGTCGTCGGCCGTCGGATTAAGAGGATGCTCCGCGTCGGATGTCTTGAAGATGGACCCGCTCCGCTCCGGAAGGATGAAGATAGAAGATGCCGCCTGGATGAAGTCTTCTGCTGGTCTGGATGTCCTCTTCTGGCCGGATAGGATGAAGACTTCGGACCATCTGGAGGATCACTTGTGCCCGGCTGGGTGAAGACGTTTCAAGGTAGGGTGATCTTCTAGGGGGTAGTGTTAGTTTTTTTTAATTTAATTAGTTTAAAATTCTTGTAATTCTTTTTTTATTTTCTGTAATTTAGTGTGGTTTTTTTCATAATTTAGTTTATTTAATTTAATTGTAATTAATTGTAGGTAGTTTAGGTAATTAGTTTAATTATAGTGTAGTGTTAGGTGTAATTGTAACTTAGGTTAGGGTTTATTTTACAGGTAAATTTGTATTTATTTTAACTAGGAAGTTATTAAATAGTTAATAACTATTTAATAACTATTGCACCTAGTTAAAATAAATACAAAGTTGCCTGTAAAATAAATATAAATCCTAAGCTAGCTACAATGTAACTATTAGTTATATTGTAGCTAGCTTAGGGTTTATTTTATAGGTAAGTATTTAGTTTTAAATAGGAATAATTTAGTTAATTTTAGTAAATGTATTTAGATGTATTTAAATTATATTTAAATTATATTTAAGTTAGAGGGGTGTTAGGGTTAGACTTAGGTTTAGTGGTTAATAATTGTATTATAGCGGTGGTGACGTTGGCTTGCAGAAAACCTGTAATACCAGCGTTGTCTTAAGTGAGCGGTAAGAAAAAAAGGAGTGTTAGCACCGCACACCATTACCGACAAAAACTCGTAATCTCGCCGTATGTTTTTTTTTATTATTTTAAAATATTGTATTTTATTATTATTCAAATACTCCACAGAATTGCCTATTCTTCCTTCACCTCCTCTCCAGATCAGCAGGAGGTCATCAATAAATCTTCGATAGATGATTATGGGGCTGATTTATCATCGGTCTGTTCGACATGATCCGACATGATCCGACAGACACTGTCGGCATTTATCATTTCACAAGCAGTTCTTGTGAACTGCTTGTGCAATGCCGCCCCCTGCAGATTCGCGACCACTCAGCCGCTAGCAGGGGGTGTCAATAAGCCCAATCGTATAGGATTGGGCAGATTGCAGACCACAGCCTCAAAGGCAGCGGACCAGTTATGGCGCAGCGGTCTGAAGGCTCGCGCAGAAACAGGGGCATTAAGCTCCAATCAGAGCTTGATAATTGGGCCCCTATGTCTTTCTAAATGGATTTATATCTAGATAGATGTGGTCCTGCTCCCACCACCCCATAAATAGGTTGGCGTAGGGGGGGGCAAATTTCACCCCCATAGCAATCCCACATCTCTGGAGAATTATGTGTGAGAAGGAATTCCATCACCCTCACAACATACTTGCACAGTTCCCTGTTGTGACCATGATATTTTTGGATAAAAAATGAAAATGCTTTTAAACCATGTTTGTGGGGTATTGATGAATAGAGTGACCTTACATCTATGGTGACCCATGTATATTCCTTTTCCCATACTATTTCCTTGACTAAGTTAAGTACATGCTTAGTGTCAGTAGTGTGTCTCCATAGCTCTTGGACTAGTGGCTGGAGGAGAGCATCCAGTCATTCGGATAGGTGTTCGGTCAGTGAACCATTTAGTGATCTCGGATGTTAGAGAAAAAAAAACATTCAAAGAGCTTTAACATTAAAATACATACATATACAGTACATGTCTATAGATGATATATATATATATATATATATATATATATATATACATATATATACAGTATATATGTGTGTGTACATATATATTAGTGTATGTATAAGTGTATATACAGTATGTATTTACAGATATATATATACACATATAAAACACACAAATACATATGTACACATATATAGACATTTTGCCATTAATTAGAGGAAAACATGTAAAATCATATTTATGCAATATTCCCATTTAATAAAGATTTTAACTATGAATTTACTTAATTTAAATATTTCACATTCCAATGTTCTGTACATAGCAGAATATGTTCCATGTATTTAAAAATAGATATTCCTATATATCTGTATATATCTATACCTATATATAATCATCTATATAAATACATAGGTATACATATATATTTGTTTTAAAAACCATTAGATAAATGCAGAAATATTTATTTTGAATAATTTGAACATATTCTGTTATGTAAAGAACATTGGAATATGAAATATTTATATTTTAATGTCGTGTTTGTGCTAATGAGAACATGTCATGGTGTTTGTGCGAGAATGGGGGGTCAACATTTTTTTCTGCATTGAATTCTATGAGGGAAGGCGAAAATGTGGTTGCTATTTTGAATTTTGACTTTAAGTGTGATTTGGGTTACCACTGAAGAAGAAACAGTTTACTTTCAACTTTTAATACCAGTGCAATACGACTAGTGCAAAAATGAAAATCCTAGCAGAGTTTTCTTTATAGCGAAAACGCAAAACACCGCTCCACTCGTAATCTAGCCCACAATCGTTAATGAAAATAGTTGTCAACTAATCTCACTATCGAGTGTTGCCAATCAACAATGTTCAGCAATTGATCCCTAGGTAACTGAAAAAAGATACTGCACTAAACTTACAAACTTGATTAAAGCAAATGCAACTGAAATTGTGACTATTTTAGCTCATATTAATTAGACCTTTATAATATTATGCTATGTATTTGGGAATCGAGATCTAAATTCATTGCTAGACCTTCATACCCTCAATGCTCTACATCTCATATACATTGAGATGCTTGTCACTATATATATATATATATATATATATATATATATATATAGAGAGAGAGAGAGAGAGAGAGAGAGAGAGAGAGAGAGATATTTATATATACAGTCATGGCCAAAAATGTACCCCTGTCAGATAATGCAGCACTTCACCCAGAAATGTGTTGTAATTAGAAATGTTTAGGCATTATCATTTTTATTTATTTTGTTTGTATTGGTATGACACAAAAAATGTGGAGAAAAAAAATCTGACACATTCCACGCAAAACTCCAAAAATAGACTGGACAAAATTATTGGCACCCTCAATTTAATTAAAAATAACTGAAATCAATTGCTTCCTGTAACCATCAATGAGTTTCTTACACCTCTCTACTGGAATTTTGGACCACTCTTCTTTCGCCAACTGCTCCAGGTCTCTCAGATTGGAAGGGTTCCTTTTTCCAACTGCTGTTTTGAGATCTCTCCACAGGTGCTCTATGGGATTGAGATCTGGAATCATTGCTGACCAGTTTAGTACTGTCTCCAGTGCTTTGTCTTAAACCATTTCTGTGTGCTATTTGACATGTGCTTTGGTTCATTGTCCTGCTGTAAGACCCATGACCTCTGACAGAGATCCAACTTTCTGACACGGGACCTACATTGCACCACATAATTCTTTGGTAGTCATCAGATTTCACAATGCCATGCACACATTCAAGACATCCAGTGCCTGAAGCAGCAAAGCACTAAGATCTCTGGAGATGGACTTGTAACCTTGAGATTGTCCATAGTTTACCACAATTTTTGCTCACAAATCTTCAGACAATTATTTGATGCTCTGTCTCTTTCCATGTTCAGTGTTGCACACAGAGACAAAACAGAAAGTTTGAGTCAAGTTTTCACAATTTTATTGGTTACCATTGTGATTTCTATATTTAGAACCTGTTAATTGATACAGGTGAGTTTAATTACAAATTACAGGAGCATCAAAATCTTGGAATTCAATTATTTCTTAAAATTTTGAGAAGATGCCAATAATTTTGTCCAGTTAATTTTCAGTTTTGTGTGGAATGTGTCAGATTTGGGTTTTTTTTCCTCCACTTTTTTTGTGTCATACCAATACAAACAAAAGAAATAAACATGAGTAGGCCTAAACATTTGTAATTGCAACAATTTTCTGGGCGAAATGATGCATTATCTGACAGAAATGCAGGGGTGCCAATATTTTTGTCCATGACTGTATAGACTGTATGTATATATATATGTGTGTGTGTATCCAATTACCAGATCCTTCCCACTATAGGATAACCGCCTGGGTGCAACTTTGATACAATACAGCAGCCAAGAAAAGATGCACTCACAGGTCTTTCACAAAAAAACGGAGTTACTTTATTTGTAACGTTTTCGGAGGAGGCGAGACCTCCGAAAACGTTACAAATAAAGTAACTCTGTTTTTTTTGTGAAAGACCTGTGAGTGCATCTTTTCTTGGCTGATATATATATATATATATATATATATATATATATATATATGAATATATGGATACCAGCTAGTATAGGTTATATAGTTGATTGTGAACTGGAGCCCACCTATTAACAATGTCAGATGAGACTACAGGTGCAAGGAGGTTTAATAATTATTATGTCAATTCTAAGAAAAAAATTCTAAGAAAAAAACACAGTAAACCTTAGCCAGCACTACACATATATCAATACTGTCTAAATTCGGAAGAAAGCTGAGCTAATGCTTCTATTGTTGCACAATAACTTTGCACTTATATAGTAATAAATTGTGTTGCTTTACCTTTTGACTACTGTAATAATATGTTTAGCTTTTAGAACCTCACAGTTTCTTCCGAATTTAGACAGTATTGATATATGTGTAGTGCTGGCTAAGGTTTACTGTGTTTTTTTCTTAGAATTGACATATATATATATATATATATATATATATATATTGTATTTTCTTATTCTTCTTATTTTTAGTGCTTAGAAGGATCTGTCTACAGTGTGCATTTCAAAGTCCTCTGAAAGGAAACCTCTTATTTCACCAAAGCTCTGCACATTTTCCTTGTGTACTTATGCAAACCCTTCCACCAGCTACAAGCCCATACAGACACATAGGACCCACCATCTTGTAAGTAAATAAGTATCATACTTCTAGCAGGCCCCACCAGTAGCTGCTTATTGACCTGTAGCTCCATCAAGTCCAGATCCTCTCTCTCAGAGCCAAGGCTCAATGTAAACTGTGTCTGCATTTAGGTATCAGTACAGAATTAGACCCAAATGATAGGATGAAGTAAAAACACAAACTGTCACTGAGTAGAACCTAGGATGTGACGCACAGGCGCAGCAACAGTAGGACTTAGATTTGAAGATAGGAGAACAAATACTCACTGGAGCCGAGGAACTGAAGACTAAAGGAGCAGCAGTAGACCAGCAGGTAGGAGACGGTCAGGCAGACAACAAGCAGTGATACTCTGAAATAATAATACTGAGGTATTCAGGAGAGTGGCAGGCAGGCAAAGGTCAGTGACCTACAAGCAGGCTTAATACAGAGGGTATCCCAGAGAATGGTCAAGCAAGCAGAGGTCAGCAACTTAACAGGCAAGTCCAAGAGAAGTCAGGCAGGCAGAGGTCAGCAACTTACAATCAGGTTTAATACAGTGGGTATTCAGGAGTTTGATCAGGCAGGCAGAGTTCAGCAACTTACAAGCAGGCTTAATATAATGGGTATCCAGGAGAGTGGTCAGGTAGGCAGAGGTCCGCAACGTAATAGGCAAGTCCAAGAGAAGTCAGGAAGGCAGAGGTCAGCAACTTATAAGCAGCAGAACAAAGAGAGCACCCAGGGAAACAGAACTGAATCCAACAAACGGTGCAGATTAAAATGGGCTGCCTTTCCCCCTCTCCCACCCCCTTTTCTCTCCCCTCTCTATTTTATTTTTTTCACCCTGAAAAACCCCCCAAGACTTTTACAGAAAAATTTGAATGTTTGCCTTATGGATCCCTATATTATATTATTATATGGGTTGTTCCCGCACTGTCTTAATTGGACTACAGATTATTTTGTATGACTAGTTAAAAGTCCATACTATGTTTGGATTTTCTTTCTATCTTCGTTATGTACTTCCTTTAGTCTACGATTGACAATGTACTTTATTAAGTCTTGGAAAATAAATAATATATAAAAAAAAGGACTGCCTCATGTAATCAGGAATGGCCGGCACAGAGAGGAAAATGTCACATTGTTAGGCAATGCAACGCTAAGCCGACTGCTACACAGACTGGATCCGGAAGCTGAATCAGCATGGTGAAGATCACCTCCATATGCTGGGAGATAGTCTTAAATAGTTTAGTGAAGTTCTGATGAAGAAGCGCTGACATACTCTGTACAAGTTCTCTTAACACATCATCCATATCATTATGGTAGAATAGATGAGGTCCGCTTAAATACAGGTCACTCAGTAAATGTGTACTAGTGATCTTGCTCCTAGTATAAGCAGTATTGGTTCACTGCTACCCAGACCAAAGTGCACCACTCAGAGAGGTTAGTTTGCAGCATGTCCTGTCCTGCAAACAGACTAGGTCTCTGGGGCTAGCTGTTTGCTAAAAATGTTTCTTGTAGTTGTAAACTTGGAAGAGAGCAAAACACAGACAATATTTAGCAGAATAAGCAAAATATTTATGGAGCTACCAATGACACAGCTTAGTATGGCCGTTGTCTGTTGGCCAAGATCTTAGAATTGTGTTGAATCATACCAAGGTATAACAGGAAATTAACACAATATTATAAATGGGAGTGCTTTACCATTAACATAAACTTGTTGAAATCTACTTTGCAGATTGTGAGGCCTAGCACAAACAATTATAGCAGGTTTTGTCAATTGTCCCAGATGAATCAATAGGAGGTGGCAGCTAGGAAGCTGTGTCTAAACAAGCCTGCACCACAAGGATTCTGGAGCTGGAACCCTTTGTCTTCGATTGTCACTTAGATTATAACCTCTCTAGGAAGGAGGGCCCTTTTTACAAGCCTGCTTCCTTAATCTACTCTTTATTTATTGGGTCCATTGAAAAGAGTTGCAGAATCTTTTGGCATGTTACAAATAATAATATTAATAAATACAAATAATAATAATAATAAAATAAAACAATAATAATAGCAGATCTTTTGGACCACTTTACTTTGGTGGTAATTGTAGTTTGTAAGGTAATAGATAATCTAGAGGTTGATCACAATCTTGCTTTTGGCAGATAACGATTTCTGAACTTTGAATGGTATTATCAGTAGTCGTGTATTCAGCTTCTGATAAATTAATCCAAATTTATACTGATTCTATGATTTGTCTGAAAAATAAATCCCTGATTGATATATTTAACAAAATAATAAGCACCAAAGGGTCATCATCAAATCCATCCCAGTAAAGGGGGAAGGATTTGAAATTATTTGGCTAATCAGCTCCTTCATTTGCAGTGATGTACAGGGGGTCTGTACAATGTTCACTGTCCAATTCTGTCATAGCATTACAAATGATTTATGTTAGGGACATATAGTCAGGCGCAAAATGTTGATTTTAGTTAATTAGTCACAAAGGCTAATCTAGCATAAGGAGGTGGGAGACTAGAGGAAGTGCAGCAGCCATTTTAACTTTGACTATAGGTAAAGGGCAGTTGTGTGCTCATTTTCCTTTAGGACCTCTCAAAAATATTTTGCCAAAGTACAAGTTGGAAGTGTTTGTATCTGTTTGGGCATGTTGTCATCCAGTGTGGCATGGGCCTTTTTTCAGTGTGTTTTGGCCATGCAGAAAACCAATGATATATTAAAAAAGTTTAAAAGGTGTTGGTTATCAAGTCATTTTAGTTGTTGAATTTGACAAGTGAAACAGAGTCCTGCAAATGTATTGTTCTGAATTGAAAATGTAAATTGTGATCAGCAAAACAGGACTGGTACATATTATATATTGGACCATTTTTTTTTAACAGAAACCATAATGAGAATATGCTACCAATAAACAATAAATATGACTCTATGGGGGGTAGTTATCAAGCCGTTTACTTTTCTGGCTTCGCCGGCCCAATACGCCCGCCTAAGCTCGCCTCACATCGCCGCCGCGGACCTGAAAAAATACGCCTAAGTTATCAAATAAAGCTGTCAAAAAGCCGCGGGGTGATGAGCAGCGGACTGTGAGAGTTATCACTCATCCGATCTCGCTGCCCTTCGGCTTTTTCCCAGCTTTATTGCTAGCCTGTCACTAAGCACTCACACTAAACTACACTGTTCTACCCCCTATACCGGCGCCCCTGGAGCCTCCCGCAACTCAATAAAGTTACTAACCCCTAAACCGCCGCTCCTAGACCCCGCCGCAACTCTTATAAATGTATTAACCCCTAAACCGCCGCTCCTAGACCCCGCCTCAACTCTTATAAATGTATTAACCCCTAAACCGCCGCTCCTAGATCCTGCCGCAACTCTTATAAATGTATTAACCCCTAAACCGCCGCTCCCGGACACCGCTGCCACCTACAGTATACCTAGTAACCCCTATCCTGCCCCCCCTACACCGTCGCCCTCTATTATAAAATTATTAACCCCTATCCTGCTGATCCCGCACCTCTCCGCAACTAAATAAATAGTTTAACCCCTAAACCGCCGCTCCCTGAACCCGCCGCAACCTATATTAAACCTATTAACCCCTATCCTGCCCCCCCTACACCGTCGCCACCTATAATAAATGTATTAACCCCTATCCTGCCCCCCACTACACCGCCACCACTGTAATAAAATGATTAACCCCCAAACCTAAGCCTAACCCTAACCCTAACGCCCCCCTAACTTAAATATTAATTAAATAAATCTAAATAAATTAACTCTTATTAACTAAATGAATCCTATTTAAAACTGAATACTTACCTTTAAAATAAACCCTAATAGAGCTACAATATAAATAATAATTATATTCTAGCTATCTTAGGATTTATTTTTATTTTACAGGTACCTTTCAATTTATTTTAACCAGGTACAATAGCTATTAAATAGTTATTAACTATTTAATAGCTACCTAGCTAAAATAAAGAGAAATTTACCTGTAAAATAAATCCTAACCTAAGTTATAATTACACCTAACACTACACTATACTTTAATAAATTATTCCTATTTAAAAATAAATACTTACCTGTAAAATAAACCCTAAGATAGCTACAATATAATTAATAATTATATTGTAGCTATCTTAGGATTTATATTTATTTTACAGGTAACTTTGTATTTATTTTAGCTAGTTAGAATAGTTATTAAATAGTTATTAACTATTTAATAACTACCTAGCTAAAAGAAATACAAAATTACCTGTAAAATAAATCCTAACCTAAGTTACAATTAAACCTAATACTACACTATCATTAAATTAATTAAATAAACTACCTACAAATAACTACAATTAAATACAATTACATAAACTAACTAAAGTACAAAAAATAAAAAAAGCTAAGTTACAAAAAATAAAAAAATAAGTTACAAACATGTTAAAAATATTACAACAATTTTAAGCTACTTACACCTAATCTAAGCCCCCTAATAAAATAACAAACCCCCCCAAAATAAAAAAATGCCCTACCCTATTCTAAATTAAATAAATTTCAAAGCTCTTTTACCTTACCAGCCCTTAAAAGGGCCATTTGTGGGGGCATGCCCCAAAGAAAACAGCTCTTTTGCCTGTAAAAGAAAAATACAACCCCCCCCCAACATTAAAACCCACCACCCACATACCCCTAATCTAACCCAAACCCCCCTTACAAAAACCTAACACTAATCCCCTGAAGATCATCCTACCTTTAGTTGTCTTCACTCAGCCGAGCCACCGATGGAACTGAAGAGGACATCCGGAGCGGAAGAAGTTAATCCTCCAAGCGGCGCTGAAGAAATCTTCCATCCGATGAAGTCATCATCCAGGCGGCGCTGAAGAAAAGTCTTCGATCCGGCCCATGTCATCTTCAAAGAGGCGCTGAAGAGGTCTTCTATCCGGGCGAAGTCATCTTCCAAGCTGGGTCTTGAATCTTCCTTCCACCGACGCGGAACCACCTTCTTCACCGACGGACTACGACGAATGACGGCTCCTTTAAGGGACGTCATCCAAGATGGCGTCCCCTCAATTCCGATTGGCTGATAGGATTCTATCAGCCAATCGGAATTAAGGTAGGAAAAATCTGATTGGCTGATGGAATCAGCCAATCGGATTGAACTTGAATCTGATTGGCTGATTCCATCAGCCAATCAGAATTTTCCTACCTTAATTCCGATTGGCTGATAGAATCCTATCAGCCAATCGGAATTGAGGGGACGCCATCTTGGATGACGTCCCTTAAAGGAGCCGTCATTCGTCGTAGACCGTCGGTGAAGGGCATTTTTTTATTTTGGGGGGGTTTGTTATTTTATTAGGGGGCTTAGATTAGGTGTAAGTAGCTTAAAATTGTTGTAAAATTGTTGTAATATGTAATTTTTAGCTAGGTAGTTATTAAATAGTTAATAACTATTTAATAACTATTCTAACTAGCTAAAATAAATACAAAGTTACCTGTAAAATAAATATAAATCCTAAGTAAGGTAAGTATTTATTTTTAAATGGGATTAATTTATTAAAGTATAGTGTAATTGTAACTTAGGTTAGGATTTATTTAACAGGTACATTTCTCTTTATTTTAGCTAGGTAAGCTATTAAATAGTTAATAACTATTTAATAGCCATTGTACCTAGTTAAAATAAATTGAAAGGTACCTGTAAAATAAATATAAATCCTAAGATAGCTAGAATATAATTATTATTTATATTGTAGCTATATTAGGGTTTATTTTAAAGGTAAGTATTTAGTTTTAAACAGGATTCATTTAGTTAATAAGAGTTAATTTATTTAGATTTATTTAATTAATATTTAAGTTAGGGGGGCGTTAGGGTTAGGGTTAGACTTATTTTTAGGGGTTAATAATTTTATTACAGTGGCGGCGGCGTAGTGGGGGGCAGGATAGGGGTTAATAAATTTATTATAGGTGGCGACGGTGTGGGGGGGGCAGATTAGGGGTTAATAAATTTATTATAGGTGGCGACGGTGTAGGGGGGGCAGGATAGGGGTTAATAAATTTATTATAGGTGGCGACGGTGTAGGGGGGGCAGATTAGGGGTTAATACATTTAATATAGGTTGCGGCGGGTTCAGGGAGCGGCGGTTTAGGGGTTAATACATTTATTATAGTTGCGGTGGGCTCCGGGAGCGGCGGTTTAGGGGTTAATATGTATAGAGTAGCTTGTGGTGGGCTCCGGGAGCGGCGGTTTAGGGGGTAATAACTTTATTTAGTTGCGGCGGTGTAGGGGGGGACAGATTAGTGGTGTTTAGACTC
This sequence comes from Bombina bombina, assembly GCF_027579735.1. Taxonomy (NCBI): domain Eukaryota; kingdom Metazoa; phylum Chordata; class Amphibia; order Anura; family Bombinatoridae; genus Bombina; species Bombina bombina. The sequence continues at coordinate 436,695,800 of NC_069499.1, forward strand.
GGGGTACATGTTAGGGTGTTAGGTGTAGACAGCTCCCATAGAAATCAATGGGATGTCTGTCAGCAGCGAACTTGTACTTTCGCTATGGTCAGACTCCCATTGATTCCTATGGGATCCGCCGCCTCCAGGGGTGGCGGATTGAAAACCAGGTACGCTGGGCCGTAAAAGTGCCGAGCGTACCTGCTAGATTTTTGATAACTAGCAAAAGTAGTGAGAATGTGCCGCACTTGTGTGCGGAACATCTGGAGTGACGTAAGAATCGATCTGTGTCGGACTGAGTCCGGCAGATCGATGCTTACGTCACAAAATTCTACTTTTGCCGGTCTCGAGCCTTTGATAACTAAGGCGTATCAGCCTCGCCACAAATACGATGTGGAATTCCAGCGTATTTGAGGTTGACGGCTTGATAACTAGGCCCATTGTGATTATATCAATATTGAAAAGGGCTCATCAGCAGCTTTTTAACAAGTATGAAAAAAGCGATATTAAATTATGACTTACTTGTTTGTTTCTCCATTCCATTTTACAAATGCACGGACATTTTGTCACGTATAACCCTAATTTTCAATTAACATTCAATGGTAGATATTGAAAAAAAAGTGTATAAAATACTTGTTTTGCACATACACCAACACATGTGATTAACATGCAAATATTTACATATATATATATATATATATATATATATATATATATATATATATATATATATATATATATATAAAATTTAAGGTACAGTCAACTCCAACATGTTTATTGTTTAAAAAGATAGATAATCCATTTATTATTACCCATTCCCCAGTTTTGCACAGCCAACATGGTTATATTAATATGCTTTTAACCTCTGTGATTAATTTGTATCTAAGCATCTTTTGACAGACCTCTGATCACATGGCTATTTATTTATTATTTATTGACTCACATTTTAGCCAATTAATGTAGGGTCAGCCACAACTCCACGGGAGACAGCACAACGTTATCTGTATGGCCCAAATGGACTAGCAGTCTTGTAAAAAGCTAAAAATGTGATGAGGCTGTCTGTAGTGGATTAGAAAAAGCATACATTTAGATGTTATAATATATAATATTATAACAATGTTGGTTGTGCAAAGCTGGAGAATGGGTAGTAAAGGCATGTTGTCTGTCCCTTTAAGTATCAAGGTGTCAAAACTTTTCCTGCCTCCCTGTAAACAAATGTACCATTGCTTGCACCTCAGGGAAGAATTTTTGATAGTCAAAGTTAACAAAATAGTTGAACTATATTCCATTAAATTTAACATGAACATCTGTGAATTATGTGTAAGAGTACTGCAAGGACATGGAGCACTGCAATAAGTGTTTCAATGGTATTACACTGAACTCCTCAATTACAAACAGAAAGTACTGCAACATCTAGCCACTGTAATCATGTTGCTAGTGACAAGATTGCAGGTAAAGATGTTTGTTGTTAAACTGAATTTGTTGTGCAACAGTTCTGTTAGCATTGTCATAGATTCAATAAACTTAACTACCCTTATGATCTGTTAATTTCTTCAAGTAATAGTAAAGCTAGCAAGATATCTAATTCCAACAATTATCAAATTCCATTTAGATCATTATTTTTTTATAATAATCAAGAAAGGAATGTGAGGGCAATGTTCTGTTGGACCTTTATATAATACTGACATGTTGATAACTTAGAAAAAAACAGCTTGTTGAATGGTGCAGAAGGACATGTTTACTGAAAAAAGGCTGCAAACGATCCAGTGTGAAATATATTCAAACTTATATTCAATACCACAATTTTCATGTGTTGTATGATATTTTATAGGTATGACTATTCATTTTTTTATTTTTTTTTGCATTATATGGATTTTGACACAAGATGATGTACAAACTAACAACTGACGTCTTGTTAAATTGGGCTCCATGTGTGCACTAAAAGTCCTTACAACAACAGCAGAACTACACTATAAGTGCTAAAATACTCCAGCCATAAAATAGATTTACAATTCCATATGCACAGCTGACTCCAGTACTTGCAACTGGCCACAATGAACTAGCTTATGAGTGGAGAGCTAATCATTGCTAACGCTCACACACTAACTGCGCTTGACTTCGGCTTTTTGCGTGTGTTGGATACTGTGCGTAAAGTAAAAAGTTTTCACACGAGCTGTAACCCGACACAAACTAACCAGACACATGCAAAAACTTCCAATATTGTGATCACGTTTACGTATTTTGCCATAGGCTTCAACGGAGAGTGAAAATTGAAAAAAAAAACACCTACTTTCATGCAAACCTGATCACATTTTCTCAAGTACGCTAACCCGACATAAATATTTCCCATTCCAATGTTTTTCACAAAGCATAATATAGCTCCATGTATGAATCAGCATGCTCATATCTTTGAGCCCTTTTAAATTTTGTATGCAATTTAAAAAAATATATATTTTTATCAGATGGTGTTTTTATCTAACTGTCTAACTGTACTTTTAAATATAGTTTTGATGTATTTCATGACACATTTTATTCACGCTTTAAATTAGAAAAGAAAAGAACAGAATCATTATTTGGCACACTTAGAAGGTATATTACCAGATTACAATAGGGTGGAGTGTGTATGTAATGTATAGTGATTGAATTAAAACATAACATTTATTAACTAATATTATAAAATATTGTGGACCATGCCACCATATAAACTAGAATAGGACACAAATATTAAAATAATAAAACATATATTGTGCACTGCAAACTCTCCTATTCGGGGATAAATCCCCAAAGTATCAATTATTCGGTGTCTATAATGTATCAGCTTATATATTGTGGTAACTATAAGACATTCCACAGATGTTTATATTATCTGAATGAGAGTGGTCTTAAGCAAGGATAATAGTGCTAAGCGGTGTGGCTAAAATAAGCATAGACTCATATACACAAATTTGCCTGTATTATAACTATTATTAAAGTGTCGCCGCACCATTACCAATAACCGCTATCTAATTAAGCTTAAATAATTTTTCTATTGCCCAAAAAAGGCCAACAATTAACAAGTTACCAAATATGATTTTAACAACAAATTAAGGAGGAGAGAAGCAGTACGTGTATATATGGCATTAGGCACTACCTCCCTCTGATACATAGGTTTACTCTTAGGGGGGTATTTGGAATATTACCTACATTTCTTCCCACCTTCCCTAAAGGATATTAGGGACTTATTTACATTTTATTCAAGCGTAACAGTTAACTAGAGCTCTGAAGTCATGCTACCCCAAAGCACACTAAATTCAAGTGCGCTCGAGCGAACGCATTTACTTTGAACTTGTAATACGCTCACCACTTCAGACATGCGCAAACACCTGCGATAAGCCCAACTGTTAGCGCTTCACTTGTAATCCAGCCCACAATGTGTGTTTTCATTACCCTATTGGCTGCAGATACTGTGTGGAGGTACAGATTACAAGAACTTCATGTTTGACTAATAACTGCTTTTGCCTTTTTGCACTTACACTATCAAATTTCTACTATGATGTGCAGACCTTTTGTTTTCTTATATATAGTTCCCTTATGGTAAACTATTGCTGTAAATGGAAACATCCTACACTATGAAAGTAACATAGATTCATTTAGTTTATTCATGAATCACCCTAATATTGGGGTTGATTTCAATCTTTCTGATTTTTTTTTACAATGCTGTTATTTATATCCACTTAATTAATGACCACTCAAAACTTTAAAAACACGGTCAGGAGCGGAAAAATTGTAAATAAATGAAAATAGAAGAGTCAACCCCAATATCTGATAGTGATTTTACTGCATATTTTATACAGTATAGGATTAAAACAATGAAAAAATACTAAAAGAATTATAGAACATTATGCGATACAGCATGATTTAATTATATGATACTGCATGATTGAATTATGTGATACTGCATGATTGGATTATGTGATACTTCATGATTGGATTATGTGATACTTCATGATTGGATTATGTGATACTTCATGATTGGATTATGTGATACTTCATGATTGGATTATGTGATACTGCACAATAGAACATTTAGGACACAGTTTTAAATGTATGTTTTTTTTGGGGGGGGGGATTAGGGAAAAATAACTGCTTGGACTGATTTTTCTTTAGATGGGGAAATTAAGAAATTTCACTTGTGAGAATCAATTTGTTTAGGTAATTAGAAATGGATCAAATTCTTCAAGCTTCAATGCAATGATTTCCTTGCTTTATAAATTTCACAAAATCTCATATGTACTGTAACTGAATTGTCATATTTTTATTAACGATATGAGTGAGTGTATTAAAAGCATATTAATGTTTTTCAGTATAATAAACCAAATCAATGTGCTATTGTTAAAACTACACATAGCTAAGTGTGTCCTGCTTGGTTAAAATACATTGCTAAATTGTATTTTGTGCAGTGCAAGCTCTTGGATTAGAACAGAAATCACACTGCTATTTAGTGACACATTTTATATGTTATAAGTTGTACCAGCTCAATTGTTCTACAATTGAATTGACGTGGAGGTTGACCTAACATATGCTAATGTGGTCAGTGTTGTATATCCCTCTGCTAACCCATACTGATCCAGTGGTCTTATTTAACAGCCCGTGAAGTCACTCTTACTGTCACTGTTTTAAAGCTGATTTATTATTGGTATTTTTTTTTCTACCATGGTTCGGGGGGGGGTATTAGAAAATTTACTTGAAAGATCTTTCATATTGTACATTATGTATATTACATTATCTACAAATAAATTATTTTTATTATTTTCTGGAATACATTATTAAATATACAAAAATACTGATAAAGTCATTATTAACCATATCAATGAATTAGGCTAATGATTGCGTGGGAAGCACTAACATTAGCACGCAGCTTGATATTACAAGTCCATTGTAAAGAACGGTTAGCGCAGCCTATACTTTTAATGGATATTGCAAATGCACTAACATAATTACAAGCTGAAATGTATAATTTGCGTTCAAGCAAAAGCCAAAACTGCACTACAATATTTAGCGCAGTTTAAGACAAAGTAAACTGTAAGGGTTAAAAAAAAAGTTGCACAAAACGCATTAAAAAAATAAAGAATTACATTCATATGTATACTTTATTTTTAACATATATATATATATATATATATATATATATATATATATATATATACAATATTAATTAAAAAAGGTTTTAAAATACCTTGAAACATGCAATATAATTGTATTACTTTTAAATGTGTTTTGAATAGAAATACTATAAATTCAATGTTCTCCACATTGAAAAAAATCTTTTATCTTTAAATAGATATTTCTATATATTTCTGTATACAATATCTATCTATCTATCTATCTCTATATATATACTGTATATATATATATATAGATATAGATATAGATATATATATATATATATATATATATATATATATATATCCTCCATGTGTAGCTGCACTCACACTGCAATAGGGTCATCAACCAGGGTGCCAAGTCGATAATGCTTACAGTCTGTTTCAATGAAGGACTGCACTCACTGGATTTTGGATACAGAATTTTAAATATTTATTGTGGTAACGTTTTGGGGTTTGCAGACCCCTTCCTCAGACCTATCTGGTCTGAGGAAGGGGTCTGCGAACCCCGAAACGTTACCATAATAAATATTTAAAATTCTGTATCCAAAATCCGGTGAGTGTATCCAAAATCCGGTGAATGCAGTCCTTCATTGAAACAGACTATATATAAATAAATATATATATATATATATATATATATATATATCTATAGATAGATATTTCTATGGGGGGTAGTTATCAACGTGTCAACTTTCCTGCCTTCGCCAGCCCAATACGCCCACCTAAGCTCGCCTCACATCGCCGCCGCGGACCTGAAAAATTTCGCCTAAGTTATCAAATAAAGCTATCAAAAAGCTGTGCACCAAGTACGGGACGATGAGCAGTGGACTGTGAGAGTTATCACTCATCCGATCTCGCTGCTCTTCGGCTTTTTCCCAGCTTTATTGCTAACCTGTCACTAAGCACTCACACTAAACTGCACTGTTCTACCCCCTATACCGGCGCCCCCGGAGCCCCCCCCGCAACTAAATAAAGTTACTAACCCCTAAACCGCCGCTCCTAGACCCTGCCTCAACTCTGATAAATGTATTAACCCCTAAACCGCCGCTCCTAGACCCTGCCGCAACTCTGATAAATGTATTAACCCCTAAACCGCCGCTCCCGGACACCGCTGCCACCTACAATATACCTAGTAACCCCTATCCTGCCCCCCCTATACCGTCACCCTCTATAATAAAGTTATTAACCCCTATCCTGCTGATCCCACACCTCGCCGCAACTAAATAAATAGTTTAACCCCTAAACCGCCGCTCCCAGACCCTGCCGCAACCTATATTAAATTTATTAACCCCTAATCTGCCCCCCCTACACCGTCGCCACCTATAATAAATTTATTAACCCCTATCCTGCCCCCCACTACACCGCCGCCACTGTAATAAATTTATTAACCCCTAAACCTAAGTCTAACACTAACCCTAACACCCCCCTAACTTAAATATTAATTAAATAAATCTAAATAATATTTCTCTTATTAACTAAATTAATCCTATTTAAAACTAAATACTTACCTTTAAAATAAACCCTAATATAGCTACAATATAAATAATAATTATATTGTAGCTATCTTAGGATTTATTTTTATTTTACAGGCATTTTTCAATTTATTTTAACTAGGTACAATAGCTATTAAATAGTTATTAACTATTTAATAGCTTACCTAGCTAAAATAAAGAGAAATTAACCTGTAAAATAAAAACTAACCTAAGTTACAATTACACCTAACACTACACTATACTTAAATAAATTATTCCTATTTAAAACTAAATACTTACCTTTAAAATAAACCCTAATATAGCTACAATATAAATAATAATTATATTGTAGCTATCTTAGGATTTATTTTTATTTTACAGGTAACTTTGTATTTATTTTAGCTAGTTAGAATAGTTATTAAATAGTTATTAACTATTTAATAACTACCTAGCTAAAAGAAATACAAAATTACCTGTAAAATAAATCCTAACCTAAGTTACAATTAAACCTAACACTACACTATCATTAAATTAATTAAATAAATTACCTACAAATAACTACAATTAAATACAATTACATAAACTAACTAAACTACAAAAAATAAAAAAGCTAAGTTACAAAAAATAAAAAAAATAAGTTACAAACATTTTAAAAATATTACAACAATTTTAAGCTACTTACACCTAATCTAAGCCCCCTAATAAAATAACAACCCCCCCCAAAATAAAAAAAATGCCCTACCCTATTCTAAATTAAAAAAGTTCAAAGCTCTTTTACCTTACCAGCCCTTAAAAGGGCCATTTGTGGGTCATGCCCCAAATAATTCAGCTCTTTTGCCTGTAAAAGAAAAATACAACCCCCCCAACATTAAAACCAACCACCCACATACCCCTAATCTAACCCAAACCCCCTTAAAATAACCTAACACTAATCCCCTGAAGATCATCCTACCTTGTCTTCACTCAGCCGAGCAGCGATGGAACCGAAGAGGACATCCGGAGCGGAAGAAGTGATCATCCAAGGGGCGCTGAAGAAATCTTCCATCCGATCAAGTGATCCTCCAAGCGGCGCTAAAGAAGTCTTCCATCCGGGCGATGTCATCTTCCAAGAGGCGCTGAAGAAGTCTTCTATCCGGCCGATGTCATCTTCCAAGCCGGGTCTTCAATCTTCATCCCGCCGACGCGGAACATCCTTCTTTACCGACGGACTACCGACGAATGAAGGCTCCATTAAGGGACGTCATCCAAGATGGCGTCCCTTCAATTCCGATTGGCTGATAGGATTCTATCAGCCAATCGGAATTAAGGTAGGAAAAATCTGATTGGCTGATTGAATCAGCCAATCAGATTCAAGTTCAATCCGATTGGATGATCCAATCAGCCAATCAGATTGAGCTCGCATTCTATTGGCTGTTTCGATCAGCCAATAGAATGCGAGCTCAATCTGATTGGCTGATTGGATCAGCAATCGGATTGAACTTGAATCTGATTGGCTGATTCAATCAGCCAATCAGATTTTTCCGACCTTAATTCCGATTGGCTGATAGAATCCTATCAGCCAATCGGAATTGAAGGGACGCCATCTTGGATGACGTCCCTTAAAGGAGCCTTCATTCGTCGGTAGTCTGTCGGTAAAGAAGGATGTTCCGCGTCGGCGGGATGAAGATTGAAGACCCGGCTTGGAAGATGACATCGCCCGGATAGAAGACTTCTTCAGCGCCTCTTGGAAGATGATATCGCCCGGATGGAAGACTTCTTTAGCGCCGCTTGGAGGATCACTTCATCGGATGGAAGATTTCTTCAGCGCCCCTTGGATGATCACTTCTGCCGCTCCGGATGTCCTCTTCGGTTCCATCGCTGCTCGGCTGAGTGAAGACAAGGTAGGATGATCTTCAGGGGATAAGTGTTAGGTTATTTTAAGGGGGGTTTGGGTTAGATTAGGGGTATGTGGGTGGTGGGTTTTAATGTTGGGGGGGTTGTATTTTTCTTTTACAGGCAAAAGAGCTGAATTCTTTGGGGCATGCCCCACAAATGGCTCTTTTAAGGGCTGGTAAGGTAAAAGAGCTTTGAACTTTTTTAATTTAGAATAGGGTAGGGCATTTTTTTATTTTGGGGGGGTTTGTTATTTTATTAGGGGGCTTAGATTAGGTGTAAGTAGCTTAAAATTGTTGTAATATTTTTAAAATGTTTGTAACTTATTTTTTTTATTTTTTGTAACTTAGCTTTTTTTATTTTTTGTACTTTAGTTAGTTTATGTAATTGTATTTAATTGTAGTTATTTGTAGGTAATTTATTTAATTAATTTAATGATAGTGTAGTGTTAGGTTTAATTGTAACTTAGGTTAGGATTTATTTTACAGGTAATTTTGTATTTCTTTTAGCTAGGTAGTTATTAAATAGTTAATAACTATTTAATAACTATTCTAACTAGCTAAAATAAATACAAAGTTACCTGTAAAATAAAAATAAATCCTAAGATAGCTACAATATAATTATTATTTATATTGTAGCTATATTAGGGTTTATTTTAAAGGTAAGTATTTAGTTTTAAATAGGAATAATTTATTTAAGTATAGTGTAGTGTTAGGTGTAATTGTAACTTAGGTTAGTTTTTATTTTACAGGTTAATTTCTCTTTATTTTAGCTAGGTAAGCTATTAAATAGTTAATAACTATTTAATAGCTATTGTACCTAGTTAAAATAAATTGAAAGTTGCCTGTAAAATAAAAATAAATCCTAAGATAGCTACAATATAATTATTATTTATATTGTAGCTATATTAGGGTTTATTTTAAAGGTAAGTATTTAGTTTTAAATAGGATTAACTTAGTTAATAAGAGAAATATTATTTAGATTTATTTAATTAATATTTAAGTTAGGGGGGTTTTAGGGTTAGTGTTAGACTTAGGTTTAGGGGTTAATAAATTTATTACAGTGGCAGCGGTGTAGTGGGGGCAGGATAGGGGTTAATAAATTTATTATAGGTGGCAAAGGTGTAGGGGGGGCAGGATAGGGGTTAATAAATTTAATATAGGTTGCGGCGGGTTCAGGGAGGTTTAGGGGTTAAACTATTTATTTATTTGCGGCGAGGTGCGGGATCAGCAGGATAGGGGTTAATAACGTTATTATAGAGGGCGGCGGTATAGGGGGGCAGGATAGGGGTTACTAGGTATAATGTAGGTGGCGGTGGGCTCCGGGAGCGGCGGTTTAGGGGTTAATAACTTTATTATAGTTGCGGTGGGCTCCGGGAGCGGCAGTTTAGGGGTTAATAACTTTATTATAGTTGCAATGGGCTCTGGGAGCGGCGATTTAGGGGGTAATAACTTTATTTAGTTGCGGCGGTGTAGGGGGGGCAGATTAGGGGTGTTTAGACTCGGGGTACATGTTAGGGTGTTAGGTGTAGACAGCTCCCATAGGAATGAATGGGATATCTGGCAGCAGCGAACTTGTACTTTCGCTATGGTCAGACTTCCATTGATTCCTATGGGATCCGCCGCCTCCAGGGTGGCGGATTGAAAACCAGGTACGCTGGGCCGTAAAAGTGCCGAGCGTACCTGCTAGTTTTTTGATAACTAGCAAAAGTAGTCAGATTGTGCCGCACTTGTGTGCGGAACATCTGGAGTGACGTAAGAATCGATCTGTGTCGGACTGAGCCCGGCGGATCGAAGTTTACGTCACAAAATTCTACTTTTGCCGGTCTGTAGCCTTTGATAACTAAGGCGAATCAGCCTCGCCACAAATACGCTGCGGAATTCCAGCGTATTTGAGGTTGACGGCTTGATAACTAGGCCCCATTATCTGTATATAATCATAGTTTTTTTCCTATGCACTAGTCTATGGGGAGAAGAAGCTAGCGCGATTGCGGTATCTGAAGTCCTGAAGTTAGAGAACCTCGGTCTTTCACTCACATGCTGCTTTTTTACTTTAACCTGTAATATGCACGCTAATGAGGCTGTGCAATAAAGTTTTGCTTTGAGCACAGTGCCACTTGTAATCTGCCCTCTTTTTGTTAACGTATATTATTAATTCTTCCTAATTATTTTATAGCAAGCTCTTTAAATATTACTATTGCCATAAATTGATGCAAAGGGAAAAAGCCCAAGAAAGGGTCACAAAGACCAGTGGTAAGGTTTTTGAAGGATCCTTATGTTTTGCGATAGGCTCAAGCCAATACTTTTATTGTAATAAGCATTCTTTCATGAACAATACACAAAAATCATTGCTTTATAGCCTAAATTCTCCTGCTTTTGACCTAATCCACCATCGTTATATCATTCCAATTTCATTTACACCTTCAACTTCTTTTTGCATGCAATGGAAATAACATGCATATTATGAGTTGAAAGAAAATGTGTTTGTTTGAGCGCTATCAAATTAAATGTGCAGCATGATTCGCTGCCATAACACTATATGCAACAGGTACGTGCATGGCGGGATTACCCTATCATAGCCCTAGAGGTGATTCTTGTTCCGGTATTTAAACAGGCATTTGACTGTGTCAGTATACACGCCGTTTTTTCGACTGGGAGCTCCGCTGCACAGGTGATTTCAGGTATGTCGTACTTCGTGTCTCTCAGTGCGATATTTATGTCCTAAACATTTTCTTTGTTACAGTTTAATGGTGAAGTGCCGGCACATTGTTTTGAATTGTTTTAATGAGTGTACAGCCTCTTGAGTGTTTACTAGTTTCCCAGTGAGTCTTCTTAGTGGAAAGCTTTATTTAAGAGCCGTTACGAGTCCTCCACAGCGGCATGTGCCGTGATATGAATGTTAACACTGGGGTGTTATTTTGTAAATAGTATGCGGCTTGGGTTCCCGAGTGGTAGATAGTTGTCATTGTGCTGATTGGGGATATTTTCCATAACCTGGTTGTTTGTGATTATACATTTATACACATATGGCAATGCTAGATTTTGGATGGCTCAATATTGGGTCCTAATGGCGCTTTCTGGATTGATACATCTAGTATGTTACTTTTGATGTGTTACTGTTAGAATTGCCACTGATCTATGTATGTTACTTTTTGTTGTTGATAACACTGTGTATAGGCTGATAATAGTATGTTACTATTTGGTGTATAAATGTCATTATTTCCACTGTTTTGATCATGATGTGGTATGACATATTGAGCTTGCTGGGCACAATGCACGTGTCCCTCTTGCTTTTAGACTAATTTGAGGCATCTCCTGTGGTTTTTCTTTTAGACAGTATTGATGAGTAAGTCTGTGCATGCAGACTATACATATATATTTTTTGTCTGTAGGTTTGAACATGCTGATTATATTTTTTGGGCAGGTAGAGCTCCCTGAATTTGGTCACTATTTCTTTTTTATTGGTAATAACATGAGTTATTGATGTCCCATAATGACCATTGGCTGGTTCAATACATACCATTTATTATCTCCCTCCATGTTGTCCCTGTGAAATACCACAATGTTTGTATACACATAGATTCATATTCTGTGTAGATATTTCTACTTGATTGGCGTACCTCTATTAAACGTTTTTACCCATGTTAAGTAGGATTTTTCCTGTAACAGCGTACTTTGGTAATGCTTGATGGTTTGAACTTGTTATCCAGCGTGGTTGTTGACATAACCAGTTCTGTATCGGTCTGTCTTGTTAGGCATGAGCTTGATAGTTTGACTGGCTTTACATAACTGAACAGTGTTGCTGGCTATTACTGTCTGTCCCTTTTGGTAAATTGCTGAATTCTTCTGATATTGTTTTTAATCATTTATGTATAGGTTGGTGATGGGTGGTTTTGTTATTTGTTCACATTTAGGTATTCACTATATTAGTTTTTGTGTTATGTGTTTATTTTCAGATTATATATGTCCTGATGAAGGCCTGAATGAGGGTCGAAACGTCGACCATGTTCTGGTGATATTATCAATAAAGAAAAAATTGGGTTTATGTACAAATCCTGAGAGTGCCCTTTTCTACATGGATCCATATACTTCTTTCTTTTGAGGACTGCACCCAGGTCTATCATACACCACCCAGGTTGGAGTGCTGGGCCACAGGCTAATTGAAACAGTATATATATATATATATATATATATATATATATATATCCTCCATGTGTAGCTGCACTCACAATGCAATAGGGTCATCAACCAGGCTGCCAAGTCGATAATGCTTACAGTCTGTTTCAATGAAGGACTGCACTCACTGGATTTTGGATACAGAATTTTAAATATTTATTGTGGTAACGTTTTGGGGTTCGCAGACTCCCTTCCTCAGACCTATCTGGTCTGAGGAAGGGGTCTGCAAAGCCCGAAACGTTACCACAATAAATATTTAAAATTCTCCCGGTGAGTGCATATAGATAGATAGATAGATAGATATTTCTATATCTGTATATAATCATAGTTTTTTTCCTGTGCACTAGTCTATGGGGAGAAGAAGCTAGCGCTATTGCTGTATCTGAAGTCCTGAAGTTAGAGAACCTCGGTCATTCACTCACATGTTACTTTTTTACTTTAACCTGTAATATGCACGCTAATGAGGCTGTGCAATAAAGTTTTGCTTCGAGCACAGTGCCACTTGTAATATGCCCTCTTTTTGTTAATGTATATTATTCATTCTTTCTAATTATTTTATAGCAAGCTCTTTAAATATTACTATTGCCATAAATTGATACAAAGGGAAAAAGCCCAAGAAAGGGTCACAAAGATCAGTGGTAAGGTTCTTGAAGGATCCTTATGTTTTGCGAGAGGCTCAAGCCAATACTTTTATTGTAATAAGCATTCTTTCATGAACAATACACAAAAATCATTGATTTATAGCCTAATTATATATATATATATATATATATATATATATATATATATATATATATATATATATATATATTGTAATCCAGCACCCACTCCTGGTGCCTGATTTAAAGGAAATAGCACGGTCCTCTAGGGCAGCCCTTCTTAAACTGTGGGTCACGACCCCATATGGGGTCGCGTAACTCTAATGTGGGGGCCGCGGGCCTCCTGATTCCATATTTTGTGCAATCGCGCATGTGCTATTAAAATGCCTGCGACTATGATAAGACCGGCCGCACTTCTGCTGCAGCTATTACAAAGTGCGGCCAGTTCTTAAGACCGGTCTTGGGGGTGTGCGACCTGTGCCATCGCACAGGCACACACTCCAAGCGCTGGCCCTCTGCCTGCTTCCTCCCAGCACTCCCTCTTCCCACCTCCACGGCAGCGCAGGGAGGAAGCGATTGTATGTCACTTCCTCCTAGCGCACTGTGCTACTCAGGAGAGAAAAGGGAGTCCTGCAGAGTGAGCATAAGATGGGGGAGTATGAGTATGGAAGGGAGGGTATGAGTATGGAATGGAAGGGAGGGTATGAGTATGGAAGGGAGGGTATGAGTATGGAAAGGGCATTGAGCATGGAAAAGGGGGAGTATGAGCATCAAAAGGGGTATTATGAGCATCAAAAGGGGGAGTGTGAAGGGGAAGTATGTGTATGGAAGGGAGGGTTTGAGCATGGAAGTGAGGTATGAATATGAAGGAGGAGTTTGGAAGGAGCAGGGGCAGTGAGCATGGAAGGGGGGAGTATGAGCATGGAAGGGGGGAGTATGAGCATGGAAGGTGGGAGTATGAGCATGAAGGGCGAGTATGGAAGGTGCAGGGGAGTAAGCATGGAAGGGGCAGTGAGCATGGAAGGGGGGAGTATGAGCATATATTATATTCCTGGGGTCACGTAAAAATTTCTCGCGAGAAAACGAGTCGTGAGTGGAAAAAAGATTAAGAAGCCCTGCTCTAGGGTATAAATGACACAGCCTTGATAAATTTAAACAGTCAGTTTTATTTTCACTGTCCAAGTGCAGATAAAAGCAATCTGTGTTTATAGCAGTTTAATACACGTAATACTACAAACAGCTCAGTTTGAGCTCTTACTAACATAAGTTCACATCACTTACTGAAACGGTAAACTAAACTAAACAAAACAGGATGTTTTTAGCAAACTCACTTTTATCAGCATTTCTCAGTTCAGCTGCAATGTGTGTCTCTCTCAACGTCAGAAACACTGGTGGCGCTTTCTCTCTCCACCTAGCAGCTGGAGAATAAATTACCCTCCTTTAATTAAACACAGGTGAGTAAAGATCCCTTCCTGATTGCTTACTCTCAGCTATAGAAAACTGAGGAATGGAACACTGGCCCACCCTCTCTCCAGTGTTCCACCCCAGGGACCCAAAAACACAGTAGCTTAATTCCTAGCCACATTTTACACAATACATTTCCCTGGAGTTTAAAAACTGAATACACATTTCAACATAGTAGGAGAAATATACACCTGATCACTCACAATTCCCTGTTCTCTGTCACATATCCCCCCCCAGCTCAGACCTATTAGGGTGAGTGGCCTCAGACCACAAAAAATGAACTTAAGAAAGAGCATCTGTGTTCCCTTGTTCTTTACCAGCCCTATGCGCTATAGTATAATTAAAAGGTTGCAGACCTTATTTTGCCTCATCCATGTTAACGGAGCATGATCAGTAATTAGTTTAAACTTTCTCCTAAGCAGGAAATGTCTTAAAGTTTCCAAAGCCCATTTGATGTGAAGTATTGCTCCCAAGCCTATATCAGATGCATCTGTCTGTACCACAAATTCTTTAGAGAAATCTGGAGCCATCAATACTGGGTGAGCGCACGATGCCTCTTTCAAAACACAAAATGCATGCCCTGCTTCAGGGTTCCACTTCACCATTACAGAACTTTTAGCTTTAGTGAGTTCTATCAAAGGGTTAGCAATATTAGCAAAATTTGGGATGAACCTGCAATAATACCCAGTTATTCCCAGAAATGCACCATGCAAACCAAATGGCAACACTTTATATTGAAATAGGCCCTCAAGTGTAGAAAAATCATTTTTTTCTTTTGCTCTGTCTGTCAGTGGGACTTACCAGTAACCTTTAGTCAGATCTAAAGTGCTTAGATACCTAGATCTTCCTAATCTCTCTATTAGCTCGTCCACTCTAGGCAAAGGGTAAGCGTCAAATTTGAAAATATCATTCAGCTTGCGAAAATCATTACAAAACCTTATTTCACCATTCAGCTTAGGCACCAAAACAATTGGGTTGCTCCACTCACTTTGTGAAACCTCTATTACTCCCAACTTAAGCATCTTTCTTTTTGACCTCCGCACTAACTGCCTCTCTCCTGGCCTCAGGTATTCGGTATGGCTTCAAATTAATTATTTTCCCAGGTTCTATAATAATATCATGCATGATTACATTTGTTCTCTCTGGAAATGGGGAAAAACATCTCTGTTTCTAGACACAAATTCTTTCACTTCCTGCTTCTGATGGGGAGCTAGTGTCTCTGCTATCTATACCTCAAGATTTTTCTCAACTGTAGCATGAGCAAATTTATCTTTTATTATTGTCAAAACCTCTCTGTCTACCCATGGTTTAAGTAGATTTATGTGATAGATCTGTTCTGGTTTTCTTCTACCAGGTTGACTCACTTTATAATTAACATTATTGACCTGTTCAATAATCTCATACGGACCTTGCCAACTTGCCAGGAATTTACCTTCAACTGTAGGTACCAGAACTAGAACTCTATCTCCAGCCTTGCATTTTTATTATAACTGGCTTCCTGAGCTCTTTGTGCTTTCTGCATATTTTCCCTTACTATTGGCATTATAGCTTCCATTCTTTCTTGCATTTGTACCACATGCTCTATAACACTACGGTGAGGTGTAGTTTCCTGCTCCCATATTTCTTTTGCAATGTCAAGTACTCCCTTGAGATTCCTACTGTATAACAATTCAAAAGGTGAAAAACCTGTGGAAGCTTGGGGCACTTCCCTAATGGAAAACATAAGGTACGGTAACAAACAATCCCAGTTCTTTCCATCCTTGTCTACCACTTTACGCAACATGCTTTTTAGAGTTTTATTAAACCTCTCAACTAACCCATCAGTTTGGGGGTGATACACAGATGTTTTTAATTGTTTAATTTTAAGAAGTTTACATAACTCTTTCATCATTTTGGACACAAAAGGGGTTCCCTGATCCGTAAGGATCTCTTTTGGTATGCCCACCCTGCTGAACATCATCATTAACTCCTTAGCAATATTCTTAGAGGAGGTATTCCACAAAGGAATTGCCTCAGGATAGGGGGTAGCATAGTCAACCACAACTAAAATATGCTCATGCTCCCTAGCAGACTTTAGTAAAGGCCTTACCAAATCCATTGTTATTTGCTCAAAAGGAACCTCTATAACAGGAAGAGGTATTAGTGGATTGTGGTAACCTTTAAATGGAGCCTTTAGTTGACATTCTGGGCAGCATTTACAAAATCTCTCTATTGAAATAAAAATACCAGGCCAATAAAATTGTGCAAGAACTCTGTCTCTGGTCTTTTCAATACCAAGGTGCCCCCCTAGCACATGACTATAGGCTAATTTCACAACACTATTTCTATAAGACTTGGGAACCAATAATTGCTCCACCTCTTCAAACCCTTTCTTTTATGCTCTATAAAGCAGGTTATTTTTCACCTTAAAATAAGGAAAACATAATTGTTTTTCAGGATATATGACAGTGCCTTCAATTACTTGAACATTCTCCCTCGCCACTATCAGAGTCGGGTCCTCCCATTGGGCAGCTCGGAAATTACAAGAATTAATCCCTAGATCCTCAAGTTCTATGTCCTCTCCAGAAGCATTACTCTAAGGGGGTTCTGCCTCATTGCCTAGACACACCAGAGGTGCCTCCTGTGCAGTGTCTGGTTCCCAATCAATATTGGAGAATGAAAAAATGGTTTCCATTTCCTCCACCTCCTGTACCTCCCCAGGACTAATCCCATGACCTACTGAAGGTTTCTCCCACACTTGACAAAAGTAAGGAAAGTCTCTCCCCAATACTATATCATTTTAATTAAACACAGGTGAATAGAGATCCCTTCCTTATTGCTTACTCTCAGCTATAGAAAACTGAGGAATGGGACACTGGCCCACCCTCTCTCCAGTGTTCCACCCCAGGGACCCAAAAACACAGTAGCTTAATTCCTAGCCACATTTTATACAACACATTTCCCTGGGGTTTAAAAACTGAATACACATTGCAACATAGTAGGAGAAATATTCACCTGATCACTCACAATTCCATGTTCTCTGTCACAATATATATAACATTAACAGTTTCAAGCATATATATTGAAATATTCAGCATATTTAATAAAAGTACATTATTTTCTATGTGAAGAACAAAGGAATGTAAAATATGCGTTAGAAACTAGCAATTTAGGACTTACGCAGTCGGGTTAGCGTACATCAATTTCTATCTTCATGTTATTGAAATATTAAATATATACTATTAGAAATATTAATAAAAAAATTTAAATTATTATACCCTGCTGAATATTTATATATACTGTATATATAATACGGGTAAAGTCAGAAACCGGGTAATGCTTAGATTACCCTATATCTGACTTTACCCGCAACATATATATATATATATATATATATATATATATATTATGGATTATAAAGAATATTTTACAGTATGTATAATAATTTAAAATAACTTTTACTAATATTTTTTTAGCTCTCTACTCATGATCTAGCCCTTAAAAGGTACATGGACTTAAGTAAAGGGCTATAAACACAAACACATATATAGATTATTTAGTCTAATTTTAGTCTAATTTTTCACACACAAAGATTTTTTTTTTTGGATAAACCTGTGTTGTATTTTAAATTGTTTGATATCCGAGAGAGAAGAGTATGTTTATGTCTTTTTGAAAAAAAGATCAAAAGGTTAAACAATAAAGACACATTTTCACAACCTTCTTTGCTCATATTTACCAAGGGTGCCAATATTAATGTAGGGCACTGTATATAAGTACATTTGAGCCCTTTGCTGTCAAGTAGATGAAAACACATAAAAGCATATTTTTGCAATATTCATATTTAATTAAGGTTTTAGCTATGTATTTACTGTAAATATGTCACATTCAAATATTCTGCACATAGTAGAATATGGTCTAAGTATTTCTAAATAGATATTGCCATATATATATATGTATACAGTATATCTATACCTATATATAATCATCTATATAAAGGTATATACAATCGTATGCAAAAGGTTAGGCACCCCTGACAATTTCCATGATTTTCATTTATAAATAATTGGATGTTTGGATCAGCAATTTCATTTTGATCTATCAAATAACTGAAAGACACAGTAATATTTCAGTAGTGAAATTTGGTTTATTGGATTAACAAAAAATTTGCAATATGCATCAAAACTAAATTAGACAGATGCATAAATTTTGGCACCCCAACAGAAATATTGCATCAATATTTAGTAGAGCTTCCTTTAGCAAAAATAACAGCCTCTAGACACTTCCCATAGCCTGTAATGAGTGTCTGGATTTTGGATGAAGGTATTTTGGACCAATCCACCTTGCAAAACATCTCCAGTTCAGTTAGGTTTGATGGTTGGCGAGCATGGACAGCCCGCTTCAAATGACCCCACAGATTTTCAATGATATTCAGGTCTGGGGACTGGGATGGCCATTCCAGTACATTGTACTTTTTCCTCTTCATAAATGCCAGAGTAGATTTTGAGCAGTGTTTTGGGTCGTTGTCTTGTTGAAATATCCAGCCCCAGTGTAACTTCAACTTTGTGACTGATTCCTCAACATTATTCTCAAGTATCTGCTGATATTGAGTGGAATCCATGCAACCCTCAACTTTAAGAAGATTACCAGTTACCGGCACTGGTAAAAGAGCCCCACAGCATGATGGAACTTCTAGCAAATTTTACTGTGGGTAGCAAGTGTTTGTCTTGGAACGCTGTGCTCTTTGGCTGCCATACATAACACCCATTGTTATGACTCAATCTTTGTTTCATCAGTCCACAGCACCTTCTTCCAAAAAGTGGCATGTGTGCAGAAAAGGCTTCTTCCGCATCACTCTCCCATACAGCTTCTCCTTGTGCAAAGTGTGCTGAATTTTTGAACGATGCACAGTGACACCATCTGCAGCAAGATGATATTGTAGGTCTTTGGAGGTGGTCTTTGGGCTGTTTTTGACCGTTCTCACCATCCTTTACCTCTCCGGTATTTTAATTGGCCTGCCACTTCTGGCCTTAGCAAGAACTGTGCCTGTGGTCTTCCATTTTCTCACTATGTTCCTCACAGTGGACACTGACAGCTTAAATCTCTGTGATAGCTTTTTGTAGCCTTCCCCTAAACCATAATGTTGAACAATCTTTCTTTTCAGGTCATTTGAGAGTTGTTTTGAGGCCCCCATGTTGCCACTCTTCAGAGGAGAGTCAAAGAGAAAAACAACTTGCAATTGGCCACCTTAAATACCCTTTCTCATGATTGGATGAACCTGTCTATGAAGTTCAAGGCTTAATGGGCTCACCAAACCAATTGTGTGTTCCAATTAATCAGTGCTAGGTAGTTGCAGGTATTCAAATCAACAAAATAACAAGGGTGCCCAAATGTATGCACCTGTCTAATTTTGTTTTGATGCATATTGCACATTTTCTGTTAATACAATAAACCTCATTTCACTACTGAAATATTACTGTGTCCTTCAGTTATTTGATAGATCAAAATGAAATTGCTGATCCAAACACCCAATTATTTATAAATGAAAATCATGGAAATTGTCAGGGGTGCTTAAACTTTTACCAAATCAGCATTAGATATATGTACAAAAAGGTATTTATGAATAAATAGAACATATTCTTCTATGTGAAGAACATTGGAATGTGAAATATTCATGAGCAGGGTGTTTTAGGTTTTTTCCACTTTTTTTGCTCCATCGACTTCTATGTGGGAATAAATTATCACATGCACAATATTCTAACTTTTTGTGTGCATTGGGTTAGTGTGTGAGCGATAACTTTTTACTTTCAACTTTTAATATAAGTGCCACCCAACGGGCACAAAAAGTGTACTTCTAGCGCAGTTAGCACGTGAGCGAAAGTGCTATATAGCACTCTACTCATAATTTAGCCATTTATGTTTATTTAAAACACACAAAATCAATAAGCTAAAGTTCCAGTAAAAGCTCTACTTAATGCATAGTTTTAGAGTTTTAGCTTCCATTATACATTGATAACTGAACTGCTATCACTAAATAAAAAGTCTTCAGCTAATACATTTATACCACTACAGTTTTCTAAATTAATTGAAAACATTAAACAAAAATAGCGTGGTATCTAAACATAATATCATCTTTATATAACTTGTTTTATGCACCTCATCACCAATCTTAATCCCCTCTATGACTCATTACTGAAAGTAAATTTTCAATAATTATAAAGTAAACAATAATTGTTACAACGGACAGCCTAGTCTAGTTCCATCATAATACTTAAAGGTACATGAACCCAAACAATTTATTTTGTGATTCAGACAGGACATACAATTTTTAACAAATTTCCAATTAACTTCTATTATCTAATTTGCTTTGTTCTTTTGGTATCCATTATTGAAAAATATACCTAGGTAGGGTCAGTAACCTGGTTGTTGCACACATGTACCTTTTTATTATTGTCTTACCAGTGTGGCAAAGGATACCAAGAGAACATGCATCCTTGATAATAGGAGGCTAAGATAGCAGTATGGAAGATCATCTGTTCACATCTCTTAAGTGAACATTTATAAGTGAGGCACAAAGAATTATACAAGAATTATAGTCAATACTCACTACACTGCTGTTTATTAACTAAAAAACTGCCTATTGACATCTACGATCTCTCTTCTGCTTTCAGGTATGTGAATTGGTTCCCTGCATTCAACTCCTCCCAAAACCCCTGTTTCCTGTGTCATTTGTATAGCAAGTCTTTCTTTTGGTATGTGAATTGGGTCCCTGCATTCAACCCCTGCCAAAATCCCTGTTTCCTGTGTCATTTGTATAGCAAGTCTCTCTTTTGGTATATGAATTGAGTCCCTGCATTCAACTCCTCCCAAAACCACTGTTTCCTGTGTCATTTGTATAGCAAGACTCTCTTTTGGTATATGAATTGGGTCCCTGCATTCAACTCCTGCCAAAATCCCTGTTTCCTGTGTCATAATTCCTAAATTTATAATTTCCCTAATGGTATAACCCCAGCCTCCCCCGAATTCTATTGTCTGTTATTTTAACTTATCTCACCCTGAATTGAACTTTCCCAATTGGCTTTTTGACTGTCTTTGATAATGTCATTACCTAATTTATTGCAATTAGCTGAATGCTCTGGCCTATAAATGTAACACTGCTAAGGGGAAGCAATGCAGGGGTTAGCATTGCAGGCTTAGATAGCAGTATTGTAAGATCATCTGTTCACATCCCTTACGTGAACATTTATATGGAGGCACAAAGAATTATACAAGGATTGGACAAGGGATAAGGCAAGTTCTGTTTTAATACTGAGTTGTATCCACTGTTTGACTATTTTGTAAAAATGCTCAATATCTTTAGATTCCTCTTTGCCACCTTTTGTCTCTTTAACAAACTACTTTACTCTATTACTCCTCCCCCTCACCAACTGCACTGTTCATTAGCCCATCTCTCTTAACCTCACCTTGCTTTTGTATTCATAAACTTCACACATTCCTAAAGACACTCTCTCCCCCTTGTACCTCATCACAAAAACATTACTGCAAATCTGCATCTCATTTCATGTCACTCTCCCTCTTTCTCTTACTAGCTGCTGGTGACATCTCCCCTAATCCTGGTCCCCCACAACTTCCTTGCCCTGCATACCACGTGGGCCCTTCAATAGACTTCAAAAACAAAACTCTGGTAACCTTAATCTTATTCCTCTTGCATCTAAATCTACCACCCCCTTCACTTGTGCACTATGGAACTCTCGCTCTGTTTGCAACAAGCTCACTTCTATCCATGACCTCTTTATCTCCCACTCTCTCAATCTTCTTGCTCTCACAGAAACCTGGCTCTCACCTTCAGAAACAGCTTCCTCTACCGCATTGTCACATGGGGGTCTCTACTTCAGCCACACTCCTAGGTTTGATAATAAACAATGAGGTTGTGTTGGTATTTTACTTTCCTCTAGTTGCACCTTTCAACAAATACAGCCCTTCTCTTCCCTCACATTTTCTTCATTCGAAACACACATGATTTGCTCATTCTCTCCCCTCTCTATACGTGTTGCAGTCATATACCGCCCCCTGGCTCCGCAACTCTATTTCTAGATCACTTTGCTGCCTGGCTACCTTATTTCCTTTCCTCAGATACCCCTGCCCTGATTCTTGGTGACTTCAACCTCTTTGTTGATAATCCCACTGCCTCCTCTTCAAAACAACTTCTGCAACTCACTTCCTCTTTCGGCCTGTCACAATGGACTGACTCTCCCACTCACAAAGATGGTCACTCCCTTGATCTGATTTTCAGCTATCGATGCACTATCTCAAACTTCACAAACTCCCCTTTTCCTCTTTCTGAGCATCACCTCCTCAATTGTAACATCACTTCCCTCCCTACAACTCTCCCTCCTTCTACCCGTCACACCAAACTTCACAGAAGAATCAAGTCTTTAGATCAACAACAGCTCGCTAGCTCTCTCAAACCTCTCCTCTCTTCCATTCCCTCCTTTTCTTGCCCTGATGAATCTATCTGCCTCTATAACCCCTCCCTTACATCAGTCCTTGACAATCTGGCTCCACCTACCATAGCTCGGAAATCATACACTCATCCTTAGCCCTGGCATACTCCTCTGACATGGTACCTATGCAGATGTTCCCATACTGCTGAGCGACACTGGAGGAAATCTCGGAGTTCAGCTGACTTTCTTCACTATGAGTTCATCTTGAACTCTTACTATTCTGCCCTTAAAGGAACATTAAACCCCAACATTTTCTTTCATTATTCAGATAGAGAAAACATTTTTTAAAAAGTTTCCAATTTACTTCTATTATCAATTCTATTATTCTCATGTTATTCGTTATTAAAGAGATACCTAGGTAGGTAGCGTGCACATGCCTGAAGCACTACAGGACAGGAAATAGTGCTGCCACCTAGTGCTCCTGCTAATGTATAACATTGTTGCAAACTGCTGCTATATAGTGCTTTAGACACGTGCACACTTTTGAGCTTACATTTCTGCTTTTCAAATAAGGATAACAAGAAAACAAAGAAAATATGATAATATAAGTAAATTAGAAAGTTGTTTAAAATGTTATGTTCTATCTAAATCATGAAAGAAAAAAAATGGGTTTTACGTCCCTTTAATCTATATAAGCACATACTATGAGGCCGAATTATCAAAGGTCTTGCGAACCTGATCCGACAGTGCGGATCAGGTCCACAAGACCTTGCTGAATGTGGAGAGCAATACACTCTACGTATTCAGCATTGCACCAGCAGCTCACAAGAGCTGCTGGTGCAACGCCGCCCCCTGCAGATTCGCGGCCAATGGGCCGCCAGTAGGGAGGTGTCAATCAACCCAATCGTACTCGATCAGGTTGAATTGTGGCGACTCCTGTCCGCCTGCTCAGAGCAGGTGGACAGGGCTATGAAGCAGCGGTCTTTAGACTCGCCAGAAACACAGGCCCTTAAGCTCCATTCGGAGCTTGATAAATGGGCCTCAACGTATGTTATATCAATAATAATTATATTTTCAAGCAATTAATGGAACACTGCGTTTTCTTTTGTATATATATATGTGTGTGTATGTGTTTTTATGTTGTTTGTCTATGAAGTTTTATAAGCAAAGGTTTTTAAGCTAAGAAATGTGTGCAGTATATTTGCTGGTACTGGAGAAATAATTTTGTTTTCCAATACGCTGCTGGACATTCTTGTTGCTACAGAAAATTTTATTCAGTAAGTCTTGAGCACCTAGAATGCTGGTCTCTTAGCTTTAATTGTACATGCTCCTTTCTGAATATTATTTAGTGAAGTTTAGCCTTTTAAATAGTATAAGTAATGCTTCTGCATACTCCAAATATATTAGAAAACTAAATAGTTTACTGATTTATGAGTGCATTCTATTAATTATTATTACTATTCATGGGCTTTATGACTCAAGATATGAGGAAATATGACATACCACATAGATAAAAAAGTCCGTTTTTTTTTCTATTCAGATGTATATTTTCAAAACTCATGATGGAAAAATCTGTATTTTAAAGGAACCAAAACAGGTCGGCAATGAGCCTAAGTAGAGCTGTGGAATCAAGCTCTCTTTTTGTAATAACATCAAGAACAGATGCTGATGTCATTTGTAAAAAAAAAAAAACATTCAAAAGTATTAGGAAGCCAATATCTGTCATGATTCCTCCGTTCATCGCCGTCTCGCCGCGGCTCCCGGATCTCTTCTGGGTTCTTACGTCACGTTGCTAGGCAACGTGACGCATTCTCAAGACACCTCCTCTGACGTAACGGCCCTCTCTCAGCCTTTAAATCTCAGCGGCAGATTTACTCGGGGCCCGTTTGTTCTCTTTTGCCAGACCTTGTCTATGTGAGTACTAATCTTTTGGATCCTGACCCTATCCTTCCTGACTTAGTTTTGCCTGTACCTCAAATGCCGTTTTGGAGATACTTGTTCCTAGCCTGTCGGTAGTCCTGTGCTATTTGTTTTAAAGTTTAACCTCTTGCCTACAAGTCTTTGTTTGCTGTCAAACCTGCTTAAAAGGACATTACCATTTGTTTGCTGACACCTGCTTAAAGGGACATTATCTTTGTTTGCTTTAATCCTGCTAAAAAGGACATTATCATTTGTTTGCTGACAAACCTGCTTAAAAGGACATTAACATTTGTTTGCTGACACCTGCTTAAAGGGACATTATCTTTGTTTGCTTTAATCCTGCTAAAAAGGACATTATCATTTGTTTGCTGACAAACCTGCTTAAAAGGACATTAACATTTGTTTGCTACAACCTGCTTAAAGGGACATTATCTTTGTTTGCTTTAATCCTGCTAAAAAGGACATTATCATTTGTTTGCTGACAAACCTGCTTAAAAGGACATTTACATTTGTTTGCTACAACCTGCTTAAAGGGACTTTATCTTTGTTTGCTTTAATCCTGCTAAAAAGGACATTATCATTTGTTTGCTGACTACCTGCTTAAAGGGACATTCTTTGTTTGTTGCAAACCTGCAAGAAAGAAACATTATCATTTGTTCGCTGATAACCTGCTTAAAGGGACATAATCTTTGTTTGTTTCTATTTCCCTGAGAAAGGAACGCTATCTCCTGTAAATCAATTCAGTCCTCAAGAAGATATACTGAGTTACTAATTCTTTTGGGAAGGTCTTATATCCTGCTTATTTTGTTTCCTGAGTGGGTCACGTCCTGGATATTTCGCAGTGTGCCAGCGTGTGTTTTAATATTCACGCTAGCAGTTGGGTTAAATCCTGGACTGAGTAAATACGGCTGACAATATCAAGACTATTACTTTTTTTTTTTTTTTTGCTGTGTGTCTTATATTTTCATGAAAGACTCTGAAAATCCTTTTGAAAAATTACTTAAAAAGCCTCTGAATTACCTTATCTTAAAAGTTTTGACTTGCTTTTCGTGTGTTTATTTTTGCTGTTATATTGTTTTCTTATTTCAAACATTCGGCTAGATTACGAGTTTTTGTCGGTAAGGCTTGCGGTGCTAACAAGCATTTTTTTCTCAGCGCTCACTTAAGACAACACTGGTATTACAGGTTTTAAAACTAAATACTTACCTGTAAAATAAGCCCTAAGCTAGCTGCAATATAACTAATAGTTACATTGTAGCTATCTCAGGGTTTATTTTTATTTTACAGGCAACTTTGTATTTATTGTAACTAGGTACAATATTTATTAAATAGTTATTAACTATTTAATAACTACCTAGCTAAAATAAAGACAAAAGTACCTGTAAAGTAACACTAACACTATACTATACTATAAAATAACACTACATTATAAATACATTAATTATCTAAATTAAATTAAATTAATTACAATAAAATAAAATAAAATAAAGTACAAAAAACAAAAAAACACTAAATTACATAAAATAATAAAATAATTACAAGAATTTTAAACTAATTACACCTACTCTAATCCCCCTAATAAAATAAAAAAGCCACCCAAAATATTAAAAATCCCTACCCTATACTAAATTACAAATAGCCCTTAAAAGGGCCTTTTGCGGGGCATTGCCCCAAAGTAATCAGTTCTTTAACCTGTAAAAAAAATTACAACATTAAAACCCACCACCCACACACCCAACCCTACTCTAAAACCCACCCAATCCCCCCTTAATAAAACCTAACACTACCCCCTTGAAGATCACCCTACATTGAGACGTCTTCCCCCAACTGGGCACAAGTGATCCTCCAGACGGCCAGAAGTCTTCATCTGATCCGGGCAGAAGAGGACCTCCAGACGGCTAGAAGTCTTCACCCAGACGGCATCTTCTATCTTCATCCATCCGGAGTGGAGCGGGTCCATCTTCAATACAGCCGACGCGGAGCATCCTCTTCAAACGAAGTCCAACTGAAGAATGAAGGTTCCTTTAAATGACGTCATCCAAGATGGCGTCCCTTCAATTCCGATTGGCTGATAGAATTCAGCCAATCGGAATTAAGGTAGGAAAAATCCTATTGGCTGATGCACTCAGCCAATAGAATTGAGCTTGCATTCTATTGGCTGATTGGAACAGCCAATAGAATGTGAGCTCAATCCTATTGGCTGATTGCATCAGCCAACAGGATTGAACTTCAATTCTATTGGCTGATTGCATCAGCCAATAGGATTTTTCCTACCTTAATTCTGATTGGCTGATAGAATTCTATCAGCCAATCGGAATTGAAGGGACGCCATCTTGGATGACGTCAATTAAAGGAACCTTCATTCTTCAGTTGGACTTCATTTGAAGAGGATGCTCTGCGTCGGCTGGATTGAAGATGGACCCGCTCCGCTCCGGATGGATGAAGATAGAAGATGCCGTCTGGATGAAGACTTCTGGTCGTCTGGAGGTCCTCTTCTGCCCAGATCAGATGAAGACTTCTGGCCTTCTGGAGGATCACTTGTGCCCAGTTGGGTGAAGACGTCTCAAGGTAAGGTGATCTTCAAGGGTGTAGTGTTAGGTTTTATTAAGGGGGGATTGGGTGGGTTTTAGAGTAGGGTTGGGTGTGTGGGTGGTGGGTATTAATGTTGGGGGTGGATATTGTATTTTTTTTTCAGGTAAAAGAGCTGATTACTTTGGGCCTTTTAAGGGCTATTTGTAATTTAGTATAGGGTAGGGATTTTTATTATTTTGGGGGGCTTTCTTATTTTGTTAGGGGGATAAGAGTAGGTGTAATTAGTTTAAAAAAATGTAATTATTTTATATTTACTGTAATTTAGTGTTTTTTTTCGTACTTTAGTTTATTTAATTTAATTATAATTAATTGTAGTTAGTTTAGGTAATTAATTTAATTATAGTGTAGTCTTAGGTGTACAGGGAGAGCAGAATTATTAGGCAAATGAGTATTTTGACCACATCATCCTCTTTATGCATGTTGTCTTACTCCAAGCTGTATAGGCTCGAAAGCCTACTACCAATTAAGCATATTAGGTGATGTGCATCTCTGTAATGAGAAGGGGTGTGGTCTAATGACATCAACACCCTATATCAGGTGTGCAAAATTATTAGGCAACTTCCTTTCCTTTGGCAAAATGGGTCAAAAGAAGGACTTGACAGGCTCAGAAAAGTCAAAAATAGTGAGATATCTTGCAGAGGGATGCAGCACTCTTAAAATTGCAAAGCTTCTGAAGCGTGATCATCGAACAATCAAGTGTTTCATTCAAAATAGTCAACAGGGTCGCAAGAAGCGTGTGGAAAAACCAAGACGCAAAATAACTGCCCATGAACTGAGAAAAGTCAAGCGTGCAGCTGCCAAGATGCCACTTGCCACCAGTTTGGCCATATTTCAGAGCTTCAACATCACTGGAGTGCCCAAAAGCACAAGGTGTGCAATACTCAGAGACATGGCCAAGGTTAGAAAGGCTGAAAGACGACCACCACTGAACAAGACACACAAGCTGAAACGTCAAGACTGGGCCAAGAAATATCTCAAGACTGATTTTTCTAAGGTTTTATGGACTGATGAAATGAGAGTGAGTCTTGATGGGCCAGATGGATGGGCCCGTGGCTGGATTGGTAAAGGGCAGAGAGCTCCAGTCTGACTCAGACGCCAGCAAGGTGGAGGTGGAGTACTGGTTTGGGCTGGTATCATCAAAGATGAGCTTGTGGGGCCTTTTCAGGTTGAGGATGGAGTCAAGTTCAACTCCCAGTCCTACTGCCAGTTTCTGGAAGACACATTCTTCAAGCAGTGGTACAGTAAGAAGTCTGCATCCTTCAAGAAAAACATGATTTTCATGCAGGACAATGCTCCATCACACGCGTCCAAGTACTCCACAGCGTGGCTGGCAAGAAAGGGTATAAAAGAAGAAAATCTAATGACATGGCCTCCATGTTCACCTGATCTGAACCCCATTGAGAACCTGTGGTCCATCATCAAATGTGAGATTTACAAGGAGGGAAAACAGTACACCTCTCTGAACAGTGTCTGGGAGGCTGTGGTTGCTGCTGCACGCAATGTTGATGGTGAACAGATCAAAACACTGACAGAATCCATGGATGGCAGGCTTTTGAGTGTCCTTGCAAAGAAAGGTGGCTATATTGGTCACTGATTTGTTTTTGTTTTGTTTTTGAATGTCAGAAATGTATATTTGTGAATGTTGAGATGTTATATTGGTTTCACTGGTAAAAATAAATAATTGAAATGGGTATATATTTGTTTTTTGTTAAGTTGCCTAATAATTATGCACAGTAATAGTCACCTGCACACACAGATATCCCCCTAAAATAGCTATAACTAAAAACAAACTAAAAACTACTTCCAAAACTATTCAGCTTTGATATTAATGAGTTTTTTGGGTTCATTGAGAACATGGTTGTTGTTCAATAATAAAATTAATCCTCAAAAATACAACTTGCCTAATAATTCTGCACTCCCTGTATTTGTAACTTAGGTTAGGGTTTATTTTACGGGTAAATTTGTCTCTATTTTAGCTAGATGGAAATTAAATAGTCAATAACTATTTAATAACTATTGTACCTAGTTAAAATAAATACAAAGTTGTCTGTAAAATAAAAATAAACCCTAAGATAGATACAATGTAACTATTAGGGTTTATTTTATAGGTAAGTATTTAGTTTTAAATTGGAATAATTTATTTAATTGTAGTAATTTTATTTAGTTTTATTTAAATGATATTTCAGTTAGGGGGGGTTAGGTTTAGGCTTAGACTTAGGTTTAGGGGTTAATACATTTAATATAGTATAAGAGTTTTATGTTACGGCGTTAGCCCATAAAACTCTTAACTACTGACTTTTAAATGCGGTAGGAGTCTTGACAGGAGAGAGTGTACAGCTCACTCTTTCCAAGACTCGTAATACTGGCGTTAGACAAATCCCATTGAAAAGATAGGATACGCAATTGACATAAGGGGATTTGCGGTATGCTCGAGTGGCGGAAAAAAAGTGAGCAGTACACCTGTACCTGCCAGACTCGTAATACCAGTGGGCGTTAAAAAGCAGCATTGGGACCTCTCAACGCTGCTTTTTAAGGCTAACGCAAGACTCCTAATCTAGGCGATTGTGTTTTTAATTCTTTTTATTGATTTTAATAAAAAAACAAGATTTAAATATAATGTTTTGGTGTACAAAATTCTATGTTTTGGAATGGGGGGCTCTGTACATTTCTTCCTCATAAAATGCATCTGGGCCTTGTTATCAAGCTGCCTGATGATCTATAATGTTGGATGAAACATTTGAAAACTTCATTTGTTTTTGCATCACTCTCATGCTGTGCAATCAATTCTGGGGAGACACTTTCTTCTCTTGAAATATTTACTTTTAGGGACTGATTCAACAAGGTCTGTATCGGCCCCAATGCCTCTGTTTCCGCGCAAGCCTTCAGGCTCGCCGGAAACAGGAGTTTAAAAGCAGCAGTCTTAAGCCTACTGCCTCTTAACTCATACACCTCCTCTGAGGTAGCGGTCTGCAATCCACCCGATCGTGTACGATCGGGTTGATTGACACCCCCTGCTAGCGGCAGATTGGCTGCGAATCTGCAGGGGGCGGCATTGCACAAGCAGTTCACCAGAACTGCTTGTGCAATGATAAATCCCAACTAAGTCTTGATGCATCATAATTTTGCTCTGCTTCAACTTGTTTCATTTCTGCTGGGAAAATAAATTGACATTTTATATATTTATATAATGAACTGGAAGCCGGCGGATTTATCTTTGTGATGGACATTTATAGTACATTAGTTTCTAGAATTTATAAACTAATGTTTATAGAATATAAAATAAACCAAAATTGTTAATTTTACTTAAACACAGTGACCTACAAGCCACAGTGTCTTGCACACACACATAAATATATAAGGCCTAGATTTGGAGTTCGGCGGTAGCCGTCAAAACCAGCGTTAGAGGCTCCTAACGCTGGTTTTGGGCGCCCGCTGGTATTTGGAGTCAGTGATTAAAGGGTCTAACGCTCACTTTACAGCCGCGACTTTTCCATACCGCAGATCCCCCTACGCCATTTGCGTATCCTATCTTTTCAATGGGATCTTTCTAACGCTGGTATTTAGAGTCGTTTCTGAAGTGAGCGTTAGAGCTTTAACGACAAGATTCCAGCCGCCTGAAAATAGCAGGAGTTAAGAGCTTTCTGGCTAACGCCGGTTCATAAAGCTCTTAACTACTGTACCCTAAAGTACACTAACACCCATAAACTACCTATGTACCCCTAAACCGAGGTCCCCCCACACCGCCGCCACTCGATTAAAATTTTTAACCCCTAATCTGCCGACCGCCACCTACGTTATATTTATGTACCCCTAATCTGCTGCCCCTAACCCCGCCGACCCCTGTATTACATTTATTAAACCCTAACTTGCCCCCCACAACGTCGCCGCCAGCTACTTAAAATAATTAACCCCTAATCTTCCGACCGCAAATCGCCGCCACCTACGTTATCCCTATGTACCCCTAATCTGCTACCCCTAACATCGCCGACCCCTATATTATATTTATTAACCCCTAACCTGCCCCCCTCAACGTCGCCGACACCTGCCTACACTTATTAACCCCTAATCTGCCGAGCGGACCTGAGCGCTACTATAATAAATGTATTAACCCCTAATCCGCCTCACTAACCCTATCATAAATAGTATTAACCCCTAATCTGCCCTCCCTAACATCGCCGACACCTAACTTCAATTATTAACCCCTAATCTGCCGACCGGAGCTCACCGCTATTCTAATAAATGTATTAACCCCTAAAGCTAAGTCTAACCCTAACACTAACACCCCCCTAAGTTAAATATAATTTAAATCTAACTAAATAAATTAACTCTTATTAAATAAATTATTCCTATTTAAAGCTAAATACTTACCTGTAAAATAAATCCTAATATAGCTACAATATAAATTATAATTATATTATAGCTATTTTAGGATTAATATTTATTTTACAGGCAACTTTGTAATTATTTTAACCAGGTACAATAGCTATTAAATAGTTAAGAACTATTTAATAGTTACCTAGTTAAAATAATAACAAATTTACCTGTAAAATAAATCCTAACCTAAGTTATAATTAAACCTAACACTACCCTATCAATAAAATAATTAAATAAACTACCTACAATTACCTACAATTAACCTAACACTACACTATCAATAAATTAATTAAACACAATTCCTACAAATAAATACAATTAAATAAACTAGCTAAAGTACAAAAAATAAAAAAGAACTAAGTTACAGAAAATAAAAAAATATTTACAAACATAAGAAAAATATTACAACAATTTTAAACTAATTACACCTACTCTAAGCCCCCTAATAAAATAACAAAGCCCCCCAAAATAAAAAATTCCCTACCCTATTCTAAATTAAAAAAGTTACAAGCTCTTTTACCTTACCAGCCCTGAACAGGGCCCTTTGCGGGGCATGCCCCAAGAATTTCAGCTCTTTTGCCTGTAAAAAAAAACATACAATAACCCCCCCCCAACATTACAACCCACCACCCACATACCCCTAATCTAACCCAAACCCCCTTAAAGAAACCTAACACTAAGCCCCTGAAGATCTTCCTACCTTGTCTTCACCATACCAGGTTCACCGATCCGTCCTGGCTCCAACATCTTCATCCAACCCAAGCGGGGGTTGGCGATCCATAATCCGGTCCAGAAGAGGCTCCAAAGTCTTCCTCCTATCCGGCAAGAAGAGGACATCCGGACCGGCAAACATCTTCTCCAAGCGGCATCTTCGATCTTCTTCCATCCGGAGCGAAGCGGCAGGATCCTGAAGACATCCAGCGCGGAACATCCATCCGGACCGACGACTGAACGACGAATGAATGTTCCTTTAAGGGACGTCATCCAAGATGGCGTCCCTCGAATTCCGATTGGCTGATAGGATTCTATCAGCCAATCGGAATTAAGGTAGGAATTTTCTGATTGGCTGATGGAATCAGCCAATCAGAATCAAGTTCAATCCGATTGGCTGATCCAATCAGCCAATCAGATTGAGCTCGCATTCTATTGGCTGTTCCGATCAGCCAATAGAATGCGAGCTCAATCTGATTGGCTGATTGGATCGGCCAATCGGATTGAACTAGATTCTGATTGGCTGATTCCATCAGCCAATCAGAAAATTCCTACCTTAATTCCGATTGGCTGATAGAATCCTATCAGCCAATCGGAATTCGAGGGACGCCATCTTGGATGACGTCCCTTAAAGGAACAGTCATTCGTCGTTCAGTCGTCGGTCCGGATGGATGTTCCGCGCTGGATGTCTTCAGGATCCTGCCGCTTCGCTCCGGATGGAAGAAGATCGAAGATGCCGCTTGGAGAAGATGTTTGCCGGTCCGGATGTCCTCTTCTTGCCGGATAGGAGGAAGACGTTGGAGCCTCTTCTGGACCGGATTATGGATCGCCAACCCCCGCTTGGGTTGGATGAAGATGTTGGAGCCAGGACGGATCGGTGAACCTGGTATGGTGAAGACAAGGTAGGAAGATCTTCAGGGGCTTAGTGTTAGGTTTCTTTAAGGGGGTTTGGGTTAGATTAGGGGTATGTGGGTGGTGGGTTGTAATGTTGGGGGGGGGGTATTGTATGTTTTTTTTTACAGGCAAAAGAGCTGAAATTCTTGGGGCATGCCCCGCAAAGGGCCCTGTTCAGGGTTGGTAAGGTAAAAGAGCTTGTAACTTTTTTAATTTAGAATAGGGTAGGGCATTTTTTATTTTGGGGGGCTTTGTTATTTTATTAGGGGGCTTAGAGTAGGTGTAATTAGTTTAAAATTGTTGTAATATTTTTCTTATGTTTGTAAATATTTTTTTATTTTCTGTAACTTAGTTCTTTTTTATTTTTTGTACTTTAGATAGTTTATTTAATTGTATTTATTTGTAGGAATTGTGTTTAATTAATTTATTGATAGTGTAGTGTTAGGTTAATTGTAGGTAATTGTAGGTAGTTTATTTAATTATTTTATTGATAGGGTAGTGTTAGGTTTAATTATAACTTAGGTTAGGATTTATTTTACAGGTAAATTTGTTATTATTTTAACTAGGTAACTATTAAATAGTTCTTAACTATTTAATAGCTATTGTACCTGGTTAAAATAATTACAAAGTTGCCTGTAAAATAAATATTAATCCTAAAATAGCTATAATATAATTATAATTTATATTGTAGCTATATTAGGATTTATTTTACAGGTAAGTATTTAGCTTTAAATAGGAATAATTTATTTAATAAGAGTTAATTTATTTCGTTAGATTTAAATTATATTTAACTTAGGGGGGTGTTAGTGTTAGGGTTAGACTTAGCTTTAGGGGTTAATACATTTATTAGAATAGCGGTGAGCTCCGGTCGGCAGATTAGGGGTTAATAAATGAAGTTAGGTGTCGGCGATGTTAGGGAGGGCAGATTAGGGGTTAATACTATTTATGATAGGGTTAGTGAGGCGGATTAGGGGTTAATACATTTATTATAGTAGCGCTCAGGTCCGCTCGGCAGATTAGGGGTTAATAAGTGTAGGCAGGTGTCGGCGACGTTGTGGGGGGCAGGTTAGGGGTTAATAAATATAATATAGGGGTCGGCGGTGTTAGGGGCAGCAGATTAGGGGTACATAGGGATAACGTAGGTGGCGGCGGTTTACGGAGCGGCAGATTAGGGGTTTAAAAAAATATGCAGGGGTCAGCGATAGCGGGGGCGGCAGATTAGGGGTTAATAAGTGTAAGGTTAGGGGTGTTTAGACTCGGGGTACATGTTAGAGTGTTAGGTGCAGACGTAGGAAGTGTTTCCCCATAGGAAACAATGGGGCTGCGTTAGGAGCTGAACGCTGCTTTTTTGCAGGTGTTAGGTTTTTTTTCAGCTCAAACAGCCCCATTGTTTCCTATGGGGGAATCGTGCACGAGCACGTTTTTGAGGCCGGCCGCGTCCGTAAGCAACTCTGGTATCGAGAGTTGTATTTGCGGTAAAAATGCTCTACGCTCCTTTTTTGGAGCCTAACGCAGCATTTGATTAAACTCTCGATACCAGAGTTAATTTTATGGTGCGGCCAGAAAAAAGCCCGCGGAGCGTTAACAGCCCTTTTACCGCCGAACTCCAAATCTAGGCCTAAGTGTGTGTATGTATATATATATATATATATATATATATATATTGTATATATATATATATATATATATATATATTGTATATATATATATATATATATATATATACATACATATATTTATATATATATATAAATACACACACACACACATATATATATATATATATATTTATGTGTGTGTGCTTGTAGGCCACTGTGTTTAAGTAAAATGAACAATTTTGTTTTATTCTAAATTCTATAAATATTAGTTTATAAATTGTAAAATCTAATGTACTATAAATGTCCTTCACAAAGATAAATCTGCCAGATTCCAGGTGATCTTCTCTGATGAGTCCAATTTTTAGGCTTGCCCAACACCTAGTCAACTAATGTTTAAATATAGACCTGCACCCACTATGATATTTGGTGGAGGATTGATGAGGATCTGGGGCTGCCTCAGCAAGAGTAGAATCAGGCAGATGTATCTTTGTGAAAGACGCATGAATAAAGCCTTGTACAAAGTTATCCTGGAAGAAAACTTGCTTTTGCCTGCTCTGACCATGTTTCTCAGCTCTGAGGATTGTTTTTTTTCCCATTAGGACAATGTTCCATGCCACACAGCTAGGTCTATCAAGTTGGGGGAAGTGGACCACCCGATCAAGACCCTGTCACGGCCAGCCCATTCTCCAGTCCTGAAGCCCATTGAAAACATTTGGACTGTGATCAGGAAGAAGATGGATGCCGATGATTACAAGCCATCAAAAGTCATAAAGTCAAATAAACAGCAATGTGAAAGACTGGTGGAGAGCATGTCAAGATGCTTGAAAGCTGTGACTGAAAATCAGGGTTATTCCACCAAATATTGATTTCTGAACTTTTGCTAAGTTTAAACTTTGGTATTGTGTAATCTTGTTTTCTTTGCATTATTCAAGGTCTGAAGACACTGCTTATTTTTGTTATTTTGACCAGTTGTCAGTTTCTGCAAATAAATGCTCTTAATGACAATATTTTTATTTAGAATCTGATAGAAATGTTGTCAGGAGTTTATAGAATGAAACAAAAATGTTAGTTTTACTCACACACATACCTTTAAATAGTAAAACAAGAGAAACTAAGCATTTTGCAGTGTACTCTTATTTTTCCCCAGAGATGTCTTCAGTTCTAAGTGGTGCTTAATTTTTTATTTTATTTTTTATAAAATTAGCACTTAAATTTGCTTATTTTTTGTTTTCCAAGGTGCTAATGATATTTTTAACATACTAGTTGCATTTTTAACATACTAGTTGTAAAACTGTCTTCAGTATAAACTCCAGCTAATATGTTACAAACTATTGGCTGATGGAGACGCTCCTATAAATTATTATTTTATGTAGTCAACAGAAATTTAAATAGCTCATTTCATAGATTTAACATTTGTCCTGCTGCAGTAAACATTATTTGTGTGTTGCTAATGCTCAGCACATTATTACTAATGAAAATGATATTGTTACATCAACGGTATCTTGGTATCATAAAACTGGAGGTGGCAGAGGCTACTGACTGTAGTAGAAGTTGTTCTTTTCTCTC
This sequence comes from Bombina bombina, assembly GCF_027579735.1. NCBI lineage: Eukaryota > Metazoa > Chordata > Amphibia > Anura > Bombinatoridae > Bombina > Bombina bombina. The sequence continues at coordinate 436,732,580 of NC_069499.1, forward strand.
AGCTCTACCTCTGTCCCACTGATAATAACCCTTGGCTCCATGTACGAAGCAGCGAGAGCTGCTCCAGAGTCCTTGCGGGGCAGGTTCGCATATGCGAGGCTGCTTCTGGCAATGTAAGAAGCAGCGGTCATTAGACCGCTACTTCTTACACCCTACGCCACCTCTAAGGTGGCGAGGGAAAATGACTGAGAGCTCGTATTGCTCTCTATGATTGACAACCCCTTCAGTCACGTGAATGAAGGGGCGGGCATTACACACTGCGATGAGTGTTTAATGATACAAACAGGCCAACGAACGAACAGAAAAAAAATTAGTTTAGTATTAATTACTTCAGCGTTTTATACCAAATCAAGTGGAAAAACAAGGATGTTACCCCCTATTATTACCAAACTAAGCAGAGAATACTGATGTTACAATAAATATTGTCATTGTCTACCAAAGGAACTAATGTAATACAAAAGATAGTGTAGCTTAGTGATTGGAGCACTGCCTTATATCACTGACAAATGGTTATTGGCTATAATTAGCTGGAAGATTAGAATTGAGGTAATTGAAGAAAACAGTAGTGATGAGATAAATTTCAGTGCTAGTCGTAAGTCCCTCTTATGTGCAGTAGAATCATATGCACAGCAATTTTATTTAAATTTAAATGTTGCTGACATCTATTCAGAGCCCAAAATACTCAGGATCTTACAAAGAATATCTATATATATTTTACCCAACTTTTTTTTGTTCTATTGACTTATTTGGGGGAATACAGAATACATTAATGTGATCCCTATATTCTAAAGTTCACATTATAGACCAGCGCTACCCAATGCACGCAAAAAGCTTACATCTAGCAGAGTTAGCATACGCGCAGGAGTGTTAAATACAGCTCCACTTGTAATCTGCACCTTAATATTTTTAAATTTGACTATATCATTTTTTGCAAATGTGGTATGTCGTAATCATTTTTAAATAATGACAAACTCAATTTATACCTTGCCTAATGTTATATTACTTATGAGAAAACTACATTAATTTACTACATTTTTATTTTTATAAATTCAAGGTAATTGTGAAAATCTTGTATGTTAGGATGCCTGAGGCCTGGAATTTTAAACTCCTGTCCTTGTTAAAGCTCCAATTTCCATAATGCTTGATTATTTTGGTTTCTACTTGTATTACTTAAATTGACCATTTCATATGGCTCAACATAATTTTTGTAATACAAGGGCAGCAATATTTAATTACATTAATTAAGAAGGCCCAAAACCTGGTTCTCTTTGGTACATGTCAAATGCCACTTTTAAAGTGGGTATGCAAAATCACCTCAAAGATAGATACAGAGATATTACCACTAAGCTGTCAATAAAGACAATATTTCTCATAACTTTATTAAAAAGACACATTGCCCTCTGTAATTTGAAAGGATTTTTAAAAAATGCAGAGCACCTAGTAATCTTTTATCATTCCAGGAACATTTCTTCTGGAACAAACTTGGCTTTGCAGCCTGTCTTGCAAAAGTAAATATGAATTATTAATTTGCTTCCTGGTAAACCTAAAATTCTTCGCTGCTCAATCATGGTTTCAATATCCATCCTAACTATTTGGATGTCAGGCCTACGGCCTCTCCTTTCAGCAATCTCTTGTTCAACAGCAACTCTCTCCCTCTTCATTTCACAAATGTTGGCCTGAGGTTGCTCTGGATGTTAGCTTTATATAGAGCTGTGTTGCTGGATAACACATGAGAACCTGGTGTTTTTAATAAATAACATATGATATTTATCTGAAAAGTCAGCTCAGCCTTTTTCTGGACAATGTTGTTTTCATATATTCATGACTTTTAAATGTAATAAAAACATTAATTGCAACATATATATATATATTTCCAAAGTATACATCCATTGTCATGTAAAGATAGGTAGTATTTTTTAAACCAAAAATATAAAAAAGACGCCTTTTTGAAATACTTTTTTAACTTTTTTTTATTTTGGACCAAACAGCTTAAGGGCATATATCAGACACACTCTGGGTTATTTTCAATTACAAAATTCTATTATATATGTCACACCAATACATCATTAAACTTTTGAAATTTAAGCAAAAAATAATTTCTTGTTTAATAATATTTTACAATTTATGGATATATGTAATAGTGCTCCCATATGCCTAGTTGGAGTTTTGGAGATATGTGCTTGATGGTATTTTTATAACATAGCTGCAACATTTTTTTGGCAGCCGAACCCTGGCTGCCATTAATTGTGTATAATGCATCATCAGAAACTGTTTATAAGCGTAATGACTTCCGACAGCATTTTTTTTTCTCCATTTTGCACAAAAAACAGTTTTAGCTGTTTTGGAAACAAGTATATTATACATTTCCAGGATTTTATATTTGCTATATTATTGTACATTACACATTGCTTCAGAATGAAAAATTAGAAGATTTGGAAGCAGATGGTATGTGATATTCAACAAATGTTGTTTTCGCTTTTGTTTTTGTTCATTGTTGACAAAATTGATATAGAGCTAAAATCTATTTGACAGATTTGTAGATACTTCAAACTACACTGTTGCTTACAAACATGTATAAGAAAAGCTATTAAGGTAAAAACGAATAAGTCAATAAGGAGAATTATATATACTGTACATAGATTACTACGCTAGTCAACAAGGAGAATTATATATACTGTACATAGATTACTACACTAGTCAATAAGGAGAATTATATATACTGTACATAGATTACTACGCTAGTCAATAAGACAAATTATACATACTGTACATAGATTACTACGCTAGTCAATAAGGAGAATTATATATACTGTACATAGATTACTACGCTAGTCAATAAGGAGAATTATATATACTGTACATAGATTACTACGCTAGTCAATAAGGAGAATTATATATACTGTACATAGATTACTACGCTAGTCAATAAGGAGAATTATATATACTGTACATAGATTACTACGCTAGTCAATAAGGAGAATTATATATACTGTACATAGATTACTACTCTAGTCAATAAGGAGAATTATATATACTGTACATAGATTACTACGTTAGTCAATAAGGAGAATTATATATACTGTACATAGATTACTACGCTAGTCAGTAAGGAGAATTATATATACTGTACATAGATTACTACGCTAGTCAATAAGGAGAATTATATATACTGTACATAGATTACTACGCTAGTCAATAAGGAGAATTATATATACTGTACATAGATTACTACGCTAGTCAATAAGGAGAATTATATATACTGTACATAGATTACTACGCTAGTCAATAAGGAGAATTATATATACTGTACATAGATTACTACGCTAGTCAATAAGGAGAATTATATATACTGTACATAGATTACTACGCTAGTCAAAAAGGAGAATTATATATACTGTACATAGATTACTACGCTAGTCAATAAGGAGAATTATATATACTGTACATAGATTACTACGCTAGTCAATAAGGAGAATTATATATAGTGTACATAGATTACTACGCTAGTCAATAAGGAGAATTATATATACTGTACATAGATTACTACGCTAGTCAATAAGGAGAATTATATATACTGTACATAGATTACTACGCTAGTCAATAAGGAGAATTATATATACTGTACATAGATTACTACGCTAGTAAATAAGGAGAATTATATATACTGTACATAGATTACTACGCTAGTCAATAAGGAGAATTATATATACTGTACATAGATTACTACGCTAGTCAATAAGGAGAATTATATATACTGTACATAGATTACTACGCTAGTCAATAAGGAGAATTATATATACTGTACATAGATTACTACGCTAGTCAATAAGGAGAATTATATATACTGTACATAGATTACTATGCTAGTCAATAAGGAGAATTATATATACTGTACATAGATTACTACGCTAGTCAACAAGGAGAATTATATATACTCTACATAGATTACTACGCTAGTCAATAAGGAGAGTTATATATACTGTACATAGATTACTACGCTAGTCAATAAGGAGAATTATATATACTGTACATAGATTACTACGCTAGTCAATAAGGAGAATTATATAAACTGTACATAGATTACTACGCTAGTCAATAAGGAGAATTATATATACTGTACATAGATTACTACGCTAGTCAATAAGGAGAATTATATATACTGTACATAGATAACTATGCTAGTCAATAAGGAGAATTATATATACTGTACATAGATTACTACGCTAGTAAATAAGGAGAATTATATATACTGTACATAGATTACTACGCTAGTCAATAAGGAGAATTATATATACTGTACATAGATTACTACGCTAGTCAATAAGGAGAATTATATATACTGTACATAGATTACTACGCTAGTCAATAAGGAGAATTATATATACTGTACATAGATTACTACGCTAGTCAATAAGGAGAATTATATATACTGTACATAGATTACTACGCTAGTCAATAAGGAGAATTATATATACTGTACATAGATTACTACGCTAGTCAACAAGGAGAATTATATATACTCTACATAGATTACTACGCTAGTCAATAAGGAGAATTATATATACTGTACATAGATTACTACGCTAGTCAATAAGGAGAATTATATATACTGTACATAGATTACTACGCTAGTCAATAAGGAGAATTATATATACTGTACATAGATTACTACGCTAGTCAATAAGGAGAATTATATATACTGTACATAGATTACTACGCTAGTCAATAAGGAGAATTATATATACTGTACATAGATTACTACGCTAGTCAATAAGGAGAATTATATATACTGTGCATAGATTACTACGCTAGTCAATAAGGAGAATTATATATACTTTACATAGATTACTACGCTAATTTGAGGTAAAGAAACAAGTTTCTATGTTCTAGCCCCTCTTTCTATTGTAATCATGTAGAGAAACTTCCCTCTGTTCTAAATAAGTTACAGCAATTTTAAAGCCCTTGAACAAATTATAATAGTTGTAGATGCTGACAAGAGTTTCGATTCCAATCAAGCCACAATTATGGAGAGCCCTTGGATGAATCTTTCTCTGCAAGAAAGTGAACTTAGGGAAGGGTCGTAAGATAACAGCAACCTTGTGAGATTCAGTTGTATCAAAATATTTGAAATTGAATATCAATAAAACTCTAAATGCTGCCGGTTGCACAAATTATACATTGCATTACATTATAAGGAAAACATAGACATTATTTATTGCAATGTTGTCAGAGAAGAGGAATGATTTGATTATTGAGCAACTTGGCCAACTTGGTCTCAACCCACAAGGCAGCCAGAAAGGTGTTAAATCAAAGAGACTATACAGAGATAGGGGGTTTAGCACAGCAGAGAAACACAATTCTAGTTTTCCCTAAGTATCTGTACAAGTGCTGTGCAGAGTGTCTGTGTAATCAAGCAGAATAGCCTATGCAGTACAGATGCTTTAGTGGCTTGGTAATAAAGCAGAGGAATCTTTGCACTGAAGGTGCTGTATAAACTGGGGGTTCAAAAGAACTAAAATATAAGTAATAAAAGATATACAATAAATAAACAAACATCAGTAAAATAAAAAAAAGGATGTTTAAGAGATTAAATTAGTTTTGTACAATACAATATTTTCAAAATTCTACTTATCTCAATTTAAAGGGACAGTCAACCATAGAATTGTTATTGTTTTAAAAGATAGATAATCCCTTTATTACTCATTCCCCAGTTTTGCATAACCAACACAGTTATATTAATGTACTTTTTACCTTTGTGATTACCTTGTATCTAGGAACCTTCTTCCAGCCCCCTGATCACATGACTGTGACTGTTTATCATCTATTGTGTTAAATTTAGCATTGTATTGTGCTAGATCTTAAATAACTTTCTGTGCCTGAACACAGTGTTATCTATACAGCCCACGTGTACTTTCTGTCTCTTTGTGTTGAAAAGAGATTTAAAAAGCATGTGATAAGAGGCAGCCCTCAAAGGCTTAGAAATTAGCATATGAGCCTACCTATGTTTAGTTTAAACTAAGAATACCAAGAGAAAAAAGCAAATTTGATGATAAAAGTAAATTGGAAAGTCAATTAAAATTTAAAGTCCTATCTGAATAATGAAAGTTTAATTTATACTTGACTGTCCCTTTAAGCAGCAAAAGTAATAGGAGGTTTATGTACTTTGTTCACTATGTGGTCAGTATGAGAATGCTCATTGGGTGGTCTTAACTGCTATTTTTACCTTAATTATTTTTCTCTGTACTCACCTTTAAACTGTTATACCATTCTTATTGATATAAAACACTGTGTTGACTATTATAAAGAAAGATAAAGCAAAATATGAGTCTTGTTGCAATAAATTCAAGCATACACTGTAAATAGGAATACTGAATGTGATACTGTTTCTGTGATTCTATAGTCCTGTTGTAATATTTTTTTCCCCTCTGGTTGTAAATGCCATGGTTTAGCTTCTGTGATCTTGCTTGCCTCTGCCAAAGATTTAAAGGATCTGGGCATTGCCAGTGGTTCCTACTTATTTATCTAATTATTAATCTGCCTTCACACTCTTCTGATAGGTTAATTATTTTTAAAGTTTGAATTAGGATTAAATGAGGTGGATCCACATTGAGGTTAGGGTTAATAACAGATGGGAAGTTGAGGTTGATGTTAATTGTGTTGGGGGTGATCACAGTTATGATTTTTGTGTGTGAGGAAACTAGGGAATAATAAAATGCCTTTAAGGAATTATAGTGCAAATTGTAATATAGCTACCAGTAATTAATCAATGCATTTAATCATTTACATTTTTTTAGCATTTAGTATTAGTTTGCCTTTAGGTTAGTGTAATGACATAACATTAAGTCTATGCAACCATCAGGAAAAATGAGTGTGTGCACATTATGACCAGCTGCACATTATAGCAACAGGCATAATGTTAGTTACTATGGGAAAGTGGCTCCAATAGAAATTGAAGCTGTAGCTATTATCTAGGGGCTGTTGGATTGCATCTGTTGGCTAATTAATTGCTGACAAATGACAAGCACTTGATTATGCATAAGCTGCCTCTGATAGTGACAGGGTTGCAAACAGGATGTGAGTGGCTGAGTGATGCACTATTAAAATAAGTAATATTTTAAACATTTTGCTATGGTCCAAAAACATTTGTAGGGGTCAGACACTAATACATTTTAGATTGGAACATCTGCAACATTTTTTTTTCTTTTTCTTTTTTTCCAAAAGACGATAGATTTTGCTGCAGCTGTCAAAATGATCAGTTGTAGGCAGGCACTATTTCATTCAATGACAGTGTAAAATGTCATGCTTATGGATCCTATCACTCAAACGAGGAATAAATAAATGCATTCTGGGAAAAGTTATATCATGTTAGTTAACCTTGTCATTTTGATATATATGTATGCGACTATATTATAACATTATTGTATCAGCTCTAAAAATATATTGTTTTTACAGCACTGAGAATATACATTAATATCTTTATCTTTACATATTTAGGGCATTCCAGTCACATTACTACTAATCAGCCATATTAAGAAAATGACACATTTTTTTTTCTACTTAATATCAAATCACTGTTACCCTATACATCACAAAGCAGTTGGGGAATTTTACCAGGACTGATTAGAAGTTAAAGCAACAGTAAAGTCAGGATTTGAAGGGACAGTCTACTTGAACATTTTTATTGTTTAAAAAGATAAATAATCCCTTTATTACCCATTCCCCAGTTTTGCATAACTAACACTGTTATATAAATGCACTTTTTACCTCTGTGATTACCTTGTATCTAAACCTCTGCAGACTGCCCCCTTATTTCAGTTCTTTTGACAGTCTTGCATGTATCCAATCAGTGATAACAAGTACCAAAATAAGAAAAACCCAAGAAAATGTGTTACATATATGGTGCCATTAATATATGTAAAACCGTGAAAATTAATAAATATAGGTAAAGTTCGTATAAGGATATGTATAATCTTCCTGGCACTCTTCAGTCTTCTGTGTGGTCTCTTTTGATCCTCATAAAAAAGAAGAAGAAATATGCCACATAGCGTAATTCTGTAACTTTGTTGCAATACAAAACTTGTGTCTGTGCGAATGGTTACTCACATGCGGTGGAGCTATAACCAAGCTCAGGTAAAAGCGCACACCCACTTTTATACTGTTGGGTAAACAGATTCTTGTACCGGTTGTTCAGATTAATGAATGTATTAAAATACAATATATAAAATATATAAAATAGTCTCAATAGACCTGCTTACATCACCTCATGTAATAAGTTTTAGGCAATACAATGTAGTAATTGCTCAATATGAGCTTAACAGGTTACTAGAAACCGCGGTAAGGAGTGTAGAAACTGAACCACACAACCTCCCCCAGAAAGTCCAGTAGCTGTTGCTCTTCTTATTGGTGTGCAGGTATTATGGAAGGCGCCAGAGAACAATAAATCCAACGTACGTTTTGCAATAAGCTTTATCAAGGATGGTGTGCGCATGTCCAGAAACTCAATTTAAGTCATTCAAAATTCTTAGACCGGATATCCGGTACACAGTCCTCCATCTTTAAAATGGGCAAACATTAAAATTTATGGTCATCAAGAGACTCCAAGTAGGAATATTCAGAGTGAGGGCATTTACCAATATATGCATAAACATTGTTAAGGGTAGATATTAAACAAAAGGATGTTCAAATTCATTAGACGAACATGTTTCATTCTACCAATATACAAAATACAGAAATATATTCACAGTTAATATGTAATATGTTAATACGGAGCATAAGAAAGTTAATACAGAGCGTAAAAAAGTTAAACATCTTAAAAATATTTTAAAATTATTTTATATTCGTATTATTCTCGAAAATCGAATCATATTCGTTTTGTAAATAAAATATATCCTATTCATAGTGCTCTTAGGGTAAATGATATACAGATAGTTTGCAAGTGTAAATGTCTAACTAATACCAGTTATTATAATTCGGTTTAGGATCATATTTGTACACTTATTAATTCTTTTTTCTGTTTTCCAATAATCCATTAATATTAGGGATAGGAAATTTTATGCTTCATTGATTACCCAAAAAATACTTAAAAAATACTTATTAAAGAGTATTTCATGGAAAGTTAAAGGATATGTTAGTTGGTATGTAAGTTGTTTATAAGAAATGATGGAGTTCGAAATCCTTATTAAGGCCATTTGGTATCAGACTGTCCATAATATGGATCCATTTCATCTCCAGACGACCTAATTGATTCTGTATATCACCTCCTTTCCACCCATATTCTACCTTTCTGATGCCCAGAATCACAAGATCTTCTACTCTTCTGTTGTGTTTTTTATCAAAATGGGCCGATAATGTATGTTTTTGAAAACCTTTCCTTATATTATATATATGCTCATTTAGTTTAGTTTTTAAAAGCCTGGAGGTGCGTCCTATGTAAATTAAATTGCACATGCAACGTAACAGATATATTACATTTTTTACTGTTGCATGTGATAACTTGATTAATATTGTAATTCCTATTTCCATCCATTGAATAAAATTTGTTGCAAATTTTGGGTCCCTTTTTCATTTCTTTACAGGCATTACAGAACTGGCACCTTCTAAAACCTTCTTGTAATACTGGTAACCAGTTTTTTGAATTAATACCCTCTGTCTTTTTTACTATTTTGTGGGTCAGTTTTACTTTTAGATTTGGAACCTTTTTAAACATTATATATGGTTTATCATTTATAAGTTCAGATAGACTTGGGTCTCTAAATAAGATTCCCCAATGTTTTTGTATAATTTCTCTGACTTCTTTACTTTGGGTACTGTGTTGTAAAATAAGTCTACTTGTTGAATTGTCTGTTTTGGATAACCAGTTACTGCTTTGTTTATACTGGAGTAGATTTTTTCTGTCCAAGTTTGCCACCTCTTCTATTTTTTCTTCTAAAAAATCCTTTGAGTAGTTCTTCTCTATAAATCTTTCTTTTAATATTTTCGATTGAGTTTGAAAGACAGCTTCATCCCTACAATTACGCCTCAGGCGCATAAATTGTCCCTTTGGTATATTATTTAGCCAGTGTCTTTGATGACAACTATTTAAATTAATATAATTATTTACATCAATACTCTTGAAGAAATTTTTTGTTTTTAATCTCTCCTTTTCTATATATATTTCCAAATCAAGAAACTCTACTTTGGTTCTACTCTGATTCCATGTAAGGGTTATATTAAACTCATTGCCTTTTAGGTATTCTTTAAATTCGTTCAATTGGCCCTCCGTTCCTGACCAAATCAGGAACAAATCGTCTATGTAACGACGATAGGACACCAGATATTGCGCCCAGGGGGAATTGAAGATATATAAATTTTCCCAATTGGCCATGTATAAGTTGGCATAACTGGGCGCAAATCTGGTGCCCTTCGCCGTTCCACTTATCTGTAAATAATATATTTTATTAAACCAAAAGTAGTTAGTCTCTAGGATGATCCTAATACCATCCAAAATAAATTGTAGCTGTTTAGGATCAAGGGTCGTGTCCTCTTTTAGGATGTCACGTACTGAAGTAATCCCTAATTCAGTGTCTATTATGGTGTATAGGGATGTGACATCTCCGGTGACCAACATCCACTCTTTATTCCATTGAATGTCTTCCAAATGATTTAATATACTAATGGTGTCTTTCAGATAGGATTTTGTATTCTTAACATATGTTTGTAGGAATGAATCTATATATGCTGATAGATTGCTAGTGTGTGAATTTACCCCAGACACAATGGGCCTCCCTGGAGGGTTTATGGGATCTTTATGGATTTTAGGGAGTATATAGAAACTGGCAGTTTTGGGGAATTGGTTGCATAGATATTGATACTCCTTCTTATTTAAAATACCTTCTTTAAGTCCTTCGTTCAAATATTTCTCAATTCTTTTTCTATAAACAAAAACAGGATTTGAGTCTAATTTCTTATATGTGTTTAAATCATTCAGTTGTCTGAGACACTCTTCATTATACTTTTCACTGTCCATTATAACAGTGCCGCCGCCCTTATCGGCCGGCTTCACCACTATCTTGTCATTGTTCTGTAATTCTTTTAGTGCTATTTGTTCCTCTTTAGTCAGATTTGAAGTGTAGTTGGTTTTGAGATGTTTAATGTCTCTGTGAACTAATTCTAAAAACGTTTCCATTGGGGCTGACCTATATTGCGTAGGATTAAATGATGACCTATTTCTGACTTCTGCATGTTTATATTTATTCGAGTCAGGAATCTTATTGTTCACAATAGGACTATTGAGAAAGTATTTTTTAATACACAAATTACGTATAAATTTCTGCACTCCTATGTAAGTATCAAATTTGTTAATTCTATAGCTGGGTGCGAAATTAAGACCTCTGTCTAAAACTGAAATTTGTGCTTTTGTTAGTTCTATCTTAGATAGGTTGAAAATACCTTTTCCTGTCTTTTCGTTGTTATTTTTAGTTATTGCAGATTTCTTATTATTGATTGTTTTATTCTTTTTTCTTAGTACTCTGTTCTGTCCATATTCCTTCTCCTTTTGTTGAACAGATCCGAGTTTGTTCGATTGTATTTTCTTTTGCTTGCTTCTAAAAAAACCTCCTCATCTTCCTCTGAACTGAATCTGTTTAGATCCTCAAATCTGTTATATGTCGGGACATCTTCCTGATAATAGACTCTTTGTTTTTTAAAGGGATTTCTGGGTTGCTGCCAGTCATTATCTTCCTTCCTTTCTTGCTCTATACGATGGTAATTTCCCTTATGTTGTGCATAGTTGCTATTCCCTGACTGATATTGATTATTTTTGTACCCTTGTCTGGAGTCCTTTTCGTTATTATGGGAATAATAGTTTTCTCTCTCTCTATATGCCAGAGTATGATAGTGATGTTTGTTTTGATTACCATTATTATATGTATTCCTATTGTTATGTCCTGTTCTAAATTCACTATATCTATTCTCTAGAACAGTTTTTCCTTTACCATTATTATAATTATTTGCTCTCATATTCTTGATTTTAAAGTTACTTTCCTTTCTTTCTTTGTAATCCTCATGATCTCTAAAGTATTTCTTTCTCTTGGTATTTTTTATTTCTTTTTTTTTTTTTTTTTTTTTATTGAGTAAAACAGAGTTTACAACCTATACTTTGGCCAAATCCAGAATTCCATATCAACTAAAATCATAATGGCTAATATTTTATAAGCATATAGACAACCATTAAAACACCAAAAACATTCCTATAACATAAAAAATGAAATAAGAAAAGGAAAGAAAGAAAAAAAAAAAAAAAAAAAAAAAGGGGAGATGAGCCCCCCCCCCCGTAAAACGATATCTTGTAAAGTATCTATAAACCCCACTTAATCTATATCACGAGCATTCCTGAGCCAGGTATCCGGAAATACCTGCAATAACACCATCTCTGCAAAACTCACAGAGGACCGAAATGGCATTAAAATCTGCTTCTGGAGACTAGGAGTATAAGTTTTAATAACCGGCGCCCAGCCAACCAAAAATTCTCTTATTCTTTTTTCAGATACCTGCTGCAAATGAAAAGATTCAAAAATAATATGAGCTTGAATATCTCTCAATACTGAAGGGAAGGTGGGGGGAGACTTTGACCTCCATTTTTTGAAAATATTATATCTCACCGTCAATATAATAGTATTTATGACTCGCCGCGTAGAACTATTTCCCTCCTCTATAAATAGTAACACTATCTCCTTAAAGGACAGGGAGATATTACTTTCAAATACTCTGTTATACCAATATTGTACCTTCTGCCAAAGTTGAAAAATTTTAGGGCAGGTCCATAACATATGGCAGATATCGGCCCGGACATACGAGCAGTGTTCACATATAAATAGTTTACCCGGATAATATTTAGTTAATGTTGCCGGAGAATAATATGAATTGTTTAATAATTTTGAATGAGATTCTTTCCAACTCTCTACCACCGGAGATCTGACCACTGTTGCCAGACTTTTGGATATTGACTCAAACTCTAGGGCTGGAAAATAGAATCGCCAGAATTGGCACAATTTATCCTTCTCTCCTATGCCTTGTTTGGAAAGCATAATATCATAAAGAAGAGAGATTGATGCAACCCCTCCAAAAAATTTCCTAATACAGATCTTGATCTCGGGCCACTCCCATCCTTCAGACGCATACCAGCTTTGAGCAGAAAGAAAATGACGAATTTGAAAATAAGCAAATCGATTAGAACTGGGTAGAGAAAATTTCTCCCTAATGGTCTCCCACGGGAGTATCTGCATACCATTATCGAGTAATTGATATACATTTTCAAGCCCTCCAGCTGTCCAGACCTGGAAACATTTATGATCTATTCCTGGTCGAAAAAGGGGATTCCCTCTAATAGGCAGAAAGTCCGAAAAAGAGGGATCTATTTTGGCCAGTTTACAGAATTTATGCCATATCACTACTACATTCCTAACTGAGCTAAGGGAGGATACCTTCGTCGGAAGAGCCTTCAGCGGGCAGTGCAAGAGCGCCACTAGGGACCATGGTTTAACCATGTACGATTCCAACTCGTATGTAGTAACCAAGTTAGACCGCGCAATCCAGTCTAATGCTATTTTAATCAGAGCTGCCCAATTGTATAATTTAATACTGGGGAGGGCTATGCCTGCCTCAATATATTTCTGGGTTAGCCTATTAATCAAAATTCGAGGTTTCTTTCCCTTATGTTGTGCATAGTTGCTATTCCCTGACTGATATTGATTATTTTTGTACCCTTGTCTGGAGTCCTTTTCGTTATTATGGGAATAATAGTTTTCTCTCTCTCTATGTGCCAGAGTATGATAGTGATGTTTGTTTTTATTACCATTATTATATGTATTCCTATTGTTATGTCCTGTTCTAAATTCACTATATCTATTCTCTAGAACAGTTTTTCCTTTGCCATTATTATAATTATTTGCTCTCATATTCTTGATTTTAAAGTTACTTTCCTTTCTTTCTTTGTAATCCTCATGATCTCTAAAGTATTTCTTTCTCTTGGTATTTTTTATTTCTTTTTTTAAGGTATCCAAATTCTCAGCTATTTTTTGTGATAATTCATCATAACTTTTATTGTTCATATGTGGAATTATTTTTTGCTCTAACATATTGATTTCTTCATTCGCTTCATCTAATAGTTTTTTTCTCTCACTTATAATTAGATTCATGAGTTTTTTGGTGCATTCCTCTAAAATGTGATTCCATTTTGTTATGAACATTAAATTATCTTGTCCAAATGTGGGATTTTTTAATATTCTCAAACCCCTCGGTGTGATTTGTTCCTTTAAATACTTTTCTAATGTAACTATTTCAAGATGGTATTTAATCTCCTTGGACATGAGTTTTTCTACTTCTCTTAACATATTCTCCAGAGACTCGTTGGTGTTCTTGGAGTTTTCAAAAAAATCATCCGCACATGATGTGGTTGTGCGTCTATTCAAAAATAGAGACATATTGGTTTCTATTAACCTTTAAGGGATCTAATCTAGCTAAATTAGAATCTACCTGCAAATTTATATTTCTAAAACAGCTTGAAACAACTAAGGTGACTCGGATGTGAAATATGTATAAAAATAAATATAAATATAAATAAAAATACAAATAAAAATCTATCTGTAGCTTTCTATGATATTCACTAGTGGATACAGTTATTGAGTGTGAATATACCTGATTCTACAAATGAAACATAGCGTGTTGCTAAAAAATGTGTCTATAATCCGAATATGAAAGAACCTATTGTCCTAAAATTCACACTAACCCTCTGTGTGACTTTGTACTGTCTACACAAGTGCTGAAATGAGTGTCTAATGTTAGATACAAATATAACTTAATAGCAAAAAAAATATCAAAATGAGTGCGATACAGTAATAAGAGAACCTACATAGAGTTCATTATGATCACTCGTGATAATTATCAAAAAGTGCTACACAATATTATAACATTAAAAGATATCTATATTAACTAAACAATATGGCCTCGTGCACAAAAAACGTGGTATAGAAACGTGGTATAAAAAACAGAAATGATAACAAGTACCAAAATATCACAAACAAGGAAAATGAAATAAATGTGATATGATAAGAAAAACCCAAGAAAATGTGTTATATATATGGTGCCATTAATATATGTAAAACCGTGAAAATTAATAAACATAGGTAAAGTTCGTATAAGGATATGTATAATCTTCCTGGCACTCTTCAGTCTTCTGTGTGGTCTCTTTTGATCCTCATAAAAAAGAAGAAGAAATATGCCACATAGCGTAATTCTGTAACTTTCTTGCAATACAAAACTTGTGTCTGTGCGAATGGTTACTCACACGCGGTGGAGCTATAACCAAGCTCAGGTAAAAGCGCACACCCACTTTTATACTGTTGGGTAAACAGATTCTTGTACCGGTTGTTCAGATTAATGAATTTATTAAAATACAATATATAAAATATATAAAATAGAGTCACCAGACCTGCTTACATCACCTCATGTAATAAGTTTTAGGCAATACAATGTAGTAATTGCTCAATATGAGCTTAACAGGTTACTAGAAACCGCGGTAAGGAGTGTAGAAACTGAACCACACAACCTCCCCCAGAAAGTCCAGTAGCTGTTGCTCTTCTTATTGGTGTGCAGGTATTATGGAAGGCGCCAGAGAACAATAAATCCAACGTACGTTTCGCAATAAGCTTTATCAAGGATGGTGTGCGCATGTCCAGAAACTCAATTTAAGTCATTCAAAATTCTTAGACCGGATATCCGGTACACAGTCCTCCATCTTTAAAATGGGCAAACATTAAAATTTATGGTCATCAAGAGACTCCAAGTAGGAATATTCAGAGTGAGGGCATTTACCAATACATGCATAAACATTGTTAAGGGTAGATATTAAACAAAAGGATGTTCAAATTCATTAGACGAACATGTTTCATTCTACCAATATACAAAATACAGAAATATATTCACAGTTAATATGTAATATGTTAATACGGAGCATAAGAAAGTTAATACAGAGCGTAAAAAAGTTAAACATCTTAAAAATATTTTAAAATGATTTCATATTCGTATTATTCTCATTATTCTCGAAAATCGAATCATATGCGTTTTGTAAATAAAATATATCCTATTCATAGTGCTCTTAGGGTAATTGATATACAGATAGTTTGCAAGTGTAAATGTCTAACTAATACCAGTTATTATAACTGTTTATGTTTATGCATATATTGGTAAATGCCCTCACTCTGAATATTCCTACTTGCAGTCTCTTGATGACCATAAATTTTAATGTTTGCCCATTTTAAAGATGGGGGACTGTGTACCGGATATCCGGTCTAAGAATTTTGAATGACTTAAATTGAGTTTCTGGACATGCTCACACCATCCTTGATAAAGCTTATTGCGAAACGTACGTTGGATTTATTGTTCTCTGGCGCCTTCCATAATACCTGCACACCAATAAGAAGAGCAACAGCTACTGGACTTTCTGGGGGAGGTTGTGTGGTTCAGTTTCTACACTCCTTACCGCGGTTTCTAGTAACCTGTTAAGCTCATATTGAGCAATTACTACATTGTATTGCCTAAAACGTATTACATGAGGTGATGTAAGCAGGTCTGGTGACGCTATTTTATATATTTTATATATTGTATTTTAATAAATTCATTAATCTGAACAACCGGTACAAGAATCTGTTTACCCAACAGTATAAAAGTGGGTGTGCGCTTTTACCTGAGCTTGGTTATAGCTCCACCGCATGTGAGTAACCATTCGCACAGACACAAGTTTTGTATTGCAACAAAGTTACAGAATTACGCTATGTGGCATATTTCTTCTTCTTTTTTATGAGGATCAAAAGAGACCACACAGAAGACTGAAGAGTGCCAGGAAGATTATACATATCCTTATACGAACTTTACCTATGTTTATTAATTTTCACGGTTTTACATATATTAATGGCACCATATATATAACACATTTTCTTGGGTTTTTCTTATCATACCACATTTATTTCATTTTCCTTGTTTGTGATATTTTGGTACTTGTTATCATTTCTGTTTTTTATACCACGTTTCTATACCACGTTTTTTGTGCACGAGGCCATATTGTTTAGTTAAAGGGACACTGTACCCAAATGTTTTCTTTTGTAATTCAGAAAGAGCATGCAATTTTAAGCAACTTTCTAATTTACTCCTATTATCAATTTTTCTTCGTTCTCTTGCTATCATTATTTGAAAAAGAAGGCATCTAAGCTTTTTTTTGGTTTCAGTACTCTGGACAGCACTTTTTTATTGGTGGATGGATTTATCCACCAATCAGCAAGGACAACCCAGGTTGTTCACCAAAAATGGGCCGGCATCTAAACTTACATTCTTGCATTTCAAATAAAGATACCAAGAGAATGAAGAAAATTTGATAATAGGAGTAAATTAGAAAGTTGCTTAAAATTTCATGCTCAATCTGAATCACGAAAGAAAAATTTTGGTTACAGTGTCCCTTTAATATAGATATCTTTTAATGTTATAATATTGTGTAGCACTTTTTGATAATTATCACGAGCGATCATAATGAACTCTATGTAGGTTCTCTTATTACTGTATCGCACTCATTTTGATATTGTTTTTGCTATTAAGTTATATTTGTATCTAACATTAGACACTCATTTCAGCACTTGTGTAGACAGTACGAAGTCACACAGAGGGTTAGTGTGAATTTTAGGACAATATTTTCTTTCATATTCGGATTATAGACACATTTTTTAGCAACACGCTATATTTCATTTGTAGAATCAGGTATATTCACACTCAATAACTGTATCCACTAGTGAATACCATAGAAAGCTACAGATAGATTTTTATTTGTATTTTTATTTATATTTATATTTATTTTTATACATATTTCACATCCGAGTCACCTTAGTTGTTTCAAGCTGTTTTAGAAATATAAATTTGCAGGTAGATTCTAATTTAGCTAGATTAGATCCCTTAAAGGTTAATAGAAACCAATATGTCTCTATTTTTGAATAGACGCACAACCACATCATGTGCGGATGATTTTTTTGAAAACTCCGAGAACACCAACGAGTCTCTGGAGAATATGTTAAGAGAAGTAGAAAAACTCATGTCCAAGGAGATTAAATACCATCTTGAAATAGTTACATTAGAAAAGTATTTAAAGGAACAAATCACACCGAGGGGTTTGAGAATATTAAAAAATCCCACATTTGGACAAGATAATTTAATGTTCATAACAAAATGGAATCACATTGCTGACCGAGGCTTCCGGTGGGAGGAGCACGGAAGTGTAGCTGCTCCATGCTGCACGCTCACCTAAAGTGGCGATACTATCGTGCCAAACACGCCTGCAGCTATAGGCCGGTGAACTCGGATACTGGCCTGGCCTGAGGGATACAACCCGATACGGCGTGGGGAAGCTCTGGAAGTGCTAGTGGCCGCATAGCAGCGGTCAAACTACAAACCGCTACAAACTACAAAACCGCTTCACTATGTCTCACCAAGTCTCATTAAGCTGGGAGAACGCTTAATGAGATTACATATCTGCAACCGTCTTTACGAACCGGGATTTAGCCAGCCTGAGGAGAAGGTGGTGTGTCGCTGAAAAGCCGGTCGCTGGGAGCCGTACCCCCGTGCACCTCTGTTCGCTGCTGGGAGGCCCTGGAAGGTATCGCCTAGCAGTAGGAGAAGTGCGGAACCGCACAACCACCTGAGGCAGTACTCACAGACAGAAACTGGAGCTTGGCCCGTCGGAACATAAGTCCCTGACCTGGTCTTGGGGTGAAGGTAAGACGGGAGAACATATGTGAGGACTGTGAGGACTGTGACTTTACAAGCTGTTGTTCTCCTATACTTATTTTGTAACATCTTGTGGAGTATAAGGAGCATAGGAGGGCCTGTATCAGACGACAGGGGGAAAAAATAATAAAAAACCTGCCCACACAGGCTGTGTAATAGCTCTATGATATAATACACCCGGTAGAGCATAACAGGAGACTGTAACCAAGGCATCCGAGACTCCTGATACATAAAACAGCTAGCAACAAAGCTAGAAGATCAGAGAAGCTGGTATAATCAGTTGAACTGTACAAAGCTCCACTCCTAAAGGATAAATAACTTCCAAGGTTTGACTACAGAAGTGAACTGTAAATCCCAGAATAGAATCAATGGGATTATAATTTTACTGGGGGCTATGGAACTGTTCTGGAATTAAACAATTAATAAAGCCACTGGCTATAGCATCACTGGGTGTACATAAGGTCTAGTAAGAAAATTTCTTCTCTTTTTTTTTTTCCCTGGATATGGACTAAGGCCTATATAAGTTGCCTATAACCCTAAAAGATCTAAGGAGAGGACATGTCACAGCAATGTATTATGTTATAACACTATTGCAGAACAGGACAAAAGTAGAAGTTATTTGAAATAGCATATAAGGCTGTGCTATAAACTGGACATATTCTCAGGAATTATGTATATATGCATGAGTGTTTTTTTTTTTTTTTCTCTGTATTAAGGCTGGAGGTTCATATATAGGATATATATCAGGCATCTGAGATTAACACACTACTTTCTCTCCACAGGAAATATATGTGGTTCTAGACCGGTGTATTAACTAACTGATATAGCTGACAGTTTAAAAAAAAAAAAAAAAAAAAAAAAAAAAAAGGGGGCCGTATTAATAACATAATTGTAATGTGAGGAAGCTACAGTACATTTAAAAATTGATCTCCAAACATATATTAACACCTATGGTGTGGCATTACTATTTTGCCCTGGAAATATTTGTATAAAAAGACACACACTATCTAGTGTGGTGAGAACAAAGAAAAGGTTTTGGTATGCAATTGTGAGGTCCTGGAAATACACTACTTCGCATAATACTGAATATAGCCATAACTATGTGTGTATTTGCCTATAAAGTACTAGACAGACGTATGACACAATTGTTGGACAGGATAAATTAGCATATACTGAGAATACATTACGCTATACCCTTGAGCTGGTGAATACAGAACTCTCCTGATTCCCCTAAGCTGACCCTGAAACACTTATACAGGGCACGACCCCAATAGTCACAAGTTTTCAGATATCATAATTTATCACAACCAGTAAAACTTTCTATTTTGACACTCCAACACCCCCCTCCCCCCTTCTTTTTTTTCCTTTTTTTTTCTCTCTTCTTTTTTTTTCATTTTTTTTCTCTCACTCTCTCCCCTTAACACCCCACACAATCATACACCCTCACGAATTTAATTTATGGATACATTTTTATCAGCTAAAACACACACTATGCCAGCTAAGGTGAAAGACAGGAGGCCTAGAAATAGTTTAGACAACAACACAGACCTAAGGGTAGAAGCAAATTGTTTAAATATCAGTAAAATGGATATTGAAGAAATAACGAAACAGGTAGCGCAGGTGCTGCTCCCTCAATTCGATTTGATTAAGGTGGAACTTAGTACGCTTGTTTCTGAAATGAAAAATTTCTCATCTAGGCTCACAGAAGCGGAGTCTAGAATATCCGAAGTTGAGGATCTAGTGTTTAAGACGGAACAAATATCTCAACAACATAGTAGCAAAATTAATGATCTCAGTGAAAAAGTAGAGGAGTTGGAGGATAGAGCACATCGCAATAATCTAAGGATTATTGGACTGCCGGAAAGTGACTGTTATCAGGATTTAATCTCCTTTGCTGCTAACACACTTCCACAATTACTTGGGATCCAGCAACAGAACATAGCAGTAGAAAGAGCACATCGTACAGGTAATCCTAGGAACACAACAGAAAATTCAGTACAGAAGCGTCCTATTATAGTGAAATATTTGAATTTCCAAGACAAGATCAGTATTCTCAGAGCCTACAGAAAGATGCAAACACTACTAATAGACCAACATAGAATTCTGTTATTCCAGGATTTTTCATTTCAGACAGCAAGCAAGCGAAAAGCTATTTCACCATATTGCACCACCTTAATCAACTTGGGCCTGCCAGCTAGATTAGTTTACCCAGCCACAATCAAATTATATACTGACAATGAGTTAATTGTATTAAGAACTCCCCAAGAAGCTAAGAGCTATATAGATAAATATAAAGGAGACCATTAAGCAGATAAGAAGGTAATGGAGAAAGGAATCTTTGGGAATATATGTCACTATCATATACAAGCTAGAGATGCTATTTTATTTAATTATGTGTTTTTTTCTTTTTCTAGATAGAAACATAGATATTGACGGCAGATAAGAGCCATAGGCCCAGCAAGTCTGCCCCACCTTACCTAACAGTATAAACTTATCTAGATAGAAACATAGATATTGACGGCAGATAAGAGCCATAGGCCCAGCAAGAATGTTTAAAATGAGGGGTAAGGCTCTGACGCTGTTTTATACATATGAGTATTTTCTAATATATAGGTGTTGTTATTTTGTTATCTATATAGTATATGAAAAATGCACCTATCGATATTGGTATAACAGGACCAAGTCAAAAATATGTTTTTTTCTACTGTGGGTTCACATTATTTTTTTGTGGTGTATTATATTCCAAAATTCTATATATAATCCCCGGCATAATATGTTTAAGGCTAGGGATAAAGTTGGGAAAGTGTCTTGTATATATGAAAATGTATTGCAATATAGCATAGGTCTCCTGATTTACACATCATATGAAAAATATATGCACAAATTTAGGCACAATATATCTAAGGCCTGGGTCGGTAACATCTGTCGTCCCTGGTGGCAGGTAGAATATTGGGGTATGGGGGGGGTAACGAGTGACGGGGGGGGAAATTTTTTTTTTTTTTTTTTTTTCCTCTCTTTTTTCTTTTTCTATATTTTATCCCCTAAACTAAAATGTCACAACTAAAATTCATATCATGGAATGTAGGGGGTGTTTCTAGTCCAATGAAAAGGAAAAGAATCTTAACATATCTTAAAAAATTTAAAGCGGATATTATTCTGTTGCAAGAAACACACCTTACAGCAATAGAACACAAGAAACTACAAGCTAATTGGATTCAGGAAGTGATCTTCACACCCTGTAGCTCTAGAAAAAGAGGAGTAGCAATTCTTATCAGAAAAGGGTTAAATTATCAGATTATCTCCAAGCAGATAGATTTAGAAGAACGTTTTATTATCATTAAAATTAAAGTTGAATCTCTCATATATACCGTTTGTAATGTGTACGGACCTAATAAAGTGGATATATCTTTCTGGGAGGCTTTGAAGCTGCAATTGTTTGAATATGTTGATACGAATATGGTGGTAGCAGGAGATTTTAACATGGTCTTTAATAATATTGATAGACTTCAGACTACAAAACAAAGAATCCACAGGGTCTCTCAAAAAGCAGCCAAGATTCTTAAATCAATCTGTAGAGTCCTGAAGATAAGGGATATTTGGAGACACTTATACCCTAACTCTAGAGCGTATACATATGAGTCCAAACAATACAGGTCATATTCTCGTATTGATTTTTTTTGGGGGTCAGACAGTTTGTTTAGAACAGGGTTAAAAACGCAAATAGGGGACTTCACCATTTCAGACCATGCCCCTATATTTTTGGAATGTGGACCAGAAAATAACGCATATCAAACAACTAGAGGTTATTCTTTCCCAAGATATTTATATAACGACGCCAAATTTAGGAAATACATTACAGATAGGTGGCATGAATATGCAATACAAAATGCTGCATATAGTTGTAAACCCGAGATTTTTTGGGAAACAGCCAAAGCGGTGATAAGAGGAGAAATAAAAAACTATATGTCTAAACTTAGGGCAAGAACACGTCTAAGGGAAATAGAAATCTCTAATTGGCTTAGAAATGCATATAATGCCTACATAGCGACTCCCACATCGACTAATTGGCAGAAATATATCAAAGCGAAACAAGAGTGGGACTCAGTTAGCTTGCAGAAAGCGACCCGTCAAGATTTAAATCAAAGAACTATCTATCATAGATATGGTAGCAAAATTGGCAAGCTTCTAGCTAACTGCGTCAAAGTTTGCAAGGCTCAGAAAACCATCAAGTCTGCTATAGTAGATGGTATCCGAGTTACTGAAGCAGAAGCAATTAAAAAAGGCTTTGTTAGCTTCTTTAAAAAACTGTACTCTGCCCCACAGATAGATAGTCAAAATAAAGAGCGGTTCTGGAGAAACATCTCTCTCCCAAAATTAAATACAGATGAGGCTGCTAACTTAAATCTACCCATTACTTCGACAGAAATTTGTCAAGCAGTAGATAGATTAAAACTGGATAAAGCTGCTGGCCCGGATATGCTACCAGCCGAATTCTATAAAATTCTTAGGGAAGAGATAAATGCCCCATTGGTAAAGCTATTTAATCAATATTTCTGTAATGGTGGGGTCCCCTCCTCTTATTTTGTTGCATCCAGAATTGTACTCGTTCCAAAAAAAGAGAAAGATCCAGAAGCGTTGGATTCATATCGTCCCATATCACTGCTTAATGCAGACTATAAAATTTATACAGCAATCTTAGCAAATAGACTTAAGGGGATCCTTGGCTCTTTAATACATGTGGACCAGGTCGGCTTTATGTTACATCGAAATCCATCGGCTAATATTCGTAAAATCTTACTCCTCTTAGATTTTTTTCGATCAGAATGTACAAATGGGCGAATAAAACCAGCGATTCTTTCACTAGATGCCCAGAAGGCATTCGACTCAATTACTTGGGACCATCTTTTTTTCACTATGCAACAATTTGGTTTTAGCGGTAATTATTTAAATTGCATTAAAGCTCTATACATTAATGCTTCTGCAGTTTTGTTGGTAAATGGCATTCCTACAGAAACTTTCCATATTTTGACAGGTACCAGACAAGGTTGTCCGATTTCACCTCTTCTTTTTAACCTTGCAATTGAGCCATTGGCAACTATGTTAAAAAAGCACCTAGAAGGAGTTTTGTTAGGAGACGAATACCTTAAATTACTACTGTATGCAGATGACTTATTATTATTTCTTAACAACCCTAAACACGAGATCCCGATTTTATTAGAAATAATTAATATATTCGGAACATTTTCGGGATATAAAATAAACACAGCAAAATCAGATTTATTATGGATAACAAAACCAGCAAGTAATGGATACACGCCACCCTTTAAAATAGCGGATTCATATATTACGTATTTGGGTATTAAGATTAGTATCGATCCGGCAGAATGGTACCCTTTGAATTTTATCCCTCTGCTAAATAAAATACAGATAGAGCTTGGAAACTGGGCAAAATTTCCTCTGTCAATGACGGCAAAAATTAATTTGATAAAAATGATCACCCTACCCAAACTGATGTATTTAATGCAAAATATCCCAATCCCAATAACAAAATTTGATCTCAAGCGTTTAAATAGCTCCATCAGACTGTTTATTTGGGGTAGTGGCAAAAAGCGTATAGCTTTACAAAAGCTGTCACAGTCAAGACAATATGGGGGTCTTGCGTTACCAAATTTCGGCAACTATAATAGAATATGTTTGGCAAAGGTAGCGATGGACTGGCTTACTGGGGGGAACTATGTAGCGTCACTAGAAATAGAACAAAAGTTAGTTCGGCCATATGACCTACAGGCATTATTACACTGCCCGATTAAGAAACTACCATCTATGGTCAAAAATAAGCCCACTCTGTTTCATATTATTAAAGCCTGGCAGGATATTAAGACCAGTATGAATGATAACCCGCTGATTTCGAACCTAGTTCCTATTTCTGGAAACCCTTGCTTCCCATCAGGTATTAAGAACAAATGTTTAATAAGTGGGCTATACTAGGACTTAAATATTTATCACAGTTTAGAGACCCAGAGACTACCCGGGTGTACACATTTATAGCGCTTAGAGATCAGTTCCAACTTAACAACACAGAATTCTATGCCTATTTACAAGTCCGTCATTGGTATAATGAAACTATCAAAAATTGTACTAAGGAGTGGGTACACCCGGGTATTAAAATGGGCCTTGCTCTCTTTAAAGCAGGTAAACGGTCAATTAGCTACTGTATCGGATGATACAAACGGAAAGCGGCGAAAGAAATGTATTAGAGATATCAGCAAAGTGGGTTAAGGATATTCAAAGCATGGATCCATATAAAGTAAAACAGAGTATAATTGCGGTAGAACATGCAACTCTTTCTGCAGCATGGCGAGAATCACAGTTTAAAATCTTGAATCGCATGTATATACCACCGGCTAGCTTAAATAGATGGTATGGGAATGTCGTACATGTGTGTCCTCGATGTAGTTCCATCAGGGCCGACCTGGTTCACATGTTCTGGAACTGCCCCAAGATTCAACAATTCTGGCAGCGAGTACAGTTCTGGATGAATAGACTATTGAATATACAGATACGTATAGAGATACAGCATATTTTCTTTTTGGTTAATTTGAGAGATCTTGGGGAATATGTCCCTAATATCGATTTTATTAATACAATAATTCTAGGAGGCAGATACCTTATCTCAAAAAATTGGAAAGCCACTAGAGAACCTACAATTAACAACTTAACTTTCCTACTTCATGCGCAATATCAAATAGAACATATTGATAGCCTTAGTCAGGGAATTAATCATCAAGATAGATTCGAACATAAATGGTTAGATTTTATCAGGAGATATAGAAACAATATATAACCATAATCGAAACCCGCTGCTGTATATATATATATATATGTATTTTTTTTTTAGAACAACCTGTCCTAACCCCCCCCCCCTCCCCCCCTCGGTCTTATTAAGGATGGTTCATAGAATATGGTAAAATACAGGTAGGACTAGTGAAACGTTAAAGTAATCTTTGGTAGTAACTTTAGTTTAAATATATAAGAATTTATATTTTTTTCAGTATTTTCTGAATTCAATAATTAGAAAATGTTGAGGTTCATCTCTTTTTTATTAGGTCTGTGTTATACATGAATAAAACCAATATCATGTACAGTAGTAGAAATAATGTACTGCTAAGTTAACTATATAATAAGAGATATGGATGATAATATCTTGTAATTTATCATGTTCAGGTGGAAACAACATGCTTACTTTGTATATGTCTTGTAATTTATTATGTTAATGTCTTGTAATTTATTATGTTCATGTGGAAACAACATGCTTACTTTGTATATGTCTTGTGAACTTCAAACAATAAAAACATGAAATATAAAATGGAATCACATTTTAGAGGAATGCACCAAAAAACTCATGAATCTAATTATAAGTGAGAGAAAAAAACTATTAGATGAAGCGAATGAAGAAATCAATATGTTACAGCAAAAAATAATTCCACATATGAACAATAAAATAGCTGAGAATTTGGATACCTTAAAAAAAGAAATAAAAAATACCAAGAGAAAGAAATACTTTAGAGATCATGAGGATTACAAAGAAAGAAAGGAAAGGAACTTTAAAATCAAGAATATGAGAGCAAATAATTATTATAATGGTAAAGGAAAAACTGTTCTAGAGAATAGATATAGTGAATTTAGAACAGGACATAACAATTGGAATACATATAATAATGGTAATAAAAACAAACATCACTATCATACTCTGGCACATAGAGAGAGAGAAAACTATTATTCCCATAACAACGAAAAGGACTCCAGACAAGGGTACAAAAATAATCAATATCAGTCAGGGAATAGAAACTATGCACAACATAAGGGAAATTACCATCGTATAGAGCAAGAAAGGAAGGAAGATAATGACTGGCAGCAACCCAGAAATCCCTTTAAAAAACAAAGAGTCTATTATCAGGAAGATGTCCCGACATATAACAGATTTGAGGATCTAAACAGATTCAGTTCAGAGGAAGATGAGGAGGGTTTTTTAGAAGCAGGCAAAAGAAAATACAATCGAACAAACTCGGATCTGTTCAACAAAAGGAGAAGGAATATGGACAGAACAGAGTACTAAGAAAAAAGAATAAAACAATCAATAATAAGAAATCTGCAATAACTAAAAATAACAATGAAAAGACAGGAAAAGGTATTTTCAACCTATCTAAGATAGAACTAACAAAACTAACTAGACTAAATGAGCATATATATAATATAAGGAAAGGTTTTCAAAAACATACACTATTGGCCCATTTTGATAAAAAACACAACAGAAGAGTAGAAGATCTTGAGTTTCTGGGCATCAGAAAGGTAGAATATGGGTGGAAAGGAGGTGATATACAGAATCAATTAGGTCGTCTGGAGATGAAATGGATCCATATTATGGACAGTCTGATACCAAATGGCCTTAATAAGGATTTCGAACTCCATCATTTCTTATAAACAACTTACATACCAACTAACATATCCTTTAACTTTCCATGAAATACTCTTTAATAAGTATTTTTTAAGTATTTTTTGGGTAATCAATGAAGCATAAAATTTCCTATCCCTAATATTAATGGATTATTGGAAAACAGAAAAAAGAATTAATAAGTGTACAAATATGATCCTAAACCGAATTATAATAACTGGTATTAGTTAGACATTTACACTTGCAAACTATCTGTATATCAATTACCCTAAGAGCACTATGAATAGGATATATTTTATTTACAAAACGCATATGATTCGATTTTCGAGAATAATGAGAATAATACGAATATGAAATAATTTTAAAATATTTTTAAGATGTTTAACTTTTTTACGCTCTGTATTAACTTTCTTATGCTCCGTATTAACATATTACATATTAACTGTGAATATATTTCTGTATTTTGTATATTGGTAGAATGAAACATGTTCGTCTAATGAATTTGAACATCCTTTTGTTTAATATCTACCCTTAACAATGTTTATGCATATATTGGTAAATGCCCTCACTCTGAATATTCCTACTTGGAGTCTCTTGATGACCATAAATTTTAATGTTTGACCATTTTAAAGATGGAGGACTGTGTACTGGATATCCGGTCTAAGAATTTTGAATGACTTAAATTGAGTTTCTGGACATGCGCACACCATCCTTGATAAAGCTTATTGCAAAACGTACGTTGGATTTATTGTTCTCTGGCGCCTTCCATAATACCTGCACACCAATAAGAAGAGCAACAGCTACTGGACTTTCTGGGGGAGGTTGTGTGGTTCAGTTTCTACACTCCTTACCGCGGTTTCTAGTAACCTGTTAAGCTCATATTGAGCAATTACTACATTGTATTGCCTAAAACTTATTGCATGAGGTGATGTAAGCAGGTCTGGTGACTCTATTTTATATATTTTATATATTGTATTTTAATAAATTCATTAATCTGAACAACTGGTACAAGAATCTGTTTACCCAACAGTATAAAAGTGGGTGTGCGCTTTTACCTGAGCTTGGTTATAGCTCCACCGCATGTGAGTAACCATTCGCACAGACACAAGTTTTGTATTGCAACAAAGTTACAGAATTACGCTATGTGGCATATTTCTTCTTCTTTTTTATGAGGATCAAAAGAGACCACACAGAAGACTGAAGAGTGCCAGGAAGATTATACATATCCTTATACGAACTTTACCTATATTTATTAATTTTCACGGTTTTACATATATTAATGGCACCATATATATAACACATTTTCTTGGGTTTTTCTTATCATATCACATTTATTTCATTTTCCTTGTTTGTGATATTTTGGTACTTGTTATCATTTCTGTTTTTTATACCACGTTTCTATACCACGTTTTTTGTGCATGAGGCCATATTGCAGTGCTTTCCAAACTGTGTGTCGGGACACACTAGTGTGTCGGCAGCAGTGTGTAGGTGTGTCCCTGCTTCAGCACAAATTTTTTTAAATTTAATTTTTTTTTTTAAATTGTTTTTTGGTTTCTGACTTTCCGCCTACCTGCTACGCATATCACATGGTTGACACGTGATTGATACCTAGTGGGTCACAGATCATCTTAACCAATTGGCACAGCTCAGTGGGAACTGAAACTATTACCATTGGCGGATTTGGCAGCACATTGGCTCCTGACTGCACGTGTAGTCTTCTTAATTGGCGCGTGACTGCAAGTGTAGCCAGTGAGTGGGACAGCAATGTGTTTGCAGCGCGGGCAGTAGTCAGTCGGACTCACAGAGCTCTGAGAGTGGCAGCTTAAACGCTGAGCTGAAGTCAGAAGTCAGTGGGGTTTTTTCTGCAGCTAGCTCCCAGTAGTGCATTGCTGCTCCTGCTCTTGATATATGGATAGGAAGTGGAAACTTAAAAATGCTTGATGATGAAATGCGAGTGTCTTTATCTAATATTCCACCAAATATTCAGAAACTAGGTTCATCCCATCAACCTCATACATCCCATTAAAATAGTAAGTAGCTATTGGTGTTATTTAACTTTTTTTAATTCTTGCACATACTTACTGTTACTTGTAAATGCATTTTGTTATTATATAATTTATGTATGTGTCCGTATCTTTTAAAACAAGTTAGTTTAACCTCCTTTTTGCAAGTACAACTGAATTACTGTGTCGCGAAATGATGTAAGTCTACAAAGTGTGTCACCAACATGAAAAGTTTGGAAAGCTCTGCCATATTGTTTAGTTAATATAGATATCTTTTAATGTTATAATATTGTGTAGCACTTTTTGATAATTATCACGAGCGATCATAATGAACTCTATGTAGGTTCTCTTATTACTGTATCGCACTCATTTTGATATTGTTTTTGCTATTAAGTTATATTTGTATCTAACATTAGACACTCATTTCAGCACTTGTGTAGACAGTACGAAGTCACACAGAGGGTTAGTGTGAATTTTAGGACAATAGGTTCTTTCATATTCGGATTATAGACACATTTTTTAGCAACACACTATGTTTCATTTGTAGAATCAGGTATATTCACACTCAATAACTGTATCCACTAGTGAATACCATAGAAAGCTACAGATAGATTTTTATTTGTATTTTTATTTATATTTATATTTATTTTTATACATATTTCACATCCGAGTAACCTTAGTTGTTTCAAGCTGTTTTAGAAATATAAATTTGCAGGTAGATTCTAATTTAGCTAGATTAGATCCCTTAAAGGTTAATAGAAACCAATATGTCTCTATTTTTGAATAGACGCACAACCACATCATGTGCGGATGATTTTTTGGAAAACTCCGAGAACACCAACGAGTCTCTGGAGAATATGTTAAGAGAAGTAGAAAAACTCATGTCCAAGGAGATTAAATACCATCTTGAAATAGTTACATTAGAAAAGTATTTAAAGGAACAAATCACAAAGAGGGGTTTGAAAATATTAAAAAAATCCCACATTTGGACAAGATAATTTAATGTTCATAACAAAATGGAATCACATTTTAGAGGAATGCACCAAAAAACTCATGAATCTAATTATAAGTGAGAGAAAAAAACTATTAGATGAAGCGAATGAAGAAATCAATATGTTAGAGCAAAAAATAATTCCACATATGAACAATAAAAGTTATGATGAATTATCACAAAAAATAGCTGAGAATTTGGATACCTTAAAAAAAGAAATAAAAAATACCAAGAGAAAGAAATACTTTAGAGATCATGAGGATTACAAAGAAAGAAAGGAAAGTAACTTTAAAATCAAGAATATGAGAGCAAATAATTATAATAATGGTAAAGGAAAAACTGTTCTAGAGAATAGATATAGTGAATTTAGAACAGGACATAACAATAGGAATACATATAATAATGGTAATAAAAACAAACATCACTATCATACTCTGGCACATAGAGAGAGAGAAAACTATTATTCCCATAACAAAAAAAAGGACTCCAGACAAGGGTACAAAAATAATCAATATCAGTCAGGGAATAGCAACTATGCACAACATAAGGGAAATTACCATCGTATAGAGCAAGAAAGGAAGGAAGATAATGACTGGCAGCAACCCAGAAATCCCTTTAAAAAACAAAGAGTCTATTATCAGGAAGATGTCCCGACATATAACAGATTTGAGGATCTAAACAGATTCAGTTCAGAGGAAGATGAGGAGGTTTTTTTAGAAGCAGGCAAAAGAAAATACAATCGAACAAACTCGGATCTGTTCAACAAAAGGAGAAGGAATATGGACAGAACAGAGTACTAAGAAAAAAGAATAAAACAATCAATAATAAGAAATCTGCAATAACTAAAAATAACAATGAAAAGACAGGAAAAGGTATTTTCAACCTATCTAAGATAGAACTAACAAAAGCACAAATTTCAGTTTTAGACAGAGGTCTTAATTTCGCACCCAGCTATAGAATTAACAAATTTGATACTTACATAGGAGTGCAGAAATTTATACGTAATTTGTGTATTAAAAAATACTTTCTCAATAGTCCTATTGTGAACAATAAGATTCCTGACTCGAATAAATATAAACATGCAGAAGTCAGAAATAGGTCATCATTTAATCCTACGCAATATAGGTCAGCCCCAATGGAAACGTTTTTAGAATTAGTTCACAGAGACACTAAACATCTCAAAACCAACTACACTTCAAATCTGACTAAAGAGGAACAAATAGCACTAAAAGAATTACAGAACAATGACAAGATAGTGGTGAAGCCGGCCGATAAGGGCGGCGGCACTGTTATAATGGACAGTGAAAAGTATAATGAAGAGTGTCTCAGACAACTGAATGATTTAAACACATATAAGAAATTAGACTCAAATCCTGTTTTTGTTTATAGAAAAATAATTGAGAAATATTTGAACGAAGGACTTAAAGAAGGTATTTTAAATAAGACGGAGTATCAATATCTATGCAACCAATTCCCCAAAACTGCCAGTTTCTATATACTCCCTAAAATCCATAAAGATCCCATAAACCCTCCAGGGAGGCCCATTGTGTCTGGGGTAAATTAACACACTAGCAATCTATCAGCATATATAGATTCATTCCTACAAACATATGTTAAGAATACAAAATCCTATCTGAAAGACACCATTAGTATATTAAATCATTTGGAAGACATTCAATGGAATAAAGAGTGGATGTTGGTCACTGGAGATGTCACATCCCTATACACCATAATAGACACTGAATTAGGGATTACTTCAGTACGTGACATCCTAAAAGAGGACACGACCCTTGATCCTAAACAGCTACAATTTATTTTGGATGGTATTAGGATCATCCTAGAGACTAACTACTTTTGGTTTAATAAAATATATTATTTACAGATAAGTGGAATGGCGATGGGCACCAGATTTGCGCCCAGTTATGCCAACTTATACATGGCCAATTGGGAAAATTTATATATCTTCAATTCCCCCTGGGCGCAATATCTGGTGTCCTATCGTCGTTACATAGACGATTTGTTCCTGATTTGGTCAGGAACGGAGGGCCAATTGAACAAATTTAAAGAATACCTAAAAGGCAATGAGTTTAATATAACCCTTACATGGAATCAGAGTAGAACCAAAGTAGAGTTTCTTGATTTGGAAATATATATAGAAAAGGAGAGATTAAAAACAAAAAATTTCTTCAAGAGTATTGATGTAAATAATTATATTAATTTAAATAGTTGTCATCAAAGACACTGGCTAAATAATATACCAAAGGGACAATTTATGCGCCTTAGGCGTAATTGTAGGGATGAAGCTGTCTTTCACACTCAATCGAAAATATTAAAAGAAAGATTTATAGAGAAGAACTACTCGAAGGATTTTTTAGAAGAAAAAATAGAAGAGGTGGCAAACTTGGACAGAAAAAATCTACTCCAGTATAAACAAAGCAGTAACTGGTTATCCAAAACAGACAATGCAACAAGTAGACTTATTTTACAACACAGTACCCAAAGTAAAGAAGTCAGAGAAATTATACAAAAACATTGGGGAATCTTATTTTGAGACCCAAGTCTATCTGAACTTATAAATGATAAACCATATATAATGTTTAAAAAGGTTCCAAATCTAAAAGTACAACTGACCCACAAAATAGTAAAAAAGACAGAGGGTATTAATTCAAAAAACTGGTTAACAGTATTACAAGAAGGTTGATATATCTGTATATCAATTACCCTAAGAGCACTATGAATATGATATATTTTATTTACAAAACGCATATGATTCGATTTTCGAGAATAATGAGAATAATACGAATATGAAATAATTTTAAAATATTTTTAAGATGTTTAACTTTTTTTTTTTTTTTTTTTATTGAGGTTCTTTGCAAAACAGACAGTCAATGGTTGTCAATACATATTACAAAGGAGAATAAACTGTTACAAAACAGGCAACCAAACGAATCATACAAATGAGTACATAATATAGGTAATTGACAATTTACCAATTCGATACTTATAGTAAATGCTGCTTAAACTATGTACCCACCCTGAAAGTTAAGTGGTTACTCTTGGACCACAGAGTTGCAAATAACCTAATATGAAGTGGGTAAACATTGAAGTGGAAGAGCCACTCATGGGCCCCAACTGAAGAACCTCTATTTTATATTTTATATATTAGCAAACTGTATGGGATTATAACAGGGAAAACAAAAAACATGCAAACAAAACCAAATTTAATCCCTATTAATTGCCATTGAAGGCAAATTAGCTGGGAAAAAATTATTAGTGATGCATATGCTGAACAAACTTGCTATTAATAATAGTTCTCGTATACATACACATGCTTGTATACAAATATATGGCTGACCATCCCCTAATAAAATATCGATAATAAGGGAACCCTTTCCATGAAGGGCAGTAGCCCATCTAATAGCATCCTACTGAAGGTGGTAGTTAAAGGTGCTAAGGGAAATAATAATATGGGGCCAGGTATATGGAAATTATGAGGAGTTTCCAATATGTGAGGTGGAAGAAAATGTATTATCTTTCAGTTTTTGAGCAATATTAGATCATTTGGCAATGATATCAGAGTCAGCTAGTTATAAAGCCACACTGAATTTAGAAATGAAAACTAAGGATACTGAGGCTAGAAGGGCCAGATTGACATGGACACACAAGTATAGTTTGAACATAGAATATAGTAAGTGCAATAAACCAATATAACAGCATAAAACTTATGTTAAGAAATGACCTGATTTGGCCTATGTCCGGGTTAAACTGTAGTAGTTCACCCCTCCACCACTTGCACCTCATCTATGTAAAACATTGATGTCCTCAGTTAAGTACCAAGTCTATAAACCGTAAAGAACTCAGGTGTTAAATGTCCTAAAGCTGTAAGTTAATGTAAGCACAAACTTTGTTGAGAAAGCGTTATGGTTCAATGCATAAAGAAGGGGTTACCTAGGTGTAATGTTCAAACAATTGCATATATAAATGGTCTTCAGGCTATGGTTAGTGCTAGGTTGCACCGCTCCGGCCACAGGCGGTGCCCCTTTAAAGATAAAAAAAAGACCTAAAAAGCATTGGCTAAGATAACATCAGAATAGAATAAGTATACAAGCATTGCTGTATGTTAAAACTGTGGCCATGCAAATAGCAATCTAAGTGGCAAAATACAAATTCTAAGGTGAGTAAGCCTAAAATTAGTGTATTGGTAGTTCTAGTGCTACTAATTGTATCATGATCAGCATGACAGCTGAGGTCTCATGGTATCATGCGTAACTAGCGTTATCTAAAAACTTAAAAGAAGTTTCATGATATATTTAGCCTGAGTGTACTAGAGGAAAGGGAAACCTGGGAACTAGGTTAGTGGAGTGATTACAGTGTACAATATGACATTTATAAAAGTTTGTAACTGGGTATTCCTACTTATATTCAAATAGTGAGATATATATATAAATGTGGACTTTACTAGGAAATAGTTAATAGGACTAGTGGACCTATATGTATGATTTCTAATGTATATTAGCATAGGTCAGGAGAGGAAGGAGTCTCAGGAGAATAACAATTATATATAATACAGTACTCTTTCATAAGCTCAATAAAATATAAGTAGTGGGATCCTCTAAACTATTAGCTGTTGTTGAACTCGATAATAGAATAAGAGTGTAAAATAAAAACAAGCTAAAGTTTAAACATAAACAACTGCTGCTAACGTTCTGAGGACTGTATATAAAAATAGTTCTGTCCACAAATGTAATAACAGTACAGGCATCTAGCAGGTCAACTTTTCACCCATGTATTCGGCTCAAATGCCATCATTAGGCTATAGAAAGAATCCATATACAACAGTCATTGCGGAGTAAAATTGCGCTTAATGAGCGAGTTCATATTTCTGGCAACCAAAAGAAAGTTTGGTAGGCAGTAGATAGGTTTAGAAATGTATAGAGTGGACAGTTTGTTGCTACTACATACCCACTGCAAACATATGGTTGCGGCAGGAAACTCATCAGCCTACTCCTATCTTTCCAAACCGGGTAAGAGCCTTACAGAAAGCATAGTCCAGCGACTGCCGTTGTGTGCAAAAGAGAGATTGCGGTAATTTTAGTTCAGCCATTTTAGATGACATACCGGGTAGCTGTCTTTGTACCTTCCACATTCGTCCATCCATTGTAGTTAGAAGTTGTGGCTTTGATGGACTCATCACAATCAGGTCACTGAAAAAGTGCGGTGTTGAAAGCAGTTGAAACCGCATGTACGCGACAGTAATGTCCCTCTGAACCCAAGTGTCTGGAACCGGACCATGCCCGAAGCGCCCAGCCTCCTCAGGGCTATTCTCTGGATCGTGACTTGGAACAACTTAGTCTCTGCCCTATTCATCTGCAAAACAAGAGTTCCAAACTCGGCTCCCACAAACTCATCAGCTCCAGCATGGCAGGTAGGTATCGCAAAAGGATCTCCAGGCTCTGCAGCGTTATCTATCTCTAATGTGCCTTCCGTGTCTGGTAAGAATGTTGGGCTCACTCGTGTGGTAGGCTGGGGAAGTCAGTCGCCCTTCAGATGGACCTACTACGCTGTCACTGCTTGGATTACTCTCCGGTGTAGTCAGGGAGGTATTCAAGGTAGGAGCTGCTAGGCAAGTGGGGTATGGTTCGTGGGGTGCTCTTAGGAAGACCTCTCGATAATGAA
This sequence comes from Bombina bombina, assembly GCF_027579735.1. Lineage (NCBI taxonomy): Eukaryota > Metazoa > Chordata > Amphibia > Anura > Bombinatoridae > Bombina > Bombina bombina. The sequence goes on from NC_069499.1 coordinate 436,768,503, forward strand.
GAATCAGGCAGCTTATTTCTTTTAGTAGAGAGGAAGGTTCCATGTCAGCTAAGCTTGTTGTAGGGGATAATCAGCTTGTAGATCTGTAGGTGTGTTCCTTCTAAAGCACCTTAAGTGCTGCGTAACGACAGGGCCAAGGCGCCCTGCCGGGGGGTAGAAAATAGGCCACGATCATATAGTGGCTCCAGGCGCCGATGCCAGCAGCTATCCTCACAAAATTATGTTCAATAGGCGTAGAATTCAAATCATAATACAGTTCCAATGAAACAATAAAGAGATCGATGAGCTGAGATGTGAATTTCTGTGATTATCAAGAAAAGCTGTAGCAGCATACAGCAGTGCGACTAAACATGGCCGCTGCCCGGAAGTTCCCCCAGATGTTTAACTTTTTTACGCTCTGTATTAACTTTCTTATGCTCCGTATTAACATATTACATATTAACTGTGAATATATTTCTGTATTTTGTATATTGGTAGAATGAAACATGTTCATCTAATGAATTTGAACATCCTTTTGTTTAATATCTACCCTTAACAATGTTTATGCATATATTGGTAAATGCCCTCACTCTGAATATTCCTACTTGGAGTCTCTTGATGACCATAAATTTTAATGTTTGCCCATTTTAAAGATGGGGGACTGTGTACCGGATATCCGGTCTAAGAATTTTGAATGACTTAAATTGAGTTTCTGGACATGCGCACACCATCCTTGATAAAGCTTATTGCGAAACGTACGTTGGATTTATTGTTCTCTGGCGCCTTCCATAATACCTGCACACCAATAAGAAGAGCAACAGCTACTGGACTTTCTGGGGGAGGTTGTGTGGTTCAGTTTCTACACTCCTTACCGCGGTTTCTAGTAACCTGTTAAGCTCATATTGAGCAATTACTACATTGTATTGCCTAAAACGTATTACATGAGGTGATGTAAGCAGGTCTGGTGACGCTATTTTATATATTTTATATATTGTATTTTAATAAATTCATTAATCTGAACAACCGGTACAAGAATCTGTTTACCCAACAGTATAAAAGTGGGTGTGCGCTTTTACCTGAGCTTGGTTATAGCTCCACCGCATGTGAGTAACCATTCGCACAGACACAAGTTTTGTATTGCAACAAAGTTACAGAATTACGCTATGTGGCATATTTCTTCTTCTTTTTTATGAGGATCAAAAGAGACCACACAGAAGACTGAAGAGTGCCAGGAAGATTATACATATCCTTATACGAACTTTACCTATATTTATTAATTTTCACGGTTTTACATATATTAATGGCACCATATATATAACACATTTTCTTGGTTTTTTTTTATCATATCACATTTATTTCATGTATCCAATCAGTGTTGACTCATAAATAACTCTACGGGAGTTAGCACAATGTTACCTATATAACAAATATGAACTAACACTTGTTTAGTTTTTAACAAATGATACCAAGAAAACAAAGCAAATTTGATGATAAAAGTAAATTGGAAAGTTGTTGCATGCCCTATCTAAATCATGAAAGTTTAATTTTGACTACACTGTCCCTTTAAGCGTTTATCATTCAGAATGAGCATGCAGTTTTATAGAACTTTCCAATTGCTATGATTAAATTTGCTTTATTCTCTTGGTATAATTTTTTAAAGAAAAAAACCTAGGTCGACTCATAGGACTTGGAGTGTGCACTTGTCATTAGCACTCCATGGCAACATTTTTTTAAACATTTGTAGCAATGTTATACATAGTTGCAAACATTGCCGCCACAGAGTGCTTAAGATAGGTGCATGCTCTTAAGGTCCTATGAGCCTATCTATGTTTGCTCTTTATAAAAGGATATAAAAAAAACAATTCAAATTTGATAACAGAAATAAACTGAACCTAGTTTAAAATTTCACTTTACTGTCCCTTTAAAAATTATAGGGTCATGTTGTCTATGTAAAATAAAACTTGAGCCTTGTAATTCTAATACCAGGGCTGGCTGAAGTTTTTTTAACACAAAGGCCAATATGTAAATTGTCTTGTGATGAGCCAATAAGTAAGAACAATTATGCAGTTATCAGCCGACAATCATAATACATTATTAGTACAAGCAGCAGTTTTATGGGACTTGCAACCTGCATTGGCAAAAGCTTGACATAATATGCAATATTGCTTTTGGCAAACTGTTGCTACCTGAAGTTTCTTTACACCAGCTCAAATCTGGTGTAAAGCTTTTACTAATAAATTCTACTCTTGAAAAAAAGATAGTCAGAAATGAAAAAGACATTTATATGTTTGGAACCATATTATTATACACAGTATTTATCTTCATGCTGGCACATTAGCCTCCATTTATGAATTGTCAGGTGGAAATCTTCAAATTCAAATCAGCTAATAGAATGAAAGCTTTTTCCTTTCATTCTATAGACTGATTTGAATTTGAAGATTCAAAACAGCCAATAGGAATGCAAGGGTGCCCCCATATAAAAGGGGTACTTTGCATTCTCTATTCAGTGTGCGGCTGGGGACCGCAAGAAGAGAAGCTTCCTGTTACTGCTCTGAAGAGGAGGACCACCGTCACCTCCTCCATTACTGCTGCCACCACCACAGGGATGAAGAAAAGAAGATAAACAGCCGGGGAGAAGATAAGAAGATGGATGAAGATAGACCGCTGCCAGGATGAAGATAAGGCGTCACCGGGATCAAGATGGAGCACCACCACCATCAATATCGGTGAGTACCAATTTGGGGGTTAGTGTTATTTTTTTTTTACTTTTGGGGTGGGATTTTTTGGGGGGCAGAAAAAGAGCTGAATTCCATTTTAAGCGTAATGCACATCCAAATGCCCTTTTCAGGGCAATTGGTAATTTAGTTTTTTTAAATATGTTTTTTTTTTTACTGAGGGGGGGGTTGTAATAGTAGAGGGGTTAGTGGGCTTTTTTCATAAAAGAGCTGATCCCTTTAGGGCAATGCCCTACAAAAGGTCCTTTTAAGGGCTATTGGTAGTTTATTTTTAGAATAGGGCTTTTTATTTTGGGGTGGTTTTTTGTTTAAGGGGTGCTAGGATAGAGTTAATTCTTTTATTTTTTTTGGTAATTACTTTTTTTATTTTTAGTAATGTTAAGTTTTCTTTCAGTAATGTTTTTTTTATTTTAATAATGTAAGTTGTTTTTTCTTAAGTAATGGTAGTTATTGTTTTCAAAGTAATGTTAAGTTTATTTTTAAGGTAAGATTAGGTTTTATTTATTTTTACAGATATGTTTTTTTTAAGGTAGTTAGGATATATTTTGTAAGATTTTGGTATTTTAACTTGGGTTAAGTTAGGGGGTGTTAGGTTCGGGAGTTTAAATGTTATTTTCTGACTTTGCAATGTGGGGGCTGGAGTTTAAGGGGTTAATAGTGTAGTTTAGTGTTTGTGATGTGGGGGTGGCAGTTTAGGAGTTGATAGTTTATGTAGGTACTTTGCGATGTTGCGGTGGCAGTTTAGGGGTTAATAGTTTATTTAGTTAGTTTGCAATGTGTAGTGTAACTATTTCACCTTGAAAAACTCTTTACGCAAACTTTAGGCTTGTGTAAAAAGTTTGATCGGTAAATGTGACTGTGCTTGCACGATCACATTTACTTTAAACGTGTAATACAAATGCTTAGCGCTTTACGCTCCCCATAGAAGATATGGGGATCATAAATTACAGTGATTTCACGCAAACAAATTTGCAGTAATTTTAATAGCGCTCCACTTGTAATATGGATTTAATCGTAAATAACACTGCAAACTCTTTTTATTTTTTAAATTAACCCTCCAGATTTCCATAGAATATCCCTGCCGTAAGTGAAGTAAATCAGCAGTCAAGTATTGTGTTCTCTAAATAAACAGCAATCAATAATCCTATGGATGCCAAATCAACAGACAAAAACAATGTTATTGAGAACCTACCTTTGTATTGACATTGCTTTGTCCTCAAATTAAATAATAATACCAGAAACACTATTGATCATCATATGGATTTTTCATGCAGTTTAAAAAACATAATATGACTTATTCATTAGACACTTTATATGATGGGCAAGAACAAAGCACAATCAAACAAATATGATCTATATCTCAATCCAGTTATAAAAAAATGGAGCTGCTGTACAGAAATGTAACAGAACCTGAGCTTGGCCACTTTTGATTTTATCTGATTAACCAATCAATATTGATTAAATTGTCTATAAATAGTGAGGACTAGCAGATTGGGAGGCTATGTCTACTACAGTTAGGGATTTTACTTTCAGGGAAGGGTTAACCTTTTCGCTACGAGAATAAACTTTTTTTAGAGAAAAACTTGCCCAAAGTACCAGAGATTTTTTTGCTATCACTCAACTTAAACCAAAATCCATCCTTTTTTATTGGCCTATGATTAAGTGGATGACAAAGTCAACTAGCTATTTATCCAAATAATTAAGTTATAATTTTAAAATTACCCCCCAAAATATTAATTATCACATCCTGTAGCTTTCTAACTATAGAAAAAAAATCTCAAAATTTGATAATTGGCATCCTCTGATTCCACTAAGACCAAACATGCATTTATATATTTTTATTAGTTTTGATCATTTTAAGGTCTTTAACTGCAGCTTTCCCTAAAATGATACAATGGGGGTGACTATAATTTGGTAGACAACCACACCAAGCAAAGTGAAAAACTATTTATTAGGTCAACAGCAATGTTTTGGGGCTCCTGTGACAAAGGGGAAGGTGCACTAAAAAGAGTTCATCTTTTTCCTAACTCATTTGGTATAGTAAAACTGCCCGAATTCTCAAAATTGACCACCATAATTATATATATATATATATAAATTAGACAAACCAATGTATTGATATATGCCCATTCTCAAACTTTGTGTTTCTCACTGAAATGATTTACACACAACTACTGCAGTGTTCCATTACCATATTAAGGCAGATACCTTCTGTCCCCTGGTTGCGGCTCCCACTGTCTAAACTCACACTGGGGACCACAACACGTGTCTCTTTGACGGACATATGTACTACATCAACAAGTACGCTGGACAAAGTACTGTGTTGTATCCTGCACAATGAGTTTAGGCCATCTTAGAGGTAAAGCAGTTGAGGAGAAAGTTGCACATTGTTGAAGTTTTTAACTATTTTTTAATTAATATTTATTGCAATAATAATAATAATGGAGTGACTATGACTCTTCAATAATAAATCTGATGATTCCAATTTTTTTTTAGATCATGTATTTGGCATATACATTCTGTATTACTTAGAGCACAAATAAGACACAATGGTAGCAATGTCATACATTTAATGGCATAAAATCTGTTGGCACTCTACAAATACCTGATAATAATAATAATAATAATAAAATATAATCCCCATATAAAACAATTACAAACTAGCACCTCCTATGGAACTATTGTTAATTTATGTTATACTAGGCGATAAGCCTGCCCAGAGGGCAGTCTATGTTTAAAAGAAATACAAACCCCCAAGCTAATTTTACTAAAAATAAAAAATGTAAAATTATGTAAAAAAATAAACAAAGCTATCCAAAATAAAAAAAATAAACTTAAACTAATACCCCTATAAAAATAAAATATTCCCCCCAAAATAAAAACACCCCCTATTCTAATACTAAATTACCAATAGCCCTTAAAAGGGCCTTTTGTAGGGCATTGCCCTAAGTTAAACAGTCTTTTACTTTACAAATGACCAATTACCCCCTAACAGTAAAACCCCCCACCCAACCAACCCCCCCAAAATAAAAAACTAACACTAAAAAAAACTAAACTACCCATTGCCCCTAAAGGGGCATTTGTATGGGCATTGCCTTAAAAGGACATTCAGCTCTTTTACTGCCCTTAAAAGGGCAATCAGCTCTTTTACAGCCGATTAAATCCCTAATCTTAAAAAAAAAAAAAAATCCTAAAACTTAGCCCCAAATAGGAACTCACCATTCCTGAAGTTCGGCAGATAAGGTCTTCTTCCAGGCGGCTCCATCATCTTCTATCTTCATCCTGTGCAAAGACGGCACAGAGTGGAAGTGCGAAGCGGTCTTCCCTGATCCGATCTCCGGCGTACACTAAAAATTAAATGGAAGGTACCGCAATAAATTTGGGGTACCTAGCATTCCTACTGGCTGAAATTTTGAAATCAGACAATAGGATTAGAGCTACTGAAATTCTTTTGGCTGTTCAAATAATTTAGTAGTAATTTGGTTAATTAAGGGAGTTTTAGGTTACCGGGCTTAGTAATTAAATTACACCTATATTACGAGTTATGCGTTCGTGTTTTAACGCTGAAAAAATTGTAATTTCAGCATTAAAACAGCACCGCAGCCATTACAAGTCTTGTTGGTATAGCTGTACCGCAAGCCTTTTAGTCTGTAACGCAATATCAGTCCTGCACACGTAAAAAATACGTTTTTTTCATAGGACTTCCATAGTAAAGCCATTACAAGTTTTGCGTTCTGGCTAAAAAGCTAGCATTATACCCTATAGCCAATTGAATTTCAGTAGATCTCATCCTATTGGCTGATTTGAACAGCCAATAGGATTTCAGTAGCTCTCATCCTATTGGCTGATTGGAACTTTCAAAATCAAATCAGCCAATAGGAATGCAAGCGATGCCATTTTGAATCGTGTACCTTGCATTGAAGATTCAGTATACGGCAGCGACCGTATGAAGAGGATGCTCCGCACCGGATGTCTTTAGGATGGACCCACTCCACACCGACGGGATGAAGATAGAAGACGCTGCCAGGATGAAGATAGAAGATGAAGATGGAGCTGCCTGCCGCCTGGATGAAGATGGATCCGCCTGCCGCCTTGATGAAGATGGAGCCGCCAGGCTGAAGATCCTTCAAGTGGGACTTCAGCAACTGTAAGTGGATCTTCAGGGGTTAGTGTTAGGATTTGTTAAGTTTTTTTGGGTGTTTTTTTTTTAGTTTAGAGAAAAATACAGGTGTTTTAGTGTAGCTCTTGTTGAAACCCTTGATACATATACTTCCCTGTTCTCACAACAGAAGAAAGCTATAGGGTTAATTATAATTTCAAATATTTGATGTATATCAAATGATCATAAGTGAAATGAAAATATTTGCAAAATGTTTGCAAAAATGTGTGAAAAGTGTATTTGCAAATTATTTGCCGATACAAAATAGAAAATAATAAAATAGAAAATAATTCAAAAATGTGTTATTTGTGCTTGCATGAAACAAAATCTTCAACAAAGGATAACTATGATTTGTTAGTTTGTGCTTGCAAGAAAACAAATCTTTAACAAAGGATAACTATGAAAAATAATAGAATTTTCAACAAAGGCTGACTATAATATAAAACAAATAGTTGAATTAAAATGTGTTGTATGTGCTTACATACAACAAAATCTTCAACAAAGGATATCAAAATACAAAAAAAAATGTTTAATAAATATTTATAACAATCTTATGATTGTATTGCTCATAAAAATTATCTTTAAAATTTACATAATATGGCCGGTCATTCCTTTAGTTTGATTGTACTATATTCAATCAAATACAAAAATTCAAAAAATATAAAAAATATAAAATTACAAAATATTGCAAATACAATCAGTCTCAAAGTGCTTGAAAAGTTTCCTTTTGCAAAATGGAACCACCTGTATCAGTTAAATCGTTGGAATAGTAACTGAATAACAATGGTTTTAATTAAAAAGTCCAGCACTTAATATTTTATCCTTTTTCATAGAAAGTTTAAAAGTGTCCCTTTAGTATTGTGGTACTTTTAACTCTTTAAGCTTAATTCAAGTAGTAGGTGAGATGTTCTAAAAAAAACTTTATAGGAGTGTACTTGGAATTCACGTTAAAAGTTCATATAAGACTTTGTATACAGCTGATAGCGGTATGCTAGCACACTACGTCCGGACTCTTACACCCCTTGTTAAAGTGCCTACCTTTTGCTTGATGTTGCTCTTTAGTTATTCACTTCTTCCTGATAATATGAACAGAGCTTCAGCATGGGTGTCTGTGGAGTCTTGTAACGTCTGCTTAGTCCACTCACTGCTTCCCCAATGTGATCTGTGTCACCTGATCCTAACACCAAGTCAGGAGGAATTTCCAGGGTATGGATCCGTAATCTGTGAAGAAAATCCTTACTCTGCGCAGAGTTTGTGGATAAAAAAGTAGTCCCTTATAATCTGTCACAAAAGACAGAGACCCTTTAGGTAATAATGTCAATGGTTTCTTCCCGTGTTATAGCTTCTGAGCCTGCAAACACAGTATGAAATTAAAAAAGTACAATTCTAGCAACACCCAGAAAGAATATAAAATTGCAGACACCATTCGGTGCCGTGATAAAGGGGTGATCTACCTCATTCAGTGTACATGCCAAAAGCAATATTTAGGCAATACGTCATGCACCTTACGCACCAGAATACGAGAACATCTAAATTTGATTGAAAAAGGAGATCAAGAAACAAGGCTATATGAAGACTTAAGAAACGTACATAAAAATAACATTAAGGATTTCAAATTCTGGGGTATTTGCAAGGTTAAAAAACCATGGAGAGGAGGAAACTTTGACAAAGTGCTTCTATTAAAAGAAGCACAAATGATTTATGATATGGGCACTCTTTTCCCACTCTGCCTTAATTCAGAGCTAGATCTCAACCCCTTTATCCTAGATTAGATGTACCTAAGCACATCTCACTAAGTATTCAGTTCATTATCGATTTACACTATTGCAGTGGCTAATTTATGCACTGAATTAAATATAAGATGTTATTTATAAACTTAATCTAGGTTGGCTTCATTTTTTAATTAACATTAGCAAATGAATAATCATAGAAATAGGGAATTATTTACACTGTATGTATGCACACAAAGTCAGCATTTTTCTAATTCTCTCCTTTTTATTTTTATTTTTAGTTTTTCATAGGATCGATACATTATGCATATTTCCCATATTGGTTTACTATCATAATCTTCCAAACACTTAAATTATATTTATTTTTTTCCGTTAAATTACATTTATTTTGTATATTTTTTTCGGTATATAACTTAATTTATAAATTTTAGAATTTTTATGCAAATAATTTCTATGCAAATTCTGGATTATTAAGCATTGCTCTTTTACAAAAGGCGTTTCTATGGCAAACATTGAGAGGAACTAATACTATAAATCTCCAAAAGATTGGATTCCACCTTTAATAAACCACCTTAAAAGAATTGTAATTGAAAAAGAGGCACCCTATCACAAAACAGAAGGGGTCTATAAAAAGATGCTTTTTAACCCCAATAACCATCTTGATAAAGCCGTGTATCGTTGAATCGCGTTGATGGGGTACCTTTATAAAAGAAAATCGCATACAGAAAAAGGATTATATCGGATTGTAAGGTACTACTTTTTCATCCACAAATTCTGCGCAGAGTAAGGATTTTCTTCACAGATTATGGATCAATACACATGAAATTCCTTCTGACTTGGTGTTAGGATCAGGTGACAGAGACCAAACAGACCATATTGGAGAAGCGGTGAGTGGGCTAAGCAGACGTTACAAGACTCCACACCCATGCTGAAGCTCTGTTCATATTATCAGGAAGAAGTAAATAACTAAAGAGCAACATCAAGCAAAAGGTAGGCACTTTAACAAGGGGTTTAAGAGTCCGGACGTAGTGTGCTAGCATACCGCTATCAGCTGTATACAAAGTCTTATACGAACTTTTAACGTGAATTCCAAGTACACTCCTATAAAGGTATTTAAGATCATCTCACCTACTACTTGAATTAAAGGGACAGTAAACCTTAAAAATAATGTTATATAATTCTGCACATAGTGCAGAATTATATAACATTATATCAGCCAAACATTATTAAAACATAGTTTCACAGACCCGCTCTCTGCTCTCTGCTGAACGGGTCTGTTATATTTACTCAGCGCATCGGGCCAGCTGTATAGTCACAGCCCGGCCCGACCACGCCATAAGACTAAGTGCAGGGCATTTCATGAAAGAGCTGAATGCCCTTTTAAGGGCAGGAAAAATATCTGAATGCCCTTTTAAGGGTAATGCCCATACAAATGCCCTTTTCAGGGCAATGGGTAGATTAGGTTTTATTTTTATTTTGTGGGTTTGGGGGTTTGGGGGGTGGGGTTTATAAACTGTTGGGGGGTGTTTATTTTGTTTTGTAACAAAAGAGCTGTTAACTTTAGGGCAATGCCCTATAAAAGGCCCTTTTAAGGGCCAAAAAAGGACCTTTTAAGGGCCCTTGGTAGTTTATTATAGATTAGGCTTTTTTATTTTGGAGTGGGTTTTTTTTAAACAGGGTATTAGAATAGGAATAATTTTTATTGTTTTGGATAATATTGTTTGTGATTTTTTTTATGGTAGTTTTTTTTCCTTTTTTGTAATTTTATTTTTTTTTATTTTTAGTAATGCTAGTTTTTAGTGTAAGGCATCTGGGGCGTGATCCGATATACGGCGTAGTTTACAGCGCAAGCGAGGGAACCCGCGTCGCCCGCAGTTTCAGCTCGCATCTCGAGCTATCCAATATACGGCGCTGTCAGATGCTAACGTGCCGTAAGTCGGATAAACCAGCGATGTCCAGAAGTCTGCGCAAGTACAAATTTCTGGCGTCGCCAGTGACTTGCGCCACGTTAGAAACTGCCGGCGCCTACAAAACCTGACTAAAGTCTAAATCACCCGCACTGTCTAACACGTCTCCCTAATATAGCCCGACACGTCTAACACGCCTCCCTAACATAGCCCGACACGTCTAACCCTCTATCCCCCCTCACTAGCCTAACAATAAAATATGTATTAACCCCTAAACCGCCGCTACCAAACCCCGCCGCAACATAATAAAGTTATTAATCCCTAAATCGCCGCCAGCTATATTAAATCTATAACCCCCTAAATTGAGCCCCTAACACCGCCACCATCTACCTTACCTATCCCCTAAAGTGAGCCCCTACCCCGCCGCTATCTATTTTAAAATTATTAACCCCTAATCTAATCCCCCTACCCCGCCGCCATCTATATTAAATTATTTAACCCCTAAAATACTAAACTATCCCTACCACTAAACCTAAGTCTAACCCTACAAATAGCCCTGAAAAGGGCTTTTTGCGTGGCATTGTCCCAAAGTAACAGCTCTTTTGCCAGCCCTTAAAAGGGCTTTTTGCGGGGCATGCCCCAAAGAATTCAGCTCTTTTCAATCAGCCAATCAGATTACGCTCACGTTCTATTGGCTGATCGGAACAGCCAATAGAACGCAAGCGCAATCTGATTGGTTGATTGGTTCAGCCAATCGGATTGAACTTGAATCTGATTGGCTGATTCAATCAGCCAGTCAGATTTTTCGACCTTAATTCCGATTGGCTGATAGAATCCTATCAGCCAATCGGAATTCGACGAACGCCATCTTGGATGACGTCATTTAAAGGTACCTCATTCGTCGGGATGGATGCTCCGCGTTGGTGGAGAGAAGAATGAATATTGAAGATGCCGCTTGATGGAAGATGCTGCCCGATGGAAGAAGACTTTGCTGCCGCTTGGATAAAGACATCGCCGGGATGAAGACCTCTTCTTTGCCGCTTGGATAGACATCGCCCGGATCGGATGAGGAGTTTGGCCCGGCGTAGTGAAGATAAGGTAGGGAGATCTTCAGGGGGGTAGTGTTAGGTTTATTTAAGGGGGGTTTGGGTTAGATTAGGGGTATGTGGGTGGTGGGTTGTAATGTTGGGGGGTGGTATTGTTTTTTTTTTTCAGGCAAAAGAGCAGTTTTCTTTGGGGCATGCCCCCACAAAAGGCCCTTTTAAGGGCTGGTAAGGTAAAAGAGCTTTGAACTTTTTTTAATTTAGAATAGGGTAGGGAATTTTTTTTATTTTGGGGGGCTTTATTATTTTATTAGGGGGCTTAGAATAGGTGTAATTAGCTTAAAAATCTTGTAATCTTTTTTTATTTTTTGTAATTTAGTGTTTGTTTTTTTTGTAATTTAGTTTTGTTTATTTAATTGTATTGGATGGGGTTAAATATTTTATTAGGGATTGCGGCGGGGGATCGCGGTTGACAGGGAGATAGACATTGAGCATGCGTTAGGTGTTAGGTTTTATTTAGCAGATCGTGGTTGACAGCTAGATAGACATTGCGCATGCGTTAGGTGTTAGGTTGTATTTAGCAGATCGCGGTTGACAGCTAGATAGACATTGCGCATGCGTTAGGTGTTAGGTTTTATTTAGCAGCTAGTTTAGAGAGTTACGGGGCTCCAATACTCAGCGTAAGGCTTCTTACGGCTGATTTTTGTGGCAAGGTGAAAATGGAGTAAGATTTCTCCATTTTCGCCATGTAAGTCCTTACCCTGTATATTGGATACCAAACTGCGCTGGTTTGGTATACCTGCCTATGGCCCAAAAAACTACGGGCGACGGCAGAAATATACGTGCATAACTTCTAGGTTACGCCGTATATGTGATACCAAACCCGCGCAAATATTGGCGTCGCCGACTTTTGCGGGCGACAATTTTTATCGGATCGACCCCCTTAAGTTTTATTTCACAAGTAAGTTTGTATTTATTTTAACTAGGCAGTTAGTAAATAGTTAATAACTATTTACTAACTAGTCTACCTAGTTAAAATAAATACAAACGTCCCTGTAAAATAAAAATAAAACCTAAGCTAGCTACAATATAACTATTAGTTTATTTTCCAGGTAAGTATGTATTTAGTTTTAAATATGTATTAATTAGTTAATAATTGTAAGTTTAATTTAGCTCTATTTTAATTATGTTAAAGGGACACTGTACCCAAAAATTTTCTTTCGTGATTCAGATAGAGCATGCAATTTTAAGCAACATTCTAATTTACTCCTATTATCAAATGTTCTTTATTCTCTTGGTATCTTTATTTGAAATGCAAGAATGTAAGTTTAGATGCCGGCCCATTTTTGGTGAACAACCTGGGTTGTCCTTGCTGATCAAAAACTGCTGTCCAGAGTGCTGAACCAAGAAAAAAGCTAAGATGCCTTCTTTTTCATATAAAGATAGCAAGAGAACGAAGAAAAATTGATAATAGGAGTAAATTAGAAAGTTGCTTAAAATTGCATGCTCTATCTGAATCACAAAAGAAAATTTTTGGGTACAGTGTCCCTTTAAAGTTAGGAGGTGTTAGGGTTACATTAGGTTTAGGGTTAGAGTTAGGTTTAGGGTTAGGTTTAGGGGTTAATAGTTTAATTTAGGTAGTTGTGATGTGGGGAGCTGTCGGTTAGTGGTTAATAATTTACAGGGAGTGCAGAATTATTAGGCAAATGAGTATTTTGACCACATCATCCTCTTTATGCATGTTGTCTTACTCCAAGCTGTATAGGCTCGAAAGCCTACTACCAATTAAGCATATTAGGTGATGTGCATCTCTGTAATGAGAAGGGGTGTGGTCTAATGACATCAACACCCTATATCAGGTGTGCATAATTATTAGGCAACTTCCTTTCCTTTGGCAAAATGGGTCAAAAGAAGGACTTGACAGGCTCAGAAAAGTCAAAAATAGTGAGATATCTTGCAGAGGGATGCAGCACTCTTAAAATTGCAAAGCTTCTGAAGCGTGATCATCGAACAATCAAGCGTTTCATTCAAAATAGTCAACAGGGTCGCAAGAAGCGTGTGGAAAAACCAAGGCGCAAAATAACTGCCCATGAACTGAGAAAAGTCAAGCGTGCAGCTGCCAAGATGCCACTTGCCACCAGTTTGGCCATATTTCAGAGCTGCAACATCACTGGAGTGCCCAAAAGCACAAGGTGTGCAATACTCAGAGACATGGCCAAGGTAAGAAAGGCTGAAAGACGACCACCACTGAACAAGACACACAAGCTGAAACGTCAAGACTGGGCCAAGAAATATCTCAAGACTGATTTTTCTAAGGTTTTATGGACTGATGAAATGAGAGTGAGTCTTGATGGGCCAGATGGATGGGCCTGTGGCTGGATTGGTAAAGGGCAGAGAGCTCCAGTCTGACTCAGACGCCAGCAAGGTGGAGGTGGAGTACTGGTTTGGGCTGGTATCATCAAAGATGAGCTTGTGGGGCCTTTTCGGGTTGAGGATGGAGTCAAGCTCAACTCCCAGTCCTACTGCCAGTTTCTGGAAGACACCTTCTTCAAGCAGTGGTACAGGAAGAAGTCTGCATCCTTCAAGAAAAACATGATTTTCATGCAGGACAATGCTCCATCACACGCGTCCAAGTACTCCACAGCGTGGCTGGCAAGAAAGGGTATAAAAGAAGAAAATCTAATGACATGGCCTCCTTGTTCACCTGATCTGAACCCCATTGAGAACCTGTGGTCCATCATCAAATGTGAGATTTACAAGGAGGGAAAACAGTACACCTCTCTGAACAGTGTCTGGGAGGCTGTGGTTGCTGCTGCACACAATGTTGATGGTGAACAGATCAAAACACTGACAAAATCCATGGATTACAGGCTTTTGAGTGTCCTTGCAAAGAAAGGTGGCTATATTGGTCACTGATTTGTTTTTGTTTTGTTTTTGAATGTCAGAAATGTATATTTGTGAATGTTGAGATGTTATATTGGTTTCACTGGTAAAAATAAATAATTGAAATGGGTATATATTTGTTTTTTGTTAAGTTGCCTAATAATTATGCACAGTAATAGTCACCTGCACACACAGATATCCCCCTAAAATAGCTATAACTAAAAACAAACTAAAAACTACTTCCAAAACTATTCAGCTTTGATATTAATGAGTTTTTTGGGTTCATTGAGAACATGGTTGTTGTTCAATAATAAAATTAATCCTCAAAAATACAACTTGCCTAATAATTCTGCACTCCCTGTATTTTAATAAATGTGGGAGGCCAGAGGTTTAGGGGTTAATAACTTTATTTAGTGGCGGTGATGTCGGGGAGCAGCTGAATAGGGGTTAAAATATTTATTATAGTGTGGGCGATGTTGGGGTGCAGGGGAATAGGGGTTAATAACTTTAGTATAGTGGCGGCGATATTGGGAGTGGCAGATTAAGGGTTAATAGCTTTATTTAGGTAGCGGCGATATCGGGAGTGGCAGATTAGTGGTTAATACGTTTATGTAGGTGCTGGCAATGTCAGGGGCGGCAGATTAGGGGTGTTTAGACTTAGGGTTTATGTTAGGGCGTTAGGTTTAAACGTATCTTTTTTTTTGCTCCATACAGAGCTTTTCATTCTGTGATCGCAGTTGTTAGGTTTTTTTCTGACACCTCCTGATTGATGTCTATGGGGAAAGCGTGCATGAGCACATCAAAACAGGCTTGAATTGTGTGTGGTATGGGGCTCAATGCAACCATATCGCACGCACAAGCCGTCTTTTTAAAAACTTGTAATGGCTGCGCTATAGTGGGTGAAATAACACAACTTTTGTTGCGGTCGTTAAATTTCCTATAGCGTGCATAACTTGTAATCTACCTGCTAGTTATTTGCATTGTGGGGGGTTGGCAGTTTAAGAGTTAATAAGTTAATTAGGTTTATTGCGATGTGGGGGTTTGTCGGTTTAGGGGTTAATAGTATAATTAGTTAGTTGGCGTTGTAGGGTTTGGCGGTTTGGGGGTTAATATTGTAATTTATTAAGTTAGCGACATGGGGTTAGGTAGTTTCTGTTGTGGAAGTTTAGCATTTAAGTTTTCTTGTTAATATTTAGTACGGGCAGTTATGTTTATTTTTGGGGGTGGTTCGTTTTATTTTTTTTATACTTCTTGCGGGTGTTTTTTTTTTATACTTTGTGCGGGTGGTTCGTTTTTTGATTTTTTTATTTCTTGCGGGTGGTTACGTGTTTTTTAGAAAATTTTATGCGGGCGGTTGCGTGTTTTTTTTTTTTTTAAGGCTTGATTTGACTACGCTGCATGCAGGTGGATTCCGAAAATGGCAGGGTGGTAAAAGAAGGTGGATTCTTTCACCACCCTGCCATTTTCAGAATCCACTGGGATGCAGCTTCGCTGCATGTAGGTGGATTCTTTTGGCTGCACGCGCCGCCAATATTCTTTTGGCTGCCTCGCACAGCCAACATTTCTTTGAGGATGCGTGCGCAACTGGCAACAGACAAACACGATTATAGTATTGATTACCAAAAGCAGATTATATGCAACCATAGAAAAGATGAGAATGATTTATAATATACAGTTCTGCAAATATTAGGATATACTATTAGCCTATAGAAGGTTATTAGTACAATCAATTGGCTTGCTAATTATTTTATTCAATCACAACTCGTAAAATACTCTTAAAATTATTTTTCTTAAAAGTCAGTAATACTAGACAATAGCTATCATCACAGCAGTACATGTAATTAAATACCCCAATTCACAGTTTCAGAGATTTTATGCTTATATTATCTCAACTAAAGTTGGGTCCTATTTTACATACTATTAACTTATATACAATTATCTCAATTGCTTTGTAGGGATAACCCAGTATATCAATATATATTAATATACCACTTTAAGTAAGTTCTGTGCAAACCAAATGAATAAACTAAATCATGAGAATGAATTGTATTCTCTGTTTTAAGTAGTTTGCATCCTTAATGCAGTTTCA
This sequence comes from Bombina bombina, assembly GCF_027579735.1. Taxonomy (NCBI): domain Eukaryota; kingdom Metazoa; phylum Chordata; class Amphibia; order Anura; family Bombinatoridae; genus Bombina; species Bombina bombina. Next base: position 436,785,028 of record NC_069499.1, read on the forward strand.
AATAAAAAACAAACAGTTATGTGTCAAAGGTTTAAAAAACACCATTTATTTGTTCTGATGTAACAGATGCCGATGATTCAATAAAATTAGGCAATACTAATTTAGAAAATAGTTCAGGAATGGATAGGATGAGTGAAAGCCCTTCAGATGGGATGGATCAGGATCTTGTAATGTGGGTGCCTCCTGATTGTTTTCTGGTCTCTTTATACTTTAAATAGTATTTTGTTTTTTAATATCCACCCCAAATAAGTGGATGTATCTATGTTGGCTAGGTCTATTTGGTAAATAGTAAGAATGAGATAGGAAAAACATTTTGGGTCCAGATACCCTATTTCATCCACTAGAGGTGCTTCATGTATTAAGCAGCAGATACTGATTTGGAACCCTTGTACTGCAGGCTCATTCATGTTAACCAGGCCTGCTTCAAGCAAAGCTGATGCTTCTTACTCTTTCTACCACCTATGAGGTGGCGGAGATGAAACACCCAGAACAAGTTCATTTAGGGTGATTGACAGGTTCTTGAGTAAGAGCAGGGGTTGGCTTTGCACAAGGATGTCTTTATATAATAGCAGATGTTTAATGTCTGCTGCTTGTTCACCATGAAGGTGGGTGGACAAGTTCCCAAGTCAGGAATCTTGTTTAGCACATGAAGCCCTTTATTTTTCCAGATATAGGGGCCGAATTATAAAGCTCCAAATGAAGCTTGATGCCCCTGTTTCTGCCTGAGTCTTCAGGCTTGCCGGCAACAACAGATATGAAGCTGCGGCCTTAAGACCATTGCTCCTTAACTGGTCCTCTGCCTCTGAGGCTGCAGTCTGCAATACTGATTGACACCACCTGCTAGCGGCCGCAAATCTGCAGGGGGCAGCATTGTACAAGCAGTTCTGGTGAACTGCTTGTGCAATGTTAAATGTCGACAGCGTATGCTGTTGGCTGTCAGCGATGTCTGTTGGACATGATACGGTACAGAGTATCATGTGGGACAAAAATTGATAAATTGGCCCCTTTACATCACTTTAAGTTTTCAAATCACCAACATTTTGCTACATAATTTTATTTATAGCCAACAGTAAGGATAAAACATATGGTACAAAAGTTACCTATCCACAAAGGATGAAAAGAGATATATCATGCTCGCACAAAAAGAAATATAGCAGTACACAGAAGCAAAGCAAAGTTTCTATTATATAAGGAGCTTGTTTTTTTTTTAATGATACATGTAACAATACTGTTGGTGATTTATATTTCTTATAACTATATATATATTAACTAGCCACAATATACATGAGTCATACTAGAGTGAAGATAGCAATTATGCATCAGGACCAGTGTTAATTTTGACAGCAAATTTTGATTTTGCTTTGGTCATATTCTTTTGACTAAAATGTAATTTAGTTTTAGCCTGAGATGAGGGGGAGTAGAGGAATGAGATGGGAGTGTAGTGGTTGAGTTTGTGTCTGGAGGAAATGAGTGAAAAGTGGGCAAGAGATGAGGTGCAATATCCTTTGGAGATGATGTGGAAGAGGGGTAAGTGTAGCGACACTGGGTGCAGTGTGATAGGGGTATAGCAAAGAGTAAATAAAGGCTGAGAAAGCTTTTGCTCAGTGACAAAGGATAATTGCAACTTGCTAGGAAAAGAAGATGGCATTGGCAACAGTAAAAAGGGCACCACAATTTCTGATTTTATTGTGTTTCTCCTTTTGTTGTGTAGTGAGTGTGATGGGAGTGAATTGTGTGAAACACTCCCATGACAGTACACAGAAACAAAGCAAATCTTCTAGTAAATAAGGAGCTTGGGTTTTATACAAAATGATACATGTAACGATACTGTTTGTGATTTATATATTATAATAACCATATATATTAACTAGGCAAAATACACATGAGTCATACCAGAGTGGAGATAGCAATTACGCATCAGAACTGGTGTTAATTTTGACAGCAAAATTAAAATTTAATTTTAGTCAGTCTTTTGACTAAAGTTCCATTTAGTTTTAGAGGCCTACTTATCAAGCCGTCAACTTACTTGCATTCGACGGCACCAATACGCTCACCTAAGATTGCCTAACATCGCGGCCGTGGACCTGAATACGCTCTCCAAATTTAACTAAAAAGCTGTCAAAAAGCCGTGCACCAAGTACGGGGCGATGAGCAGCGGACTGTTGTTAACTAACAGTCATCGATCTCGCTGCTATTCGGCTTTTTCCCAGCTTTATTTGTATACTGTCACTAAACACCGCCACTATAATAAAATGTTTAACGCCTATCCCGCCGCAACTATATAAAGATATTAACCCCTATCCCGCCGCTCCAGGAGCCCACCGCAACTCTAATAAGTGTATTAACCCCTATTCCGCCACTCCCCGACACCGCCGCAACTCTAATAAACTTATTAATCCCTATTCCGCTGCTCCCGGACCCCGCCGCAACTAACTAAATGTATTAACCCCTATACTTCTGGCCTCCCACATCACTAACACTTACTAAACCTATTAACCCCTAAACCGCCAGCCACCCACATCGTTATAAACTAAATTAACCTATTAACCCCTTAACCTAATAACCTGCTAACTTTATATTAAATATTAATTCATCCCTATCTTATAATAAATGTAAACTTACCTTTAGATTTAAATTAAACTATATTAAACTATGAATTAACCTACCCTAACTGTTATACTAAAATTACATTAAACTATATTAAACTAATAATTAATCTACCCTAACTATTATACTAAACTTACATTAAACTATATTCAACTATTAATTAACCTACCCTAACTATTAGACTTAAATTACATTAAACTATATTAAACTAATAATTAACCTACCCTAACTGTTATACTAAAATTACATTAAACTATATTAAACTAATAATTAATCTACCCTAACTATTATACTAAAATTACATTAAGCTATATTAAACTAATAATTAACCTACCCTAACTGTTATACTAAAATTACATTAAACTATATTAAACTAATAATTAACCTACCCTAACTGTTATACTAAAATTACAGTAAACTATATTAAACTAATAATTAACCTACTCTAACTGTTATACTAAAATTACAGTAAACTACAAATTAAATTAAATATATTACATATTTAAACACCTAACCCTACTCAAATAATTTAAATCTACAATAAAAAATTACAAATTTACAAAAAACTAATAACTAAGTTACAAAAAATATCAAACACTAAGTTACACAAAATTAAAAATAAATTGTCAAATATTTAAACTAATTACACCTAATCTAAGAGCCCTATGAAAATAAAAAAGCTCCCCCAAAATAAAAAAAAAAACCCTAGCCTACAATAAACTACCAATGGCCCTTCTTTTCCCCAAAGAAATCAGCTCTTTTACCTGTAAAAAAAATACAAATACCCCCCCCAACAGTAAAACCCACTGCCCATACAACCAACCCCGCAATAAAATCCTATCTAAATCTAAATAAACTAAGCTCCCTATTGCCCTGAAAAGGGCATTTGGATGGGCATTGCCCATAAAAGGGCATTTAGCTCTTTTTCAAAAGCCCAAACCCTAATCTAAAAATAAAACCCACCCAATAAACCCTTAAAAAAACCTAACACTAACCCCCGAAGATCTACTTACAGTTTCTGAAGAGCCAACACCCATCCTCAACGAAGCGGCACAAGTCCTCATCGAAGCTGTCAGAAGTCTTCATCCAAGTGGGCCGAAGTCCTCCTCGAAGAAGTGAAGTGGAACTCCAGACAGGCAGAATTCTTCATCCAGATAGCATCTTCTATCTTCATCCATCCGGCATAGATCGGCTCCATCTTCAAGACATCCGGCGTGGAGCATCTTTTTCTTACGACGTCTTCTTCTGAAGGTTCCTTTAAATGACGCCATCCAAGATGGCGTCCCTTAGATTCCGATTGGCTGATAGAATTCTATCAGCCAATCGTAATTAACGTTGAAAAAATCCTATTGGCTGTTGCAATCAACCAATAGGATTGCGCTTTCATCCTATTGGCTGATCCAATCAGCCAATAGGAATGTGATCTCAATCCTATTGGCTGATTGGATCAGCCAATAGCATGAAAGCTCAATCCTATTGGCTGATTGCAACAGCCAATAGGATTTTTTCCACCTTAATTCTGATTGGCTGATAGAATTCTGTTAGCCAATCGGAATCTAGGGGACACCATCTTGGATGACGTCATTTAAAGGAACATTCATTGTTGAAGAATACATTGAACAAAGAGGATGCTCCGCATCAGATGTTTTGAAGATGGACCCGCTCCGCGCCGGATGGATGAAGATAGAAGATGCCGTCTGGATGAAGACTTCTGTCTGGTTGGATGAAGACGTCAGCACGCTTGGATGAAGACTTCTGCCGGCTTCGATGAGGACTTCTGCCGCTTCGTTGAGGATGGATGTCGGCTCTTCAGAAACTGTAAGTGGATCTTCGGGGGTTAGTGTTAGGCTTTTTTAAGGGTTTATTGGGTGGGTTTTAATTTTAGATTAGGGTTTGGGCTTTTGAAAAAGAGCTAAATGCCCTTTTAAGGGCAATGCCCATCCAAATGACCTTTTTAGGGCAATGGGGAGCTTAGTTTTTTTTTCGATTAGGATTTTATTTACGGGGTTGGTCGTGTGGGTGGTGGGTATTACTTTTGGGGGTATTTGTATTTTTTTTACATGTAAAAAAGCTGATTTCTTTGGGGCAATGCCCGCAAAAGGCCCTTTTAAGGGCCATTGGTAGTTTATTGTAAGCTAGGGTTTTTTTATTTTTGGGGGGCTTTTTATTTTCATAGGGCTCTTAGATTAGGTGTAATTAGTTTAAATATTTGATCATTTATTTTTTATTTTGTGTAACTTAGTGTTTGTTATTTTTTGTAACTTAGTTGTTAGTTTTTTGTAACTTTGTAATTTTTTATTGTAGATTTAAATTATATGAGTAGGGTTAGGTGTTTAAATATGTAATATATTTAATTCAATTTGTAGTTTACTGTAATTTTAGTATAACAGTTAGGGTAGGTTAATTATTAGTTTAATATAGTTTAATGTAATTCTAAAGGTAAGTTTAAATTTATTATAAGATAGGGATGAGTTAATATTTAATATAAAGTTAGCGGGTTGTTAGGTTTAGGGGTTAATAGGTTAATTTAGTTTATGGCGATGTGGGGGGCTGGCGGTTTAGGGGTTAATAGGTTTAGTAAGTGGTAGTGAAGTGGGAGGCCAGGGGTTTAGGGGTTAATACATTTATTTAGTTGTGGTGGGCTCCGGGAGCGGCGGGATAGGGGTTAATAACATTATTTAGGTGGCGGCGGGGTCCGGGAGCGGCGGAATAGGGGTTAATAAGTATAATGCAGGTTGCGGTGGTGTCGGGGCGGCAGATTAGGGGTTAATAAGTATAATGTAGGTGGCGGCGGTGTAGGGGGCGGCAGATTAGGGGTTAATAAGTATAATGTAGGTGGCGGCGGTGTAGGGGGCGGCAGATTAGGGGTGTTTAGACTCGGGGTACATGTTAGGGTGTTAGGTGCAAACATAACTTTTATTCTGCCATAGGAATCAATGGAATATCAGGCAGCAGCGAACATAAGCTTTCGCTGCTTTCAGACTCCCATTAATTCCTATGGCATCAGCCGCCTCCAGGGCGGCGGATCGAAAACCAGGTACGCTGGGCCGGAATAGTGGCGAGCATACCTGTTAGAAATTTGATAACTAGCAAAAGTAGTCAGATAGTGCCGAATTTGCATTCGGAACATCTACAATGACGTAAGCATCAATCTGTGTCAGACTGAGACCGGCGGATCGTATGTTACGTCACAGATTTCAACTTTTGCCGGTCTGTAGGCTTTGATAAATAAGGGGAATCAGGCTCACCACAATTACGCTGCAGAATTCCAGCGTATTTGCAGTTGACGGCTTGATAAATAGGCCTGTTAGTCTTAATTAAATCATCTGATTTGTTTTAGTTTTAGTTGACTAAATATCATAAGAATTTAGTTGACTAAATATCATAAGAATTTAGTTGACTACATCTACAGTAGATTTAGTCGAGTATAATCTAAGGAGTTTAGTTAAAGTGTAACGTATTATTTAAACTTTCTGAAAAAATGGCAAAACCAGGTTTGCCCTGTGCAATGTCTTTAGTCCCTTAGCCACATTAACATAAGGTGCAGTGTGTTATTCCCCTTTATATAGCAAGCTTAATATGAACTACAGGCACAAGTTGCTAAATGCGGTTAGATGCACTCTCACTCACCCCGCTCTTCATGCGGCAGCCTCACTTGGTCTGTCCTCCCGGATCTGACTGCTTTCAAAGCAGAAGGAAGAGGTCTTACCTGGTGTAGAGTGTCCGCTTGCAACCTCCACAGTCGCGGTTCCTGTTGCGTCCCAAATTTCACAGCTCGCCCGGTCACAACTGCACCTGATGCTGCCTTCCAATTTGGGATGTGATCCTGGGAGCAAACTCCTTCCTGTTTGCAAGTTACATGAAGTAGAAAAGAAGAGGCGGATCCATTCAATACTTCCAAACACTGTGAATTTATTGTAGCAAATTTCTTTCACAAACAATTGTTGCAAAAAACTTCAGAGACACACACTTAAAACCATAGGAGCTGATGTGAGGTCCGGTTTCAGTCTTACATGTTTCGGCGGATCCTGACCGCCTTAATCATAGAATTTCCAAACTCATTATACACTCCTGGAGTAAACACCTGTTAACTTGTTATTATTTACACTGATTTAACTGTTGTTATATATAACATATCTTTATTTATCTTAAATTTAAATAAAACCAAATCCCCAAAAAATAGTTATCAGATATACATTGATTATAACAAGTTGCATATGACATTCTTCATTCTTTCAAGCAGAAGTGCAACTTAATAATAAGAAAAACTGTATTGGCTGTAATGTCATTGCCAGTATGAGGTCTGTATATATAGTGTGATGAGGGGGAGTAAAGGAATGAGATGGGAGTGGAGTGGTTGAGTTTGTGTCTGGAGAAAATGGGTGAAAAGTGGACAAGAGGTGAGGGGCAATATCCTTTTGGGAGATGATGTGGAAGTGGGGGAAGTATAAAGACACTGGGTGCAGTGTGATAGGGGTATAGCAAAGAGTAAATAAAGGCTGAGAAAGCTTTTGCCCAGTGACAAAGGATAATTGTAACTTGCTAGGAAAAGAAGATGGCAACAGTAACAAGGGCACCACAATTTCTGCTTTTATTGTGTTCCTCCTTTTTATGTGTGATGGAAGTGAATTGTGTGAAACACTGACATGACAGTACTTGTTATGGGCGAATCCGATGGAGGAGTATCCTTCTTCTATGCTGTGGGGTGGCACCAGAATATCTTGGCTCCATGATGAATAGCACCCGACTGGAAAGGGTGTTATTCAAGGCAGCAGGCAGACAGAGGGAGCCTCGGTGCCGCTGCCGATTGAGGTGTATTGACTTGGGGGTCTGGAGCTTTAACAGAGCTCCAATGTTAGCTGTCAGGATGGAACCGTAAGTCCAAATAGGTTAGTTTAATCGTCCCTCCCTAAAATGTTTGTCTCGTTTTCATTTGTTGACAAAAATGTCAATATATTTTTGCTATAGTATTCATCATTTTAACTTTATTTAGTTATAGTATCGTTTTCATCACTGAAAACATGTATTTGATGAAAATTATAGATATTCCAATATACAGTGGGTATTGAAAAGAATCAACCCCTTGAAAATTATCACATTTTGTTACTTTGCAGCCTGAAATAAAGACAGACAGTTTTCGTAATTATTCAGTGCAACTTATAACAGCCAAGTGAAAGATATAACACCAACATGTCAGGCAAAAATAAAGACAATTAAAAAACAGAATCACTGAGTTGCAAAAAGCATCACCCCCTTGTGTCAGTATTTTGTTGAACCACCTTTTGCTTTAACCCCTTAATGACGCATGTCGTACAGGGTACGTCGCACACAACCTGGTCTTAAAAGACCAGCGACGTACCCTGTACGACATTAGGGGTTTAAAGCAGCTGGAAGCGATCCTGCTCGCTTCCAGCCGCTTTCTGGATATTGCAGTGATGCCTCGATATCGAAGCAACCTGCAATAACACCCCTTGGCCATCCGATGCAGAGAGAGCCATTCTGTGGCCCTCTCTTCACCGGACATCGATGGCCGGTATCGTTGGTGGGTGGGAGCTTACGTGGGAGGCGGGTGGGTGGCCATCGATGGGCCATATGATGTCGACGGGGGCGGGATCGTGGGAGGGCGGGGGAGAGCGCGTGCACGGGGAATGGCTACACTACAGAAATGTTAAAAAAAAGTGGGATAGAGTGGGGTTAAAATTAATTTAAAAAATACATCTAAGGGATCTGGGAGGGGGTGGGGGTTGCTCTTTGGCTGGGGGGAAGCTACCCTACAGAAAAAAATAATAAACTATAAAAAAAGCATTTTTTTTTAGTAAACTGGGTACTGGCAGACAGCAGCCAGTACCCAAGATGGCTACCAATAAGGTAGAGGGGGGGTTAGAGAGCTGTTTGGGGGGGGGGGGGTCAGGGATGTTGGGGGCTATGGGGGGGATCCTACACATCAGCATATGTAAATATGCTAAAAAATAAAATAAAATACCTTTTATGTTAGTGCTGTCAGACTTTCTGCCAGTACTTAAGATGGCTGGGACAATTGTGGGGTCAGGGAGGGAAGAGAACTGTTTGGGAGGGATCAGGGGGTGTGATGTGTCAGGTGGGAGGCTGATCTCTACATTAAAGCTAAAATTAACCCTGCAAGCTCCCTACAAGCTACCTAATTAACCCCTTCACTGCTAGACATAATTCACGTGTGATGCACAGCGGTATTTAGCGGCCTTCTAATTACCAAAAAGCAACGCCAAAGCCATATATGTCTGCTATTTCTGAACAAAGGGGATCCCATAGAAGCATTTACAACCATTTGTGTCATAATTGCACAAGCTGTTAGTAAATAATTTCAGTGAGAAACCTAAAATTGTGAAAAATTTAAAGTTTTTTTTTTATTTGATCGCATTTGGCGTTGAAATGGTGGCATAAAATATACCAAGATGGGCCTAGATCAATACTTGGGGGGTTGTCTACTACACTACACTAAAGCTAAAATTAACCCTAGAAGCTCCCTACATGCTCCATAATTAACCCCTACACTGATGGGAATAATACACGTGTGGTGCTAATTCTAATCTAATTACCAAAGCCATATATGTCTGAACAAAGGGGATCCCAGAGAAGCGTTTACAACCATTTATGCCATAATTGCACAAGTTGTTTGCAAATAATTTCAGTGAGAAACCTAAAGTTTGTGAAAGAATTTGTGAAAAAGTGAACAATTTTTTTTTTAATCTCATTTGGCGGTGAAATGGTGGCATGAAATATACCAAAATGGGCCTAGATCAATACTTTGGGATGTCTTCTAAAAATATATATATATACATGTCAAGGGATATTCAGGGATTCCTGAAAGATATCAGTGTCCCAATGTAACTAGCGCTAATTTTGAAAAAAAGTGGTTTGGAAATAGCAAAGTGCTTCTTGTATTTATTGCCCTATAACTTGCAAAAAAAGCAAAGAACATGTGAACATTGGGTATTTCTAAACTCAGGACAAAATTTAGAAACTATTTAGCATGGGTGTTTTTTGGTGGTTGTAGATGTGTAACAGATTTTGGGGGTCAAAGTTAGAAAAAGTGTGTTTTTTTCCATTTTTTTCTCATATTTTATAAAAAAAATTTATAGCAAATTATAAGATATGATGAAAATAATGGTATCTTTAGAAATTCCATTTAATGGCAAGAAAAACTGTATATAATATGTGTGGGTACAGTAAATGAGTAAGAGGAAAATTACAGCTAAACACAAACACCGCAGAAATGTAAAAATAGCCCTGGTCCTTAAGGGAAAGAAATTGAAAAATGGCCTTGTCCTTAAAGGGAACCACAACACTTGCTTGAAATATTTTAAACCAATGATTTTCTCATTATGCAAAATATACTGACTTCAATTCTGTATGCAGTCTTCATCTTACTGCATTCTGTTATAGATAAAAGTTTTATCATTTAAACATTGCTCTGCAGCCTTGTACGTGCAATGTAAGCTGCCATATTGCAACACACGTTCCACAACAGTGGGTCACGTGATGTACACGGCACCTTCTATTTCTAAAGGAAGCAGATTGAGCCCTGCAGTGTCTCAGAAAAACGGCTTCCGGCACTGTGATGTTTATAAATAGCACGGGCAGGGAAGGAAGTGGGAGGGGGAGGAGAGGAATGCACAGGGGGAAGAGAGGCTCTGGAGTAAATATGTAATATAGATGAATGCAAATGTCTCGTTACAATTTTATATGCAGAGTGTATGCTTTCTTTCTTCCCCCCTGTGCCTCCCTCTCCTCCCCCTCACAATTCCTTCCCTGCTTGTGCTATTTTTAAACATAACAGTGCCTGTTTGCCTGAAGCCGTTCTTCTTAGACACTGCAGGTCTCAATCTGCTTCCTCAACTTTAGAAATAGAAGGTGCCATGTGCATCATGTGACCCACTGTTGTAGAACCAACTTTGCAATATGGCAGCATACTTTGCAGGTACACGGCTGCAGAACAACGTTTAAATGATAAAGCTTTTATCTACAACAGAATGCAGTAAGATGAAAATACTGCATACAGAATAGTTAGTTTATTTTGCACAATTAGAAAAAGCAGGTGTTGTTGTTCCCTTTAAGGGGTTAATTACAGCCTTTTATTTTGTTGGTATATGTCTCTACTAACTTTGCATATCTTCTTTTCAGAACTGCTCCAGTTCTGTTACATTTGATGGTGACCGTTTGTGGACTGCAGTCTTCAAGTCATGCCACAGATATTCAATGGGGTTTAAGTCTGGGCTCATGATTAGGCCATGCAAGGACATTCACATTTTTTCTCCTTCAACCAGTGTGTGGTCATTTTTTGCTGTGTCCTTGTGTCATATTGGAAAGTAAACCTTCTTCCCATTGACAACTTCCTGGCAGAGGGCAGCAGATTTTCCTCAAGAATTTTATGGTATTTTGCCCCATCCCTTATTCCTTCTATCCTAACAAGTGCTCCAGTGCAGGATATTACCACCTCCATGCTTTATTGTAGGTAATAGAAGCCTATTTATCAAGCCGTCAACCGCAAATACGCTGGAATTCCACAGCGTAATTGTGGCGATCTTGATTCCCCTTAGTTATCAAAGCCTACAGACCGGCAAAAGTAGAAATCTGTGACGTAACATATGATCCGCCGGTCTCAGTCCGACACAGATCGATGCTTATGTCACTACAGATGTTCCGAATGCAAATCCGGCACTATCTGACTACTTTTGCTAGTTAACAAATATCTACCAGGTACGCTCGCCACTATTCCGGCCCAGCGTACCTGCTTTTCAATCCGCCGCCCTGGAGGCGGCGGATGCCATAGGATTCAATGGGAGTCTGAAAGCAGCAAAAGCTCATGTTCGCTGCTGCCCGATATCGCATTAATTCCTATGGGAGAATAAAAGTTACGTTTACACCTAAAACTGTAACATGTACCCCGAGTCTAAACACTCCTAATCTGCCGCCCCTACATTATACTTATTAACCCCTAATCTGCCGCCCGACACCGCAGCAACCTACACAAAGTTATTAACCCCTATTCCGCCGCTCCCGGAGCCCAACACAACTAAATAAAAGTATTAACCCTAAACCCCTGGCCTCCCACATCACTACCACTTACTAAACCTATTAACCCCTAAACTGCCATCCCCCCACATTGCCATAAACTAAATTAAACTATTAACCCCTAAACCTAAAAACCCGCTAACTTTATATTAAATATTAACTCATCCCTATCTTATAATACATTTAAACTTACCTTTAGATTTAAATTAAACTATATTAAACTATTAATTAATCTACCCTATTATACTAAAATTACATTAAACTATATTAAACTATTAATTAATCTACCCTATTATACTAAAATTACATTAAACTATATTAAACTAATAATTAACCTACCCTAAATATTATGCTAAAATTCCCTAAATGTTAGACTAAAATGACATTAAACTACAAATTAAATTAACTATATTATATATTTAAACAGCTAACCCTACTCAAATAATTTAAATCTATACTAAAAAATTACTAAGTTACAAAAAACTAACAACTAAGTTACAGAAAATAACAAACACTAAGTTACAAAAAAACAATAAACACTAAGTTACACAAAATAAAAAATAAATTATCAAATATTTAAACTAATTACACCTAATCTAAGGGCCCTATGAAAATAAAAAAGCCCCCCCCCCCTAAATAAAAAAAACCTACCCTACAATAAACTACAAATAGCCCTTAAAAGAGACTTTTGCAGGGAATTGCCCCAAATAAATCAGCTCTTTTACCTGTAAATAAAAAATACAAACAACCTCCAACAGTAAAACCCACCACCCGCACAACCAACCCCCCCAAATAAAAACCTAACTAAAAAAACCTAAGCTCCCCATTGCCCTGAAAAGGGCATTTGTATGGGCATTTCCCTTAAAATGGCATTTAGCTCAATTGCAGCCCAAAACCCTAATCTAAAAATAAAACCCACCCAATACACCCTTAAAAAATCCTAACACTAACCCCTGAAGATTCATTTACACTTTTGAAGATCCGACATCCATCCTCCATGAAGCCGGCCGAAGTCTTCATCCAAGCCTGCAGAAGTCTTCACCTAGACGGCATCTTCTATCTTCATCCATCTGGCGCGGAACGGCTCCATCTTCAAGACATCTGACGCGGAGCATCCTCTTCGTTCGATGTCTTCTTCCCGAATGAAGGTTCCTTTAAATTATGTCATCCAAGATGGCGTTCCTTAGATTCCGATTGGCTGATAGAATTCTATCAGCCAATAGGAATTAAGGTTGAAAAAATCCTATTGGCTGTTACAATCAACCAATAGGATTGAGCTTTCATCCAATTGGCTGATCCAATTTTCAGTCGCAAATCAGTATCACATATTCAGCACAAGGACTTACAGAGCGAAAATTTAGAAATTTTACTCCATTTTCAACTCGCCACACATAGGCAGGTGCAGCAAACCTTGCACTGAAAATGTGAGCACCGTAGCTCCCGTAACTAATTAAAAATATTAACTAACACCTATTGCATGCGCAGTACCTGTCAACCGCCAACCCCCACCACAATAACTAATAAAGTATATTAACACCTAATCCACCATTAACCCATATTGCAATAAACCTAATAAATGTATTAACCCCTTATCCGCCATTCACCCACATCACAATCTACCTAATAAAACTATTAACCCCTAATCCATTATTCACCCACATCACAATAAACCTAATTAATCTATTATCCCCTAAACCGCAAAACCCCCACATCGCAATAAACCTAATTTAATTTCTAAGACCCCTAACCTAAAACCCCCTAAATTAACCCCAAATTACATAAAATATTAAAATACTAAATTTACAATTAAAATAAAAAATCCTAAAAAACTAAGATTAAATGAAAATAATCTAAAATTACAAAAAATAAAAAAAGGCTAACATTACAGAAAATAATTTTTTTTAAACCTAAACTCCCCCAAAATAAAAACACCCCCTAATCTAATACTAAACTACCAATAGCCCTTAAAAGGGATTTATGTAGGGCATTGTCCTAAGTTAAACAGCTCTTTTGCATTTGGCTCTTTTACTGCCCTTAAAAAAATTTCAGCTCTTTTACAAGTGCCCATTAAAGCCCTAATCTAAAAATTTTTTTACAAAAATCCTAACTCTAAGCCCCTAATAAGTACTCACCGTTCCTGAAGTCCGGCGGAGAAGGTCCTCTTCCAGGTGGCATCTTCCATCTTCATCCAGGACCAAGTCGACGCAGAGCAGAGATGACCGAGGAACTGAAGACTGGCAACCGCGGAGTCATGGAGCATGGAGGATCCTCTTCGTATGATCACCGCCAGTAGTAAGAGTATGGAGGTTATGTCAAACTTTTTTGACACGTGGACACGCCCCTTTCTCCTCCCCTAAACCCACCCCTTTCCACTCCCACTTTTACGCCCCTTTTTTATATCAATTTGATATAAAATTGATATAAAAAGGGATTTTTATACGAATTTGATATAAAATCGATATTAAAAAAGTGTTTTTAATACGAATTTGATATAAAATTGATATTAAATTGTTTTTTTTTATTAGGATTTGGATTAAAAGGTTATAAGAGGCTATTAAGCTTATTTTGATATTATTGATTAGGAGCTTTATAAAAGACTATAAAGTTTATTTAATTAAAAAATGTGTAAATTATATTTGGATATTGTATTCTATTAAAATGGAGATATAAAATCTTAATATATATATCCTCTATAATATAATAGTTTTAATAAGTCATGTCAGGACTTGCTATGAAAAAATGGATATAAAATGTGTTGATTAGGAGCTTTAAAAAGTAAATAAAGTTTAATGTTATTTAATTTAAAAATGTGTAAATTATACTTTGATATTGTATTCTATTAAAAAGGGATATAAAATCTTAATATATATATCCTCTATAATGTTCAATAGGTTTAATAAGGCATGTCAGGACTTGTCTTTTGCCAGAAATTCTAACATTATGTTAGGGGCGTGTCTTTTAACCAAAAACAATGAGGCGTGCCAGGACTAGTGATGTCGCGAACCTAAAAATTTTGGTTCGCGAACGGCGAACTCAAACTTCCGCTACTGTTTGCGAACCGGTGAACTGGGCGAACCGGCGAATCGGGCAAACCACCACTGACTTCAATAGGCAGGCAAACTTTAAAAACCCACAGGGACTCTTTCTGGCCACAATAGTGATGGAAAAGTTGTTTCAAGGGGACTAACACCTGGACTGTGGCATGCTGGAGGGGGATCCATGGCCAAACTCCCACGGAAAATTACATACTTGATGCAGAGTCTGGTTTTAAGCCATAAAGGGCCTAAATCACCTAACATTCCTAAATTGTTTGGAATAACATGCTTTAAAACATCAGGTATGATGTTGTATCGATCAGGTAGTGTAAGGGTTACGCCCGCTTCACAGTGACAGACCAAACTCCCCGTGTAATGCACCGCAAACGACCGCAAACAGTCCATTTGCACAACCACGAGATAGATAGATTTGATAGATAGATACATAGATTACATAGATCAATAGATGCAATATACAATTGCACGCTGACCGCAGTCCACTCTTTTAAATACTTAGGTATGTTGTTAGACCCCAATCTATCTTTTGGACTCCACATAGAAAAAATTGCCTCTAAACTTTATCCAAAACTAGGTGCCCTGTACAGAAACAAATCTTGCCTCAGCCCTACAGTAAAGGAAAAGATTGTACAGCAAATGCTGATGCCTATCTTGGATTATGGGGACATAGTATATGCACCTGCTCCGCAAACTCACCTTAATAAACTAAATACGTTATATAACTCGCTCTGCCGCTTTGTGCTACAATGTAACTACAGGACCCACCATTGTGACATGCTAAAAGAACTAAACTGGCTGTCGCTGGAATCCAGACGCACCCTCCATCTTTCCTGCCTTGTCTTTAAGAGCCTTTCTGGGAAGCTCCCACCCTACCTGAGCAGAATGCTCTCCCCTGCTATTCCCACCTCCTATAACCTCCGATCCAATAACAGCACATTATTTAGCTTGCCTCAATACAAAAAAAAAGCAGCTCGATCCTCCTTTTCCTACAGAGCGCCACAATTATGGAATGACCTCCCTCACACTTTAAAAACTTCCCCAAGCCTAAAATCCTTTAAGAGATCCCTCTATACATATCTCAAAACAGAATGCTCCTGTCATGGTTGATTAAATATTTCATACCTGCTCTATGTTAAATGTTTGCATATAATGTGTATTTTTATTATTGTTTTTGTATTTTATTGTACCCTATTGTATCAATGCAATGTTTTGTGATCCCAGGACATACTTGAAAACGAGAGAAATCTCAATGTATCCTTCCTGGTAAAATATTTTATAAATAAATAAATAAATAAATAAATAAATATACATATGATAGATACAAATTACATAGATCAATAGATGCAATATACATTTGATAGATACGAATTACATAGATCAATAGATGCAATATACATTTGATAGATACGAATTACATAGATCAATAAATGCAATATACATTTGATAGATACGAATTACATAGATCAATAGATGTAATATATATTTGATAGATACGATTGATAGTTAGATAGATGCAATATTTTTTTTAAAATATTTACACTACTGTTACAACAAATATGAGTGGTGCCACTAACTTGGCAAGTGGGCCTGGCACACGCGCTGGCAGGCAGGCAACTGCAATTAGATTACACTAGCAGACTGATGTTTCACAGTCAAAAAAGTTTTTTTTTTTAAATATTTACACTACTGTTACAACAAATATGAGTGGTGCCACTAACTTGGCAAGTGGGCCTGGCACACACGCTGGCAGGCAGGCAACTTCAATTAGATTACACTAGCAGACTGATGTTTCACAGTCAATTTTTTTAAAAAAAAAATATTTACACTACTGTTATAACAAATATGATTGGTGGCACTAGTTGGCACGTGGGACTGGCACAGACTCTGGCAGGCAGGCAACTTCAATTAAATAACACTAGCAGACTGATGTAAAAGTTTAAAAAAAAAAGTTACAACAGATATGAGTGGTGGCACTGAGGAAGTAGGCACAGTATATGCTGTGAGCCTGACACACAGGCTGGCACTAGTGGCAGGTTGGCCTGGCAACTAAAATTAAATAACACTAGCAGACTGATGTAAAAGTTTTTGTTAAAAAATAATTTACACTAATGTTACAACAGATATGAGTGGTGGCACTGAGGATGGAAGTAGGCACAGTATATGCTGTGAGCCTGACACACAGACTGGCACTAGTGGCAGGCTGGCCTGACAACTAAAATTAAATAACACTAGCAGACTGATGTAAAAGTTTTTTTTAAAAAAGTTACACTAATGTTACAACAGATATGAGTGGTGGCACTGAGGAAGTAGGCACAGTATATGCTGTGAGCCTGACACACAGGCTGGCACTAGTGGCAGGCTGGCCTGGCAACTAAAATTAAATAACACTAGCAGACTGATGTAAAAGTTTTTAAAAAAAAATTTTTACACTAATGTTACAACAGATATGAGTGGTGGCACTGAGGATAGAAGTAGGAACAGTATATGCTGTGAGCCTGACACACAGGCTGGCACTAGTGGCAGGCTGGCCTGGCAACTAAAATTAAATAACACTAGCAGACTGATGTAAAAGTTTTTTTTTAAAAAATGTTTTCACTAATGTTACAACAGATATGAGTGGTGGCACTGAGGCTGGCAGTGGCAGGCTGGCCTGGCAACTGAAATTAGATTACACTAGCAGACTGATGTAAAAGTTGTTTTTTTAAAAATTTACACTAATGTTACACCAGATATGAGTGGTGGCACAGAGCAATTAGGCACAGTATATGCTGTGAGCCTGATACACAGGCCTGCTGGCAACTGAAATTAGATTACACTAGCAAACTGATGTAAAAGTTGTTTGTTTAAAAATTTACACTAATGTTACACCAGATATGAGTGGTGGCAGTGAGCAAGTAGGCACAGTATATGCTGTGAGCCTCACACACAGGCTGAGAGGCAGGCAAATGCAATTAGATTACAAAAAAAAAAAAACGACTGAAGTTCTAGCCCTAAAAAGGGATTTTTGGGGTGATGTCCTTACAACAGAGATCAGATGAGTCCTTCAGGACTGTAGTGGACACTGAATACACTAGCCTAGCTATCAATTTCCCTAAAAAATCATCATCAGCAGCAGCACTATCACTCCTCTCACTAAGAATGCAGGATCAGAATGAATCTAAAATGGCTGCTGCCCAGGAGCTAGGAGGGTCTGGGAGGGAGTGTCTGCTGCTGATTGGCTGAAATGTGTCTGCAGACTGTGAGATACAGGGTCAAAGTTTACTCAATGATGACGAATAGGGGGAGGATCGAACATCGCATATGTTCGCCCGCCGCGGCGAACGCGAACAAGCTAAGATCTCTGGGAACTGTTCACCGGCGAACTGTTTGCGACATCACTAGCCAGGACATATCTTTTTGTCACAAAAAAATGTTACATGGCATGTTAGGACATGTATTTATCTCACACGTATTTTGTTAAAAAATATAAATCAATGTTTTATGAAAAACTAGCTGTATACTGCCTAAAGAATGGAGTTTGCTAATGGCAATCGTGGACTTGTATTAAGAGAAATATATCATAATCCTACAAACCCCGGGTCATTAGGCGGTTTTGAAAATCTGTACAAAGAAGCTAAAAAATATGGATTCATAAAAACAGAAAAAAAATTGTAACATTTTTAAATCAGCAAGATGTTTATACGTTACATAAACCAGCCAGACGTATTTTTGAAAGAAATAAAATATATTAGGGCTTAGAGTTAGGATTTTTTTTTTTTATTTCGTATTCAAATTCGTATAAAAATCCCTTGTTATATCAATTTTATATCAAATTGATATAAAAAAGGGGCGTAAAAGTGGGAGTGGAAAGGGGCGGGTTTAGGGGAGGAGAAAGGGGCGTATCCATCTGTCAAAAAAGTTTGACATAACCTCCATACTCTTACTACTACCGCCGTACACTGAATATTGAATGCAATTTACGCATTTAAATATGGCATCACTTGCATTCCTATTGGCTAATTTGAATCTTCAAATTCAAATCAGCCAATATGATGAGAGCTACTGAAATCCTATTGACTGATTTGAACAAAATTAATGAGGCTAAGTGGAAAACAACATTACCCAGTAAGCTGTGAAGTTTAACATGCTGGGAACCATGTCTAAGGTTAAAACATTGTTAGAGCAACATACATTGTATTTGCTTCTAGTTTTTTGTGCATATTTGTTCTATCATTTTACAGTTATTATTTTATTCATCCATGAACTAACTGCAAAATAGAGCTACAAGTCCTGTAGTAGTAAGTAACTTAAAGGGACAGTCTACTCCAGAATGTTTATTGTTTAAAAAGATAGTTAATCCCTTTATTACCCATTCCCCAGTTTTGCATAACCAGCACTGATATATTATCATACGTTTTACCTTTGTGATTACCTTGTTTCTAAGCCTCTGCAGACTGCCCCCTTTTCTCAGTTCTTGTGACAGACATGCATTTTAGCTAACCAGTGCTGACTCTTAAATAACTCCATGGGAGCAAGCACAATTATATCTGTATGACACACATGAACTAGTAGTTTCTAACTGTCAAAAACTGTCAAAATGCACTAAGATAAGAGGTAGTTCAACGGCTTAGAAATTAGCATACATGCCTACCTAGGTTTAGCTTTCTACAAAGAATACCAAGAGAGCAAAGCAAAATTGATTATAAAGTACATTAGAAAGTTGTTTAAAGTTGCTTGACCTATCTGAATCATGATTTTTTTTATTTTGACTAGCCTGTCCCTTCAATAAGATAATATTTAAATTCCCATGTTCAGCATAGACATAACATGACACAAATTAGATAAAGCATACACATTTACTTCTATTAACATTTTTTCTTAATTTTCTTGATATCCATGTTTAAAGAGCAGCAATAGACTACTGTACCTAGCTGAACACACCAGGTGAGCCAGTGACAAGAGGCATATACGTGCAGCAACCAATCAGCAGCTAGTAGTGCGTTGCTGCTCCTGAGCCTACCTAGGTATGTTTTTCATCAAGGGATACCAAGAGAATGAAGCAAATTAGATAAACAAGGTAAATTGGAAAGTTGTTTTAAATGGTATGCTTTATTTTAATCACAAAGTCTAATTTTAACTTTACTGTCCTTTTAAGACCCATTTTACATAGTTTAAAGTATATAAAGGGCCAGATTACAAGTGGAGCGCTAATTTAACGTGCGCCTGTAAATGGGCAAATTCGCCCGTTTATGAGCAGCAATTATGTGTGGCTGGTTAATGCTATTTCAAGCTTGCAGTAGCAATTTGTGCTCCAAAAATTTACCAGAGGTTGATTATTGTTTATTTATTGAATTAAAAATTATGAGCATCTTTTAAAAAAAAAAAAAAAATATCTGCATGAAACAGTTATAAGGGGTTAAAGTGAGCGGATGTGGGGTGGGGGGTTAGAAAAATAACAGTACTGGAAAGTTCCTTTACATTGTGGTCTATAAGGAATGTGTGTTCTCAGTAAATATACCATGGCCAAAATATTTGGCACCCCTGCATTTCTATCAGATAATGCACCACTTAGCCCAGAAAATTGTTGCAATTACAAATGTTTAGGGATTCTTGTCATTATTTCTTTTGTTTGTATTGGTATGACACAAAAAAGTGGAGAAAAAAAAAACTAATCTGACACATTCCACGCAAAACTCCAAAAATGGACTGGACAAAATTATTGGCAACTTCTCAAAATTGTAAGAAATAATTGCATTCTAAGTTTGTGATGCTCCTGTAATATGTAATTAAACTCACCTGTATCAGTTAACAGGTGCTGACAATATAGAAATCACACCGGCAACCAGTTAAAATGGTGAAAAATTGACTCAACATTTCTGTTGTGTGTGCCACACTAAGCATGGAAAAGAGAAAGAGCAGCAAATAATTGAGGATTTAAGAACAAAATTGTGGAAAAGCATGGACAATCTC
Organism: Bombina bombina; assembly: GCF_027579735.1. Lineage (NCBI taxonomy): Eukaryota > Metazoa > Chordata > Amphibia > Anura > Bombinatoridae > Bombina > Bombina bombina. The sequence goes on from NC_069499.1 coordinate 436,805,688, forward strand.
AAGGTTACAAGTCCATCTCCAGAGAGCTTAATGTTCCTGTGTCCACTGTGCGCAACATTGTCAAGAAGTTTACATCCCATGGCACTGTAGCTAATCTCCCTTGACGTGGATGAAAAAGAAAAATTGATCAAAGATTGCAACAAAGCATTGTTCAAATTGTGGATAAAGAACCTCTATCAACTTCCAGACAAATTCAAGCTGGCCTTCAGGCACATGGTACAAATGTTTCACATCGCCATCTGAATAAATAGGGACGCTATGGTAGTTGACCCATGAGGACCCTACTGCTGACACAGAAACATAAAAAAGGCAGATTAGAGTTTGCCAAAACTTACCTGAGAAAGTAAATCCTTTTGGGAGAATGTGCTTGGGACAGACGAAACAAAATTACAGCTTTTGGTAAAGCCCATCATTCTACTGTTTTAAAGGGACACTAAACACAATTTGTTTTCATTCATGATTCAGAAAGAGCATGTAATTTTAAGCAACTTTCTAATTTACTCCTATTATCAATTTTTCTTTGTTCTCTTGCTCTCTTTATTTATAAAGCAGGAATGTGCTGCATAGGAGCCGGCACATTTTTGGTTGAGAACCTGGGTTATGCTTGCTTATTGGTGGGTAAATGTAAGCCTCCAATAAGCAAGCACTATCCATGGTGCTGAACCTAAAATGGTCTGGCTGCTAAGATTTACATTTCTGCTTTTAAAATAAAGATAGCAAGAGAACAAAGAAAAATTGATAATAGGAGTAAATTAGAAAGTTGCTTAAAATGTCATGCTCTATCTGAATCATGAAATAAAAAAATTTGGTTCAGTGTCCTTTTAAGAAAAATAAATGATGCTTTTAAAAAAAATAATACAGTCCCTACATTCAAACATGGTGGAGGTTCACTGATGTTTTGGGGTTGCTTTTTTGTTTCAGGCACTGGATGTCTTGACTGTGTGCATGGCATTATTAAATCTGTAAGACTACCAAAGAATTATGTGGTGCAATGTAGGGCCCAGTGTCAGAAAGTTGGATCTCCGTCAGAGGTCATGGGTCTTACAGCAGGACAATGACCCAAAGCACACGTCAAAAAGCACCCAGAAATGATTTAAGACTAAGCACTGGAGAGTGCTGGACTGGCCAGATCTCAATCCCATAGAGCACCTGTGGAGAGATCTCAAAACAGCAGTTGGGAAAAGGAACCCTTCCAATCTGAGAGACCTGGAGCAGTTGGCGAAAGAAGAGTGGTCTAAAATTCCATTAGAGCGGTGTAAGAAACTCATTGATGGTTACAGGAAGCGATTGATTTCAGTTATTTTTTCCAAGGGTGTGCTACCAAATATTAAATTGAGGGTGCCAATAATTTTGTCCAGTCCTTTTTTGGAGTTTTGTGTGGAAAGTGTCAGATTTTAGCTTTTTTTCTGCACTTTTTTTGTGTCATACCAATACAAACAAAAGAAATAAACATGAAAAATTGCAACAATTTTCTGGGTGAAGTGGTGCATTATCTGACAGAAGTGCAGGGGGTGCCAATGTTTTTGGCCATGACTGTATATGTATATGTTTATATACATTTATATTTATCTGTTAATATGTGTATATAGACATATAAACACATACATATATATGTATATATTCATATACATATATATGTAAACTTTGCTGCCCATCGCTGCGCAACTTACCGCCTTTGCTGCGTTAGGTTCTCTGCCATGACTATCGGCATTACAATGAGGTTCCCATTGGAGCCTATGGAAGGATGCTCTGGTGAGTGCAAAGTATTGCACTTCACTTCAAATACTTGCGCACATTTGCATGAGCTGGTATTACGAGTGGAGTACAAATATCCCACTCACGAAAGTGCAATTTTGCGCTCCACGCGTAATCTGGCCCAAAATCTTATTTAACCCCTCCTCATATTTCTTAATGCATTACTGAGATCAAAATACAAAGTCGAAAGTAATTCAAACAAACACACGAACGCCACTAAAAATTAGCATATAGTTAATTAAAACTATGCATAGTATTCATAAACCATTATCATGCAACAGGTATCAAGCAACAAATGTAGCAGTGTGTAAACATTTATAACATGCACATAGAATATTTACAAACCATAAAAAGTATATTGTGTATATATGTCTGTCAATGAGTCCTTAAAAGGTTAAGATCTCCAGGTGGATAATGCTGCTCCCAATAAATCAGGTGCTGGAACACCTCTTAACAAGACATGTAAAACAGAAAAGTGGAAGACAGAGTGCAAAGCCACTTTTGGGGGTCAATTTTTTTATTGCCTGACGGACATGATACGCTGCAGCATATCATGTCCACCAGACATCGCTGAATGCGGACAGCATATGCTGTCCGCATTCAGCATTGGACAAGTAGCTCTGGTGAACTGCTTGTGCAATGCCGCCCCCTGCAATCGTATAGGATTGGGTTAATTGCTGTACGCCGCTCAGAGGTGACAGATACAGTTAAGGAGCAGCAGTCTTAACACCGCTGCTTCATAACTGCTGTTCTAATGACTACTAACTACTTCCAGGGTTTCATTTAACATTGCAGATTATGGTAATAAATTAATTCTATTGATGAATTTTATACTTTGTTGTACAATGAATTTTACTGCTGCATCAGAGGATAGAAAGTAAAGTACCGGTTTCTTGTACCATTACAAGGTTGGAGAATGGATTTCATTTTATTTTTCCAAAATCTCCATTAGAACAATCCAACTCAGCTACAGGATTGGTTCTTAATCTTAATTTATCATTTCATTGAGTTAAATAATGCATGGACACAATCAGTGTAGTTACCTGTTTTATTTAGTTATATAAAAGTTGAATTTTCTATTTATATCTGTAAACAATTTGTCATTACAGGAATTGAAACTCAATTACACATAAAAATCATTATTTTTATGTTGAAATTCTTTATTGGGAAAACATTTAGCACAAAAATAAACCCTTGTACACTTACTCAGAACTCTCCTGGTGGCAAGAGAAAGATGTAATTGACTAACTCTAAAATACTTTTCCCTCTTTCTTTAGCATTGGAAACTGTAGATCATATAAAATAAATATGGCTGAATAACTGTTAGAGCTTGGTAATGGAAAATTCATGTTTCCTTAGTGTACAGGTGTTTAATTTAAGGAACATACAAAGTATCAGGATATATAATGCACTTACTGGAAAACGTAGTGTATTTTTACGCACTATGTTATGCATAAAAATGGTGAACTAACCTTGTTTAATTGTTCAGCTTTCTCCATAGAGAATGGACCTCAGTGTCCTTGTAATTTTAAACTATTGAGTTAACCATTGAAAATATCACCTATACTCATCCTGTCACTTATGAAGGATAAGGATACATTTTAATGGATTAAGAATTTCCATAACTTGTTATATTATTCTTGTACACCATCACAAAAGGCTTTTTAGCTTTTCTTGAAAAAATAAATAAAAAAAATAACATTGGTTAAATGGAAGAAGTTACAAATTCAATGAGCCAGAGGGAGTTTTGCTGTATTGTAACCTTTTATGATATTGCTGTATTATGATTAAAGGACTAACAAGCCATTAGCATTATTATTTTATTTCCCTTTTGTTGTTATCTTTTTTATTATTACAACTAGGTTAATATTGGATAGCTGGGGATGTACACCAACAATAGATAAATAAATGTCAGAATAAAGTTTGAAAGTTAACAAATTTATTACTCAAAATCTTAAAATTGTCTAGCATATAAAATATGACATTCCATAAACATAAAAATAAGGATAAAATTAGAATAATCCTTTATAGTTAAAAAACATAATATAGCCTATATGAGGACGTCTCCTCCGACTATTGTACACAGTCTCTGTGTTCCTGCAAGTTTAGCGTATATTTGTAATACATTTGATAACTTTTAAACTTTATTCTGACATTTATTTATCTATTGTTAGTGTACATCCCTAGCTATCCAGTACCATCACAGGTTAAGCGCTGTTTAGATTTTCTTTCTTTGTATATATGTTTAGAATATTTGTGAGATTATTCTATCCTAACAGCTCATTGGGTTGTCAGTTTGGCGCATATCACTCCTTTTTCTTTATAACTAGGTTAATATTGCAAGTATTTTTTTTTATCAGTGTTTGGCATTATTGGTTTTAGTCCTTAGGTTTCATAATCTGATTTAATGAATACAATATCATATACAAGATCCCTAAAATACCACCACTGTATACTCAAAACATATTTGTTCATGTTTCATCATTTAATTATTTTTTCAGAACTTTTAATAAAGTTTATTTAATTTTATATTTGTTGCAATTTATTACAAAATATTTATTCTTTTCATTATGGTAAAAGTAGATTAGACAGAAAAAAATGTGTCTTTTGACTGCTGTCTAATACATTTTGAGTAAATGATGCATTGGATTTACAAAATGTATTATTTTCTAATAAATTTTAAAATAGCTGATAAAATATTGGAAAAATGCTTTTTTTATTCTTAAATTATAAAAAGGTTACCCTGTAACACTACATAAACACAGAAGCATAATGCTCTGATTTTCAAAACACATTCACCTAGATTACGAGTCTTGCGTTAGCCTTAAAAAGCAGCGTTGAGAGGTCCCAACGCTGCTTTTTAATGCCCGCTAGTATTACGAGTCTGGCAGGTACAGGTGTACCGCTCACTTTTTTTCCCGCGACTCAAGCATACCGCAAATCCCCTTACATCAATTGCGTATCCTATCTTTTCAATGGGATTTTCCTAACGCCGGTATTACGAGTCTTGGAAAAAGTGAGCGGTAGGCCCTCTCCTGTCAAGACTCCTACCGCATTTAAAAGTCAGTAGTTAAGAGTTTTATGGGCTAACGCCGTAACATAAAACTCTTAACTAAAGAGCTAAAAAGTACACTAACACCCATAAACTACCTATTAACCCCTAAACCGAGGCCCCCCGCACATCTCAAACACTTAAATACATTTTTTAACACCTAATCTGCCGACCGGACATTGCCGCCACTGTAATAAATATATTAACCCCTAAACTGCCGCACTCCTGCATTGCAAACACTAGTTAAATTTTATTAACCCCTAATCTGCCGTCCCTAACATTGCCGACACCTACCTACATTTATTAACCCCTTATCTGCCGCCCCCAACGTCGCCGCCACTATATTAAATGTATTAACCCCTAAGCCTAAGTCTAACCCTTAACCTAACACCCCCTAACTTAAATATAATTTAAAATAATCGGAAAAAAAATTACTACAATTAAATAAATTATTCCTATTTAAAACTAAATACTTACCTATAAAATAAACCCCAAGCTAGCTACAATATAACTAATAGTTACATTGTAGCTATCTCGGGGTTTATTTTTATTTTACAGGCAAGTTTGTATTTATTTTAACTAGGTAGAATAGTTATTAAATAGTTATTAGGGATTTTTATTAGTAGGGATTTTTATTATTTTGGGGGGCTTTTTATTTTATTATGGGGATTAGATTAGGTGTAATTAGTTTAAAATTCTTGTAATTATTTTATTATTTTCTGTAATTTAGTGTTTTCGTACTTTAGTTTATTTAATTTAATTGTAATTAATTGTATTTAGTTTAGGTAATTAATTTAATTATAGTATAGTGTTAGGTGTAATTGTAACTTAGGTTAGGGTTTATTTTACAGGTAAATTTGTACTTATTTTAACTAGGTAGTTATTAAATAGTTAGTAACTATTTAATAACTATTCTACCTAGTTAAAATAAATACAAACTTGCCTGTAAAATAAAAATAAATCCTAAAATGGCTACAATGTAACTATTAGTTATATTGTAGCTAGCTTAGGGTTTATTTTATAGGTAAGTATTTAGTTTTAAATAGGAATAATTTAGTTAATAATAGTAATTTATTTAGATGTATTTAAATTATATTTAAGTTAGGGGGTGTTAGTGTTAGGGTTAGATTTAGGGGTTAATAACTTTATTATAGTGGCGGCGGCAGATTAGGGGTTAATAAGGGTAGTTAGGTGGCAGCAGAGTAGGGGTTAATAAATAAAAAGTAGGTGTCGGCGATGTTGGGGGCAGCAGATTAGGGGTTCATAGGGATAATGTAGGTGGCGGCGGTGTCCGGAGTGGCAGATTAGGGGTTAATAATAAAATGCAGGTGTCGACGATGTCGGGGGCGGCAGATTAGGGGTTAATAAGTGTAAGATTAGGGGTGTTTAGACTCGGGGTTCATGTTAGGGTGTTAGGTGTAGACATAAATGTGTTTCCCCATAGGAATCAATGGGGCTGCGTTAGGAGCTGAACGCTGCTTTTTTGCAGGTGTTAGGTTTTTTTTCAGCCAGCTCTGCCCCATTGATTCCTATGGGGAAATCGTGCACGAGCACATTTTGCCCGCTCACCGCTACTGTAAGCAGCGCTGGTATTGAGGTGAGATGTGGAGCTAAATTCTGCTCTACACTCACCTTTTTGCGGCTAACGCCGGGTTTAAAACCCGTAATACCAGCGTTACTTTAGGTGAGCGGTGAGGGAAAACTGTGCGTTAACCACGCACACCATTACCGACAAAAACTCGTAATCTAGCCGTATGTTTGGCGTTAATTATTAATAGCAAACTAAAATGGAGGGACAATTTAACTACTTCATCAAAACGCTACAGTGCATGAGTTGCTTGATCTGAATTAAATAACATTTTTATTGTAGAAAATAAAGTCCATAAATCCTTACAAAAATTAAGAAAAAAATACATTTCCAGAAAACGGATAAGCAATAATACAAATAATAAGAATAATTAATCCATTTTATGCTAATCCACCATAACATCAAACTATTCCTCCAGTGAAGCAACCCTTCTAAGATGCTATTAGAACAAATACAAATTAAGATTTTGTTTCAGTTAAACTAACAACCTAAATAAAGAAATTATTATGTTTTTAACAAGTTTCAATATGTTATGGTCATGCACCGGAATACACTTATTTACTTTCAGCTATATTACAAGTTTGTGCGTTCGGCTTTTAACGCTGAAAATATGGTATTTTCAGCGTTAAAACAGCACAGCAGCCATTACGAGTCTTGTTAGTATAAGTGTATAGCAAGCCGTTTAGCCTCTAACGCAACATCAGTACCGCACTAGTAAAAATGACGTTTTTTCATGGGATTCCCATAGCGCTGGTATTATGAGTTTTGCAGTGAGGCTAAAAAGCGAGCGTTACACTCTAAAACGACAAGATCCGTAATGCCATCTAAAGTCAGTAGTTATGAGTGTTACGCTACAAATCTGTAACATAAAACTCATAACTAAACTGCTACAAAATACACTAAACACCCATAAACTACCTATCAACCCCTAACCCGAGGACCTTCCGCATCTCAAATACTATAATAAATTTATTAACTCCTATTCTGCCGCTCACGACATCGCCGCCAGTATGAAAATTCATTAACCCCTATTCCGCCACTCCCCGACATCGTCACCACTATACTAAAGTTATTAACCCCTAAACCACCGCCCTCCCGCATTGCAAACACTATTTAAATATTATTAACCCATAATCTGCCGTCCGCCCACCCACATCGCCCCCACTATACTAAAGTTATTAATCCCTACACCACCGCCACTATAATAAACCTATTAGCCCCTAAACTGAAAGCCCCCCACAAGGAAATATACTAAATTAAACTATTAACCCCTAAACCAAAACCCCCACATTGCAATAAACTACTTTAAACTAGTAACCCCTAAACCTAACCCCTCCCTAACATTATATTAAAATTACAATTTCCCTAGCTTAAATGAATTTACCTGTCAAATTAAAAAAACTAAGTTTAAGTTAACAATTAAACTAATATAACTATTAAACTAAAATTAAACTAACTACCAATTAAATAAATTAAACTTCACATTAAAAAAAACAAAACACTAAATTATGGAAAATAACAAACAAAATGATCAAAAATAAAAAAGAATTACACCTAATCTAATAGCCCTAGCAAAATAAAAAAGCCAATCCAAAATAAAATAAATCCCTAGCCTACAATAAACTACCAATGTGCCCTATGTTAAACAGCTATTTTACCTGTAAAAAAATACAAAGACCCCCCCAACAGTAAAACCCACCACCCAACCATCCCCACAAAATAAAAAACCTAAATCTAAAAAAACCTAAGTTACCCATTGCCCTGAAAAGGGCATTTGGATGGGCATTGCCCTTAAAAAGGGCATTTAGCTCTTTTACATGCCCAAACCCTAATCTAAAAATAAAACCCACCCAAAAAAAACTTAAAATACCTAACACTAACCCGATGATCCACTTACAGTTTTTGAATTCCTGCTTGAATGATCCTCATCCAGGCAGCTAGAAGTCTTCATCCAGGTGGCCTCTTCAATCTTCATCCTGGCGGCGAAGTCCTCATCCAATCGACGAGAAGTCTTCATCAAGATGACCTCTTCAATCTTCATTCAGGTGGCATCTTCTATCTTGATCCCGGCGGGGCGGAGCAGGTCCATCCTGAAGACATCCGGCGAGGAGCATCCTCTTCATACGGTCGCCACTGTACACTGAATCTTCAATGAAAGGCACACGATTCAAGATGACATCCCTTGCATTCCTATTGCCAATAGGAATTAGAGCTGCTAAAATCCTATTGGCTGTTCAAATCAGCCAAAAGGATTTAAACAGTTCTAATTCTATTGGATGATGAATCAGTCAATAGGATGAGAGCTGCTTAAATCCTTTTGGCTGATTTGAAAAATGTTTCAAATGTGAATTACAGTTTATAGTTGAGATGTGCATTAGTCTGAATTTTGCTGATTTATCAAGGGGCAGTCCCTGCGAGGTGTGAGATTGATCTTATATAAAGTAATGGAGTTCGCTGGAAAGAGACACTTTTTTCCAAAGAGCGAAGCTATCGGGGAGCAGGGGGGTACTTTAAAAATTAAATTTGTGTCATTTATATACCATACAAATTTTACATTTTTGATAAAATGCGATTTTTGGTGAAGAACTTTGTACCGATTTTTGATGCACCTTAACAGTACAATTTTTTTTCTGCATATTTTTTATGGGAATAGTTCAATTATTAGTTTTCTCTGATTTGACATTACAAATTTAATTGTGCACTTTTGTAATGTATGCATCTCCTACCTATACAAAAATGCAGTATATGCCGCCTCAGCAAATCACCATGCTTTCAGGGTTTAAAGTGGCTCTATAGAATTTCATCAGCGAAACATTATATAATCTCACGAGCCCAGAGAGCTATAGAGAATCAGCACCCTATATGCTGGATTTTAGTCCTGCAGGAGTTATATGTCATTTTAACATTGAATAGTAGATTATTTTAATTGTTTGAATCCTATAATGTAAGATTTGTGTTAATAGTAATTGCCTTGGAAATAAAGGTAATGAATCCGAATCCAATATTAGCCTGAACTGAATGCCTGCATTGACAAAATTCGGATAACCCCCACATTTAAAGAAATCCAAATTAATCTTTCGGAGAAAACATTTTTTTTCGCCTGTGCATATGTCTAGTAAATGCTTAAACAACAGTTTCTCTTTTTTTTTTTTTTTTTTTTTAGATTGCATTGGAAAAAGCAGAGACAGCAGAAAGGAAAACTCCAAACCAATGGGGCTGAAAAATGTTCACATGCTGTGTACACAATTAAAGTGACAGTCTACCATAGAATTGTTATTGTTTTAAAAGATAGATAATCCCTTTATCACCCATTCCCCAGTTTTGCACAATCAACACAGTTATATTAACCCCTTAATGACCACAGCACTTTTCCATTTTCTGTCCGTTTGGGACCAAGGCTATTTTTACATTTTTGAGGTGTTTGTGTTTAGCTGTAATTTTCCTCTTACACATTTACTGTACCCACACATATTATATACCGTTTTTTTCGCCATTAAATGGACTTTCTAAAGATACCATTATTTTCATCATATCTTATAATTTACTATAAAAAAATTATAAAATATGAGGAAAAAATGGAAAAAAACACACTTTTTCTAACTTTGACCCCCAAAATCTGTTACACATCTACAACCACCAAAAAACACCCATGCTAAATAGTTTCTAAATTTTGTCCTGAGTTTAGAAATACCCAATGTTTACATGTTTTTTACTTTTTTTGTAAACTATAGGGCCATAAATACAAGTAGCACTTTGCTATTTCCAAACCATTTCTTTTCAAAATTAGCGACAGTTACATTAGAACCCTGATATCTTTCAGGAATCTCTGAATAGCCATTGACATGTATATATATATTTTTTTTAGTAGACAACCCAAAGTATTGATCTAGGCCCATTTTGGTATATTTCATGCCACCATTTCACCGCCAAATGCAATCAAATACAAAAAATTGTTCACTTTTCACAAATTTTTGTGCAATTATGGCATAAATGGTTGTAAATTCTTCTCTGGGATCCCCTTTGTTCAGAAATAGCAGACATATATGACTTTGGCGTTGCTTTTTGGTAATTAGAAGGCCGCTAAATGCCACTGCGCACCACATGTGTATTATGCCCAGCAGTGAAGGGGTTAATTTGGGAGCATGTAGGGAGCTTTTTGGGGTAGTTTTAGCTTTAGTGTAGTGTAGTAGACAACCCCAAGTATTGATCTAGGCCAATTTTGGTATATTTCATGCCACCATTTCACCAAATGCGATCAAATTAAAAAAAACGTTAATTTTTTCTCAATTTTAGGTTTCTCACTGAAATTATTTACAAACAGCTTGTGCAATTATGGCACAAATGGTTGTAAATGCTTCTCTGGGATCCCCTTTGTTCAGAAATAGCAGACATATATGGCTTTGGCATTGCTTTTTGGTAATTAGAAGGCCTCTAAATGCCGCTGCGCATCACACGTGTATTATGGCTAGCAGTGAAGGGGTTAATTATGTAGCTTGTCGGGAGCTTGCAGGGTTAATTTTAGCTTTAGTGTAGAGCTCAGCCTCCCACCTGAAACATCAGACCCCCTGATCCCTCCCAAACAGCTCTCTTCCCTCCCCCACCCCACAATTGTCCCCGCCATCTTAAGTACTGGCAGAAACTCTGCCAGTACTAAAATAAAAGGTATTTGGCCCTTTTAAAAAAAAAAAAAAGGCGCGGAGCTAGCCAGCAACAGGAGCAGAAGCAGTTTGCAGCAGCTCTGCTCAAATAATACTAAGAATTAGCTACAAAGGTGATATTTTCAGTAGAATCTGTCCAAATCCCAACCTTTGGGCACCTGTGTATTGAGGAGGATCAATTTTCACAAAAATTTGCAAAGTTTGAGGAAGATTGTAGCGGGCCGGTTCACAGAACCAGAGAAAAAGTAGGAAAGGCCGGGGCTGCGGCCTACACTGGACCCCAGATCACAGTTCGTCACCGGTGAAAAAAAGAAGAAAATTGGATTGTCTCAGATCTAAGGGCTTCAAAGGACATACACCAGAGGATTGGGGTAAGAACCCACTATTTTTATTCCCAATTTTTGATTGAAAAATACATAACAGCTCAGAGATCACAGAGTTAAGCTGCGGTTCTCTAACAGCAACTAGAGGTGAAATACAGTTAGGATACACTTGGGGAGACTGCTGGCTTGTTCTGGGGACTTGCAAATCATAACTACTACATAGACTGTGTGGCAAGAGGATACAGGAGAGGGGCTTGTGGCGGGAAAGTTGCCATTTTCTATGTGTCCTGTACATATCACTTCATCATCAAAGCCCAAATAATTTGCAAGAGTATTTATAGTGTCTGGAGTGCTAACCTAATAGAACTTTTTATATTCTCACTAAAAAGACTGCTAATCTGATATCTTGTGCAACATTACAGCGCAACACAGTACAACAGCTTTGAGTTCTTGGAACTTTGAAAACAACTAGATTTTTATCTCCCCCCCCCCTTTCCTGCCATCCTCTGTGGTGGTGGGTCATATCCCCAATTCCTTCTTCCGTGATCGTCCTGTGAGGACAAAGCTCCAGGGGAGAGAGATTATATGGCAGGACAAGCTTAAGTAGCTTGCAATACCTGAGAGGAGTGTTTGCTACAGTTAAAGGACTTTACAGACACTGGTTGCCCTTTCCCTAGCCCCACAGGAGTTAGTTGGGCCTGGGATTCAATAAGCCTCAAAAACTGGCACCCTCTAGGTACATACTGATTTATAAGTTGCAACCTGTTCAACATATTGACATGAAGCTGAATTAAAAGCATATTCTACAAGCGGACTGAGTGGGAACCCTTTCCTATTCATTTATTATAACTGCCCTAAATATTGTGGTCTGCCAGTGCTTTGTCAATAATTATTGATTTCCAGTTTTTGTTATCTACTGTAATCTATCTAGTTTGCTATGATGAAGGGAAGAAATCAGTCAGTCAAAGATCTCAGCTAAAAAAAAAACAAAGTGCTGGGGAACTATCTGTAGACGCAGAGTCCCAACCATCCTCCCCAAAAAGCCCCCACACAGCTGCAGAGGGGGGTTCACAAAGTAGTGATCTCCTATTACAGATTAAGCAAATGTTTAAGGAAGAGATGAGGGCAGCTCTCTCAGAATTAAAACAAGATATATCAGAAATTGGAGATAGGACGGCAACTTTGGAGGATAAAATGGACGATATTGCAGAAGAAATACCTATTTTGCAAAACACTATAAAAACACAGAAGGAGCAAATACAGAAGTTGGAGGATGCATTAGAGGATCTGGAGAACAGATCCAGAAGATCCAATATTAGAATTCGAAACCTGCCAGAATCATACAACAACTTACCGGATACATTGCTAAAAATAGTTCAACAATTAGTACCGGATACAGATCCTTCATTGTTTCTGATGGACAGAGCACACAGAGCACTGGCCAGACCACCCACAACAGCGACAGCAAGAGATGTGATCACCAAGTTACATTATTATCATATCAAGGACCAAATCATGCAAGCAGTACGCAATGTTCCTAGAATAACATTTGAAGGTCATGCCTTGCAGCTTTTCACAGATCTTTCGCCAACTACCCTCAGGAGGAGAAGAGAGCTCAAACCAGTGGTTTCAGTGTTAATCAAGGCACAGATCAAATATCGTTGGGGTTTCCCATTCAAGCTTATTTTTATGTATGAGAAGTCATCATACTCTTGTTCATCTCTTTCAGAAGGACAAAGCATTTTGGAGAAACTAAAGCTAGAGAAAATAAACGAAGCAGAGTCCTCTTCCCCAAAGCCTCAACGTAAAGCGATCACGAAAGAATGGACATCTGTGGGCAAGAACAGCAAAAATGCTCGGCCTAGTAGAAATCAGGAGAGTCCTACTTGAGGAGAGCAGTTGGGGACACTTTTGATATCCATTTTTGATACTTCAACTCTAATTCGTCATGAGTGGAGAAACCAATAAAGAGTGGCTAATGTCATTATTCTTCATTCAGTTCACTGGTTCAGCTTGGAGTTCCTGGCGGACTTCTTTTCATGATAACCCTCTTGCTGGACCTTTCCCCTTGTCTTTCCTTTCCCTTCCCACTGAGTCCGCTAACAGTTTTCTTACAGGTTTTTTCCTGGTTGTTTTTTGTTATCATTTTATTATGTTCTCAAACCCGGATGTCGGGGTACAAATAATGTTGTTTGTATATTCAGTTCTACAGTTTTATGTTACTGTTGGCAATGTTTATTGTCTTTTCCTCGGCAGGTCAAGGTCTTCTAAGTCGTTGGTTTTCAGGTACCGAATGTATCAGAATGTGTTTAGGGTCCAATCCTTATCTTGTTTATTGTATGCAGGTTCACGTCTCTTGTCAGGGAGAGGTGCACTATGGTTATTTAAAGAAATGTATAGCAATGTACACATGTTGAAAGCAGATATTAATCGTTACACATATGTCACTTAAGGTGCTTACGCATAATGTTAAAGGTCTTCACTCCAATGTAAAAAGATGCAAAGCCATTAGCATGTATAAATCCCTAGGGGCACACGTTATTTTCATGCAGGAGACACATTTCACCAAGACAGCAACCCCTAAATATTGGGACAGAGCATATCCATTACAGTATCACGCCACTTGTAGTAAGAAAAAGTGTGGTGTCTCTATTCTTATGCACAATAGTATCAATTTCCAGGAAGAAGAGTCTTTTATAGATACACAGGGTAGATACATAATTCTCAGAGGTAAAATTCATGACACCCCAGTGGTAATAGGTAATATCTATGCTCCTAATGAATCTCAGGCCCCTTTCTTGGCTAAACTCAGTAAGTTACTAACGTACTGGAAACAGTATAGGCTAATCATTGGGGGAGATTTTAACACGGTGGTAGACCCCGAAATGGACAGATCAGGGACGAGGTCAGCTTCTCAAACACAGAAATTTAGAAAAGTACTATATGATTTTTTTTTTTTAGATAGCTGGAGAGTTCAAAATGGAAATAATAGGGATTATACCTTTTATTCCTCAGCCCATAAGGTTTATTCACGAATTGACCATATTCTTGTGAGCCAAATATTGGCACCATTAATTATGAAATCAGACATAATAGTTAGCACCTGGTCAGACCATAATGCGGTTTTGATGACACTTTCAGGCTTAATAGACCCGCTTAGAAACAAGAGTTGGCATTTGAACCCTACCCTATTCAAAGATAAATTGTTCTTAGAGTTTTTGAGAAGGGAAATTGGAGTTTTTATTGGCTCTAATCAACAGTCAGTAGAAAATCCTTCATATGTGTGGGGGGCGCTTAAGGCCTTTACAAGAGGCATATTAATTAGAGAATCTAGCTCCAAATTAAAAGCGGCACATGCTTATGGTGAGAGGCTAAAGGAAGAAATTAAGCAATTACACAATCTTCACTGCACCACTCAGAGCACAAATACACTTAAAAGGCTAAATAGTAAAAGGGAGGAACTGGATAAATTGTTATCTCAGGAAGAATCTAGATCCTTAAAACTTATTGATACACAATATTTCATCCACGCTAACAAGCCTGACAGAATGTTAGCTTGTAGGCTGAAAGATATGACAAGGCTCACAACGGTCCCTCAGTTGCAGAAGCCAGATGGTTCTACCACTAACCATCCTCAAATTATAACAGACACCTTTGCATCATATTACCAATCATTATATGCACTCCCTCGGGGAGACAGGAATCCCCGACAATTTGAAAACTACCAGGAATTTTTGGGCCATGACGATATGCCTAAGCTTGACGCAGATGATGTAGATGGGCTAAACGCACCTATCACATTAGCTGAAATTAGACAAACAATCAAACACCTAAAAATCAATAAAGCACCTGGTCCGGATGGATACACTTGTATTTTTTATAAGACATTTCTAGACGAATTAGGCCCCTTATTAGTGAACACCTTTAACCATATGTTAAAAGGGGGATATATCCCGAAAGAATTCTTACTAGCTGGAATTTCAGTAATTCCGAAGCCGGGCAAAAACAAGCAACACTGCAAAAATTATCGGCCTATATCTCTAATTAACCAAGACATAAAGATTTTCTCTAAAATTTTAGCCACCAGACTCAACAAACTAATGCCTAAACTAGTCCATCCGGATCAGGTGGGGTTCATAGCGAACAGGGAGGCCCCGGATAATGTGAGAAAGGTGATTGATTTAATTAATCTTGCGTCGGTTAAAGGGATGCCTTCTCTGTTCCTTTCCTTGGACGCAGAGAAGGCATTCGACCGTATTTACTGGGACTACCTCGTATAAGGTATTAGATGCATTTGGCATAACGGGAAACTTTAGAAAAGCGATCGCCACGATATACTCTCATCCCTCAGCATTTGTTAAAATTGCGGGGTATAAGTCAGGACCCATTGAAATAGCAAATGGTACTAGACAGGGATGCCCTCTTTCCCCGCTTCTATTTGCCCTGTGTATCGAACCTTTAGCAGCCAGCATCAGATGAAATGTAGATATTACAGGCATACATATAAAGGCAAAAGAATATAAAATCAGTCTTTTTGCAGATGACATTATTCTTTCGATCACAAAGCCACTTATTTCTCTTCCAGTACTGTATTCCACTATAGATAAGTTTGCAGCAATATCAGGTTATAAAATTAACAATGATAAGTGTGAGGCTATTAGTGTAAATCTACCAGCACACACTAAAAAACTCATGGAGATTAATTTCTCTTTCTCATGGGCTGAGAAGGGAATGAGATATTTAGGAGTGATACTTACAAATAGGACTGAAGATCTGTATCAATTAAACTACACGCCTTTGATATCACAGATTAAAAACTTGCTACAGAAATGGGAAAAGTTGAAAATTTCGCTATATGGCAGAATAATTGGAATTAAAATGACAATTCTCCCAAAAATATTATACCTATTTAGATGCTTACCAGTCTCTGTGCCATCCAAAACACACACACAACTCCAGAAGTATGTAATTTCGTTTATTTGGCAAGGTAAAAGAGCAAGAACTAATAGACAAACTCTCTGCAGAAGTAGAAGAGGGGGAGGGATGGGATTGCCAGATTTTCTAGCATATTACCATGCGGCCCGTGTGGCTCAGACTGCGTTATGGCATAACAAGATTGATAATATTCAGTGGGTACAACTGGAGTCAGATATGGTTGGGGTGGAGCCAATTTATAAACTTCTATGGACTAATAGAACTCATAGGCCTAACATATGGAAAACTTTTGCAGCAGTAGCACACTCCGTCTCGCTATGGGACTCTTTGTCTATTAAATTTAAGCTAATCTCAGACACTTCTAAGGCAATGCCATTAATAACGCTGTCTACTACACTTGACGTTGGGCTTCAGAATAAGTGGGCCAATAGGGGGCTGTACAGAATTGCTGACACTTTAAGGGGACAGAACTTTATGGACTTTAACACATATGCTAGCCTTAATGAACAGGATAGACCCAGTTGGTATCAATATCTTCAGTTGAAGGCAAGAGTTTGCGAGGTGATAGGTAACTCATACAAAGGGAGCCCCACATACTTAGAACAAATTTGCTTAGCTGGACAGAGAATGAGAGGGACCATTACTGGACTGTATGCCATTTTTAACTCTCCACCAAAGACTCATAAGCTTCCTTTTATGCAAAAGTGGGAAGAAGAATTTCAATTTACTTGGTCTTTAGAAAAATGGAATGATGTTTTGTTTAGGGGACCCTCCTTTTCCATATGCGCTCATTTAAAAGAAAATTACATGAAGACTGCTTTTCGTTGGTATTTTCACCCCTCGAGATTGCATAAATTGGAGATAGGTAATAGAAAATGTCTAAGAGGGTGTGATGAGTTAGGTACTTACTCGCACATGTGGTGGGACTGCCCACGGGTAGCAAATATCTGGTCACAAACCTTCAGTCTATTGGGCAACATTTTTGGGCGCACTTTAAGAGTGTCGGCCTCTCAAGCCCTTCTGCATGAGCCTATTCCAGGGTTTAACAGGGCACGAAACAAGTTTATTTTTACCATCTTTACTATAGTAAGATTAACAATAGCCCAGTATTGGAAAGGTGAGATCCCTAACTTTCAGATTATTCTAAATAAAATTGGTTACTACTATCAAATGAGTAATAATGCAGCTAACATGCTTGACACTGAAGAACAGTTTGTTTCTGTCTGGGAACCATGGATTATGTTTTCAGAAGCCAGAGTTGTTAGTTAACAACCTAAGTTTCTGAGAGTATTTATTGCTTAATGAGTATTGGTTTATAATGTGACCTGAAATGTACGGTAAAATTTATTGATGTTTATATGACATGCTGACCTGCTGAGATATACCTCAATATGTTTCAAGTTATGTTGATGTAAGATTTGCATTTACTTTGTTATGTAATTAAGAAGAAAAATTCAATAAAAATCTTTTCAATTAAAAAAAAAAAAAGCATATTTACATATGTTGATGTGTAGTATCCCCCCTTAGACCCCAACCTCACTGATCCCCCACCAAACAGCTCTCTAACCCTTCCCCTCTGCCTTAATGGGCGCAATCTTGGGTACTGGCAGCTGTCTGCCAGTACCCAGTTTTGTAAAAAAATGTGCCTTTTGTTTTAAAAAATGCCTTTTTCTGAAGTGTAGCTTCCCCCCCACACACACCAAGACCAACCCCCAACCCCTTCCAGGTCCCTTAGATTACATTTTTAATATTTAGATTTTTTTTTTTTTTTAGCTTTTAACTTTTTTTTCTGTAGTGTAGCGGTTCCCACCCGCTCCCGCCCCGTGCACGTGCCCGCCCGCCACCCCCCGTGCACGCGCGCGCTCCCGTGCACGCCCCCGTGCGCACCCCCGTAGATCCCGCCCCCCATCCCGCCCCCCTCCACTTCACACTGAGCACCGATGGCCGCCCACCCGCCTCCCACGTAAGCTCCCACCCACCAACGATACTGGCCATCGATGTCCGGTGCATAGAGGGCCACAGAGTGGCTCTCTCTGCATCGGATGGCCAAGGGGGGTTATTGCAGGATGCCTCCATATCGAGGCATCACTGCAATAACCGGAAAGCAGCTGGAAGCGAGCAGGATCGCTTCCAGCTGCTTTCCAGACCAAGGACGTACACCACACGTCCTCGGTCATTAACTGTATTTTTTTTGAGGACGTGTGGCGTACGTCCTTGGTCGTTAAGGGGTTAATACACGTTTTACCTCTGTGATTACCTTGTATCTAGGAAACTTCTTCCAGCCCCCTGATCACATGACTGTGACTGTTTATTATCTATTAAATTTAGCATTGTTTTGTGCTAAATCTTAAATAACCCCCTGTGCCTGAACACAGTGTTATCTATATGGCCCACGTGTACTTTCTGTCTCTTTGTGTTGAAAAGAGATTTAAAAAGCACGTGATAAGAGGCAGCCCTCAAAGGCTTAGAAATTAGCATATGAGCCTACCTATGTTTAGTTTAAACTAAGAATACCAAGAGAAAAAAGCAAATTTGATGATAAAAGTAAATTGGAAAGTTGATTAAAATTAAAAGTCCTGTCTGAATAATGAGAGTTTAATTTATACTAGACTGTCCCTTTAAGTACAACTGAACCAAATAAAGAGATCACTTGTTGTATAAACAAAATGACCATTACATATTTTATCATTTTTTTTATTTGAACAAATTAGCCTTTGGTTTTATAATACTTTATAATAGAGATGTGCAGCCAAGAAATGTTCATTTCATACAAAGTTTTCATTCCGAATGTTCAGGGAAATTTGTTCCCCTGAATGTTTAGGGGTTGCTCTATTTGGTAATTGTTTAGTTTAGAGAACAAAAAAACAAATACTGAATTATAGTTAAACATTTACATTTTTTTTTTTTTTTTAAATGAATGCAAACATTTCAAAGCTACAGATTAAAAGTTTACCTGTAGCTACAATACTTACATTTGCGCGCTATGGAGAGCCCCCTAACCCAATCCTCTTCCTGCCAGAGCCCTGGCCGTGCTAACAGCAGGCTTAACCCTCTCAGTAACTTTAGTGCAGGTCCTGAAAACTGTGCACGTTAAGCCTCCTGTAAGTGCGGCCGGAACTCTGCAAAAAATGTTATCAGGTAAGTGCACTCTCCAGAGCATGTTAAGGTAAGTATTAACCCCTTAAAAATATTAAAGAAAATAATAAATACTAAGGATTTTTGTCAGTATTTTTCATTTTCTTTAATTTTATTTGTGCATTCATTTGGATATTCGTTTGTTAAAACAAATGCACATCTCTACTTTAATAATGCTGAGAAAAGATATTTCCAAAGTTTCACAGGCATTAATGGCCAGGGTTTACACACAGGATTACCTCTCTCATATCTTCTGCTGGTAATTGCATTTCAAACTAAAAACCTGTAGAAATGCGTTATAGGAACTAATCCCCAAATCTGGAATTCCAAAATTGAAACATTCTGAAATCCAAACTTTTTAATTAATATTTAAAAAAAACTACTTTTTTTCCTGCCTGTAAGTCACAATCTCCACTTTCTGTGTCTTGTTTGTTCTTGTATTCTAAAAATGAGTCTATATTTATATAAAACAACACAGTACTATCTTCCTAGTGGTAGAATATATACAAAAGTACTACCTTTAGGTTGCATGTATAAGCTTTATTATGACATGTAAATATTGCCTGAATTATATATTGTTGTTTACACTTGGTTCCAGCCACTGTTCCATTTTAAAGAATTTTAAAGAATTCCGAAATCCAAACCTTTTCTGATCCCAAGCAGTTTGGATAAAGGGTTTCCTACCTATGTCCTAGGTGATATTTTTGAGCAGTACTTACAGTATCTATTTAAGGAAAATAATATTATAATGCATTCTTCCTTCCGGAAGTATTGTTTAAGCATATTGTAATGCCATTCAAAGTTGACTGGAAGCATTTTGCATAAAGACACATTGTTTTAGATTAAAGGGACATGGAGCACATTTTTTTTCTTTCAAGATTCAGATAGAGCATGCAATTTTTAACAACTTTCCAATTTTACTTTTGCTATCAAATTTGCTTTGTTCTCTGAGTAGTCTTTGTTGAAAAGCATATCTGGGTTCTGGAGCTAGCTCTCATTAGCGCGATGCAGCTCCTTCAAAAATGGAAGTTTAATAATAGAAGTAAGTTGTACATTTTTTTAAAACTCCATGCTCCATCTGAATAATTAAATAAATAATTTAGTTTTAATGTCCCTTTAACTGCTCTCGTGCATATGCAGGTAAACCACAACCATGTCCCTTTTAGCCAGTGATTAATCTGAAATAATGCAGTATAAGTTTCAATTTAAATTTCATTTTTAACATTGAAACAAGTGAGTTTTAATGGATATAGATGTCATAAAAAAGCAATAATAAAAAACAAAACAAAAACGAAATAACACTGAGATAAATGTGAAGTTTCTGCAAAGCAAACTTCAAAGCATTAAAGATTGAATTTTATTATGATTATTCATTCTGTATTTCTCAGCTTCTCATGGACTACAGAGTTGACTATTTTTTTAGAGGTGTTTTTACAACCTTTAAGTACTTCTTTTTAGTCTTGCTGAGGTATTTTCCTATGCATACTTAGAGCTGCTACTGTACATTGAAAGTCTGCATCTAAAATAAATGTAAAATGTACTGCCTGACATATTCAGTAATGTCCTTGTTCTGTTTTCTTTGTGTTCAGCAAGATTTATGTGTTTCAAGTTTTTAGTTAGGTTGCACATTGCAGATAAACTCTAAATCACCAACAAATAATTGTCAGATTAGCAATAGCAGGAACAATATAAAAGTTGACTTTTCCCCCCAAGAAACATACTTTTTTTCTAATAAGAATCTGGATTATTTTTGTTAACACTGAGATTTATTAACTGGTTAGAACTGTTAGCAGCTAATTTTTGTAGACTCACTGAAATGAGAAATCCTTTTTTATGATCTCACAAGAGCTCCAACCAATTTGTTAGAGAAGAGGTTTCTGGAGACAGGGAAATAGAATATAAAGGTTAGGTAATGTCAAGAGAGCTATTCTGTGGATTGTGCAAAATGAATAATGTACTCATGCACAAAAAAAATAAAAAATAATCAAACCTTGTAGCGTGAATTGGCTTGACTTGTGTAAACTGTCTGGTCTCAAGAAGGGCCGTGACTGTGTAATAGCAAAATCAATCCAGTTTATTTTTAAATTATTCTGCTATATTACCAGAACAAGCTTGCATAGCTAACCATGGTCACAAGTACAGATGGGTGAACAGTAGTACCAACAGCTCATAGTAGTAGATATGTGAAGCACAAAATTACAAATTTATACTCACATAATATTATGAGAAACTCGTTATTTCATCACGGTTGAAATATTTAGCAATATTTCTATTAAATGTTTTTTAAAAATGAATGGCTTAAATTCAATAAAAGTTTTTCAAAAAACGCCTCAATATTGCGACATAAATATTGTGATATTCAATTTTGAATCCATCCCTGTTCAAAGACACAAGTTGCGAGATCAGTTTCATTTTATTTCAAGGAGCTTTATCTATCTTGTTACTGTTTACTTCTCGATGTACAGAGTGGGTTCCACTCTCAAGGATGCCAACATCATGAAAGAATCAAAATAAAAAATACATTCTCTATAAAACAGTCCAAACTAACATATGAATAAAAATAAAAAATGAGACAATCAATTCATCTTTGAAATAGCAAGACACAACTGCGAGATGAGATATTTCTTGTATTTATGAATTTCGCATACTTGAACAAGGTTTAAGAAAAAAAAAAACAACCACATCAGCCAGCCCCTTGTTCAGGTCTGTAAGATTTCTGAGACCTTTTACCCTTATAAAATAGTAAAATTGCATATTTTACAATTACAAAAATGTACTAAACTTGATTCACAAATGTTTCATTCCAATCCAATTTAAACCAAGCTAAGAGGTGGGAGACTAGCGGAAGCTTAGCCATTTTTAATCATTTTGACTTGCGCTTTTGGAAGTTGCAGTTTTGTGCCTTTGTAGGCTTTTTAGTTATTGCCTTAAATACAATCAGAGACAGATATAGTATTTGTTGTAGTTTTTTCAGCTCTTGTACTATTACTTGAGAGATGAGGGATAGTGTTGTGCTTTTTTTCATTTTCTGCAATCTTCTGCATTCTGTGTGTGCAGAATCAGATCAGATTCAGAACTACTATTTTTTCTTGCAGTAGTACCACTACCACTAGCACTGCCACTACCTGTGCAGTCTGTAGGCTCCATTTATTAAGAGGAGGATGCTGCTTCGGAGAACCATCGTTTCAGGCTTGTCTGAAAGTAAAGTTAAGAAGCAGCGTTCATAAGACCTTTTAGGTGGTGGATTGGAATCATCCCGATCCGATCCGATTGACAGCCCCTGCTAGTGGCTGATTGGCCGCCAGTGAACAGGTGGCAAAATTGCACAAGCATTTAACCAGAAATGCTTGTGCAATTTTAAATGCAGACAGCATATGCTGTCCGCATTTAGCAATGTTGAGTGGACATGAATCACTTCCACTCAACATTTAATGAATCAAACCCTTAGGTCTGCTTCTACCTGTCTAATGAGTGGAATTAGGACCAGCACTGTTGCCTCTGCTTCAGTATCTAGAAAACAGGATCAAATATAATATTTAAGGCCATTTTCTGCTGATCTGGCTCAACCATCTAGTGGAGCAGCAGCAGGATCGCCAGCTTCTACTGTAGCAGTCAAGCCCATGTCCACCAGGAGTAGGAGATATGAAGGGCCTACCACAACCAGTACTAGTAGAATAAAAGTAAAGCAGATATTGAGGGTAACTGAAGGTGTAGGTGCTGAATTCACACTGTTTGGATACAAGCCTAGTAATAGGATTGGAAGGGGGTCTGAGGCTACCAAGCAGCCTCCATGTATACATCAATTGTTAACAGAATCTACTCCCAAAACCACCAGCACAATTGTTTAACCCAGTGCCACCATCTGTTCCACTACCGGCAGTTCCCCCACTGTCCTGATTCCCTCCAGACACTGCAGGAATAGTAGATGTTTTAATTGTGCCAAGTGGCCAGGTAGAAGAGGGAATACCTATGTTATCCACTTAGTAGAAAATTGTATTTTCATTAAAAAAATAAAATATATATATATATATATATATGCAATAATGAGCACTCTCACCTTAATGGCAACTGCCAGGGTGCCAGCGGTTAAATATATCAAGTAGGAGAAGGCACTAACTGGTCTTTTCAAGTGTACTTTATTTCAAAAGCGTGACGTTTCGGGGACACAGTCTGAGGAAGGGGAGTGTGTCCACCGAAACGTCACGCTTTTGAAATAAAGTACACTTGAAAAGACCAGTGAGTGCCTTCTCCTACTTGAGATATATATATATATATAAACATACATATATTGTAAAATATATACAGTATCTATGCTTATATTTCTAAATAAATATATACAGATTTATATATACACAATCTCACAAGAGCATGCTTCCATAGGCTCCAATGGGAGCCTCGTTCTGATGCGCTGCGAAGGGGGTAAGTAGCACAGCGATGGCAGCAAATATAAATATATGTGTATATATACATATTCACACATAAATATATATGCAAATAAGCATATACAGGGAACATATAGTTCCCATAGACCGCAATGTAAAGGCACTTTTCTTTTTTTCACATGCCCCACTTTACCCCCAAAATACTACCTAGTGCAGTTATTTTATTTAAAAATAAAAATGGTACAATTTCTATTTTTAATAAAATACACTATACTGTATTTTGGGGGCTTTTGGGGCATATTTGTAAAATTAACCAGAGATCTGATTTTATCATTTTATAAGCGCTATTTGCTACTGTGAGCTTGTGGCAGCAATAACCAGCCACTTGTAATGGCTGGTTATTTATCTCAAACCCGCAAATGTTCCTGTTCGTGGGGTTGCGATAAATTAGCGCTCAACTTGTAATCTAGCCCCTTAAAATTGTTTAAAAATTACATTAAATATTTCAAAATATTTATCTGTGAAAGCCTCAAAAGTGTGTGTGTGTGTGCGTGTGCGTGTGTATATATATTAGAACTATTGCCCCACTACTCTGTATGCACCCAATCCTGTCTGATCTCAGAAGCTAAGCACGGCCAGGACCGGCCAGTACTTGGATGGGGGCATTGTGAATTCTCCAAGTGTGCACATGCATTCTATATGCATGCACATATCCTATATAGTATGTATTTATATTTTAGGAGCTTTGTGTTTTTAGAAGGCCTTTGCATTAAACATATTGTTTAGGCACATTTTCTATTACATATCTGTTACATTAATTCTTTTAATAGGACGTTTGAGATATTTTAATTTTTTTAGGTGATGTGCTGTGTTTATATTATATGTGTGTGTATATATGTTTTGTGTTACTGCAATTTGTGCCCAATCAAGTTATATATGCATGGCAGCAGAATGCTTTGAGTGCAATTTGCCAGATTTGTGTATTGTTCACAATCAGGATTGTTACAGCTAAACATGGTTATAATATAACTGCAATATTTTGCTGTCATGCTTATGAATTTGGGAGGTATAGTATCATGGCAAACATTTCTATTAATCAATATATATGCACTATATAATAAACCCCAATAGATTAAGGATAACAGGGGGTTAATGGATAGTGAGCCTCAGAGGATATTAATCACCTGTTTTCCTCTGCTCACACAGCAGTAGCTAATATATTATTAAGGTCATATGCACATGATTCTTCATTTCATTGGATCATTTTTAAACATTGTATGTTTGTTAAATGCTATATATATATATATATGATGTGATGTTCATTTATTTGATTCACTGCCGGAGGAAAGAGTGCCATAAGCACTTTGAAACGCGTTGTAGATTATATTTAAATTTTAAATATATTTTTTTGCTCCAATAAATAGTCCTCTATGCATAGAGGTTATTTTGTTTTTTATACTAAACTGTGTTTTTTTTTTACTTTTATTTCAACTGTGGATCTGGTACCTGTTTGCCTGAATGAGCTAGCTGGTGGGCTCATATTAACCCAGCTTGTTTGACTTGCACTGCAATGTAGTGCGCCACTTTTGTGAGTAGATTCTTTGGAGGGTTTTTGGGAATTTTCTCTATTTTGTAGTGATTTCATGAACTATTGAAGTACTCTTCCACCTCCCTCCTTGCATTTTATTTTGCAGCAACCATTGGTATATTCACGATCTGGAGTGAGCCAGCTGGTGGGCTCTGATCTATCCAGCCTGCCTGACTTGCACTGCCACATAGTGCGCCGCTTTTGTGAGTATCATTCTGTAGAGTGATGTATTGATACAATTTCCAACAATTGTTGTGATCTTCTGCACCATTGGAGCGCCTTTTTCTGTTTTTTCATATTCTTCCTTCGGCGAGACGCTGTACTCCCAAACAGGAAATACGCATACGCCGAAATGTCTACTATGTCTTTGATGACCTGTTGAGATTTTTATTAAATGTCTATTGTGGTTCTCTAAAATGTCCTGAGAGTGCCCTCAGGTGACTGATACAGTGCCAAGGTTGGAGTGCTGGGACACCTGCTATTTATATATATATATATATATATATATACTGTTGCTGCCAAAATAAACTGCAACCAGGGTGCAGGTATAAAAATATTATAGGAAAAGTATGAGACCTTACTTATTGGATTTAGACAATATCAGACTTTTAATAATCCTCTTCCTCAGACCAAAAAGGTCTTTTTCAGATTCATTAAAAGACCAATATTGTCTAAATCCAGAGCATCTCCCTCTTTTGCTATACCATATTTCTTTTTAATCCTTTTAAAACATTTGTTTTTCAATGTAAACTATTTTTAGTTAACTATGTTTATATATGAGTGTAATACTTTACTTTTTTTATGTTTTACATGTGTTTTGAGAAACTTTTATTTTAACCCTAACACTTTCCTTCCTTCCTTCTGCAAGCATCTTTATTTGTGAAAGGCTCATTGCCTATTCTGTGGGGAAATATTTGGCACTATGAATCCTTACATTGGGCATACTCTTACTCTGGGTATCTCTTACTCGCACACAACACAATCACTTACTTTCAACCATCTTTGAGAGAATCTGGCTGCCTAAAACCCTGACAAAAGAGTCAGAGTAACATAGGTTACACAGTCAAGAGTATTTCCAAGGCATGCTGCATAAAGTTGATGATGCACATGGTATGATATAAGAGATTTCCTTATTGAGGAAGTAAAACAGGTTGTATTTCCGATAAGTTGCCTCTGGCTCCTCAGAGAGTGGGGTGTCAGCTTGGTGTAATCTATAGCTCTCAGGACATTGCTTATTCCTTACAAAAAATCCCCTTTTTTACACTGAGACTCCATCACATTAATTCTTCTCATTTGACTAAACCTGACCTATCATAGGATGTGTCTTTGTCACTTTTCTTCTGGAAGGCACTCTCACTGAGAGCACTACTCACGTCATTACTCTTAATCTGGCCCTACCTGGTGAAAAGAGTCTTTCTCATTCTCTACAAAGTGCCCAAGTATCAAGCAAATGCTTGGGCAAACCCATCCCCTGCTCTTACAAAACCAATAGCGTAAGAGCAGGGCTTGCTAGGCATCCAACATGAATCATTCCAGGGTTATTTAATTCCATCACCTCTGACGTGGTGGGGAAGTTGAGAAGCCCCATTCTTAAGTGCACAGGCTCACATTAGTCACACTACAAGAGCTCTGAGCTGCTTCTACAAAATTATAAATTTAGCCCATTTATCAATTTTAAGGTGATGCATTGCTTTTCCAGTAGGTGATTATAATTTCTTTCCATGAAGGTCTTTAAAAAAGCCTGCAAAAAATACAATGTAGGTCCACCCAAAGTAAATGAAAACATTATTAATACAAATGTATTTGTACATTTACTAAAGCTGAAAATACCAAGTAGAAAACTAAGAAAGGCTTTTACAATTAATTAGAGATCTGTTTAAAAGGACTGGAACTATAAAATTGAAACAAAAAAAAATCCAGCGGAGCTGCCATAAATTGTACAGTATATTTTAGGACAATTTAAATGAAATAAAATGGGGTAAAAATACTTGCCTAAAATATGAAATGTTTATACCTTTTATACTGATATCCTCCCATGATAAAAATAAAAAACCCTGAAGATCTATAACTTTGTCTGAACCAGGAGTAAACTATATTTAGAAGATATTTTTATTAATTGAAATATAAAACTTTATTTAAGAAAAAGAAATAGAGGATTTCAAATCATGATTGTCAGAACATTTATATTTTTCTCTAAATGAAAACATATAACAACCATGTACATTTTTTTTATGAGAACAATAAATCTTTTTTTTTTTTTTAGTAAAAGCACCGGAAAATACATTTGAAATACATTTAATTCAACATTTATGTACTAGAAAGCCTATGAGGTCTACAATATGAAATAAGTATAAAATCCTTTGAAACACCAAATTGCCAGGAAACTAAGTTCTTTTTAAAACCAGCCTTGTGGGAAGTGTGTGTAGTTGTACATTAAACAGTTTTTTGCCTTTCATCAAACTTTATAGGATTCCTTTTTTTAAAGCACTTACTAAAATCTCAAGCAGGTTGGAATAAAAAGAACTATCACAATAAAATAAAAATAAAATAAGAACATAATGTTGACTGTTTTGCCAGATTTATTTACTCTAGAATATAAATACCTTGAAGAAAAAATTATTTGCTTAAATGGAATATAGCCACTGAGTATATACTGCAGTCTATTATACAGTTGTTGGAAAGTTTTAATTATCTTAGATTAAAGGGACACTAAACTCAAATTTTTTCTTTATCTATTCAGATAGAGGATACAATTTTAAACAACTTTCCAATTTACTTCTATTATCTAATTTGCTTCAATCTTTAGATATCCTTTGTTGAAGAAATAGCAATGCACATGGTTGAGCCAATCACACGAGGCATCTATGTGCAGCAACCAATCAGCAGCTACTGAGCCTATCTAGATATGCTTTTCAGCAAAGTATATCAATAGAATGAAGCAAATTAGATAATAGAACTAAATTAGAAAGTTGTTTACAATTGCATGCTCTTTCTAAATCATGAAAGAAAAAAATTGGGTTTCATGCCCCTTTAAGTTCTGCCTTTCCTTACGCTTTGTAACCTCTAGTGTATGTAAGGATGCATTCTTCGCTGATATTGATATTGGCCCTTTAGTTCCTCTTTGGTCTTTTGTGATTAGCCTTTTCTAGGAAACATAAAACATTACATTATATTTCTATTTTATTGAAAATAAAAAAAAATACAAACAAGTGCTAAGAAGCAATTGATAACATATCTCTCCATATTTATCTAAAGCAGGGGTTGACAAGTCTGTATAAAATTTAGGAGCCAGTAAGACTATTTGGGAGCCAAGAATACTTTTAGGGGGGGGGGTGATAAACACAAAGAGCTCCTATATAAAGAGGCTAAGTGGATATGGAAACTTGATACTCTCTATCCCAAGGGTATGAATCGGGAATTTGATCTCAATCCACTTTTATGATTCTATACCTGTGCTGCTATATTCTGTATATTCATTTCATCATTTGTTTTTCTATGATGGCTAAATTTGTTTAATCATGGCTATGTCTGTATGTATGCTCCCTCTTCTGCTTTGTTTTTATTCTAGGCCCTTTAGGAAACTCTATTTGGCAATATAGGGTTAAAAATGTCAGTGTTACTTTGAAAAAAGCATTTTCTGTAACCCCGCCTTTCATGTGTGTTCCCATTGGACCTTGTTTTAATTAGCATTGCTATAAATTGTTGGTATGTGCAGTGTATTTTTAGCTTGACAAAGGGACAGTAGCCCTGAAACATTGCTGTTCACTCAATAAAAGTTCTTTCCCATCTCTGAGTGCAAACATTACTTGCTTTTGACATTTACCTGGAACTTGTGGGATTTGGCTCTATATGTCTGCACCTACCATGTTGTTTATGGACATTTGATGACTACAGGTGTGCTGGGTCTACCTCTGTGCTATTACTTTTAGGAGCCAGGCAGTGGTATTTGTATATAGATATATGGAGAATAACCCAAAAAGTTAGGAGCCAGTGGTAAAATTCCAGAAGCCAGTGGATGCCCGGCTCCTGTGTCTGTCGAGCCCTGATCTAAAGTCTGTATGGAATGAGAAAGCTAGTGGCTGTTATCTGAGCTGGGTGTGATTTAGGTAAAACAGAAAGTGGCTAGACTGATCCAGGCAGTTCTGGACTATAATACGGTTTTGGCGAAATGTTGAAGGTACAGCACTTCCAAAGGTTACAAAAACCCTGTTGGTAATTAAGTAGGTGGAAGTTACAGCTATTACTGTCTATAGGAAGCACTAAACAATAGCATCCCTAAATATTTATATTTGGATGAAACTGTATTCAGGATATGTGGACCAGAATGCTTAAGAAAACCTTAGTTAACCTAGACACCCTGTCTGCTGCTGATGTGCTACACAGGTTTTCACTTGCAATTTTATTTGTATAGCATCTTATAAGCAGTTTTAGGATCAAAGTAATGGCCGGAAGACTATCAATAGCCTATTGAAAATGTTTAGCTATTTTGTTTAAAATCCACAGAGATCATTATAAATGGAATAAACAACACATATCAATTTTAGTGGAATAGCCCAATCAACATTGTAAGACAACATAAATAGTTTTCTTTTTTAAATAGATATTCCCAAAAATCAATTCAAGGAATTTGAGAACTTTTTTTTAGCGCATTTAGCTACACTCAGCTTGCTTTCTATCTACCCACAAATGAAGAGTTTTGTTTTCTAGAATACAGTACTTATAAGCTGCTAACAAAAATGCAGATGAAGAGTAAATTAGAGAGGCACATATCAAGACAAGACATGTAATAGAGCAGACCTACAGCCTCCCCAAAATGAGATTTTGCTCCATGGATACTCTGCTGGCACTCTGCAATACAGTCCAAAAGGATAGGTAGTGATGTTACGAACCTAAAAATTTGGGTTCGCGAACTGCGAACGCGAACTTCCACAATTGTTCGCTAACGGGCGAACCGGGCGAACCGCCATAGACTTCAATAGGCAGGCGAACTTTAAAACCCACAGGGACACTTTCTGGCCACAATAGTGATGGGAAAGTTGTTTCAAGGGGACTAACACCTGGACTGTGGCATGCCGGAGATGGGTTCCATGGCAAAACTCACATGGAAAATTACATAGTTGATGCAGAGTCTGGTTTTAAGCCATAAAGGGCATAAATCACCTAACATTCCTAAATTGTTTGGAATAACGTGCTTTAAAACATCAGGTATGATGTATCGATCAGGTAGTGTAAGGGTTACGCCCGCTTCACAGTGACAGACCAAACTCCCCGTTTAAAGGGACAGTCTACACCAGAATTTTTATTGTTTTAAAAGATAGATAATCCCTTTATTACCCATTTCCCAGTTTTGCATAACTAACACATTTATAATAATATACTTTTAACCTCTGTGATTATCTTGTATCTAAGCCTCTGCAAACTGCCCCTTTTTTCAGTTCTTTTGACAGACTTGCAGTCTAGCCAATCAGTGCCTGCTCCCAGATAACTTCTCGTGCACAAGCACAGTGTTATCTATATGAAATACGTGAACTAACACCCTCTAGTGGTGAAAAACTGTTAAAATGCAATCTGAAAGAGGTGGGCTTCAAGGTCTAAGAAATTAGCATATGAACCTCCTAGGTTAAGCTTTCAACTAAGAATACCAAGAGAACAAAGCAAAATTAGTGATAAAAGTAAATTGGAAAATTGTTTAAAATGACATGCTCTATCTGAATCATGAAAGTTTATTTTGGCCTAGACTGTCCCTTAAACGCAGCGCAAACAACCGCAAACAGTCCATTTGCACAACTGCAAACTCCCCATTTGCACAAGGTTGGATACCAAGCTAGCCATGTCCTGTTCCTTGTCCTCACTGATGTCATTGAAGGTCTTCCTCCACCCAGCCACGTAAAACACCAAGGGTCCCCGAAAGGTGACAACAAGCCCCCTGGGACGCCTGTTGTATTTGGTCTTCCACCTCCTCAAAGCCACCTTCCTCCTCTGACTCCTCTTCTTCAGACTCCTCTCTCTGCATTGCCTCTCTCTGCGTTATTATAAGGTGTGTTAAGTAGTACTATTCCTATCAGTTTAATCCCTGTTACGTCCCCTATCAGGGGACGTGTATATGGCATCGATTTTAGGAACCGGGAGATGGAAAAAGATGCTTGGTCGGTCCTCCTACTTCAAATTTGGGGCACTGCACGTGCAATCTAATGTGCCACCAGATAGGAGTGGTGTGTTAAGTAGTTCTATTCTTATCAGTTTAATCCCTGTTACGTCCCCTATCAGGGGACGTGTATATGGCATTGATTTTAAGAACCGGGAGATGGAAAAAGATTCTTGGTCGGCCCTCCTACTTCAAATTTGGGGCACTGCGCATGCAATCTAATGTGCCACCAGATAGGAGTGGTGTGTTAAGTAGTACTATTCTTATCAGTTTAATCCCTGTTACGTCCCCTATCAGGGGACGTGTATATGGCATTGATTTTAGGAACCGGGAGATGGAAAAGATGCTTGGTCAGTCCTCCTACTTGAAATTTGGGGCACTGCGCGTGCAATCTAATGTGCCACCAGATAGGAGTGGTGTGTTAAGTAGTTCTATTCTTATCAGTTTTATTCCTGTTACGTCCATGTGTGTAATGCTGCCTGACTGAGACATATCCCTATTATCTACATCCTCTGGCAATAATGGTTGCGCATCACTATCACTCATTTCTTCCAACTGATGTGTAAATAACTCCTCTGACAGATCAAGTGAAGCGGCTGTGGTGCTAGTGTTGGTGGTGGCGGCAGGCGGGCGAGTGGTAACTTGAGAGGTGCCCGAAGCTAAGCTGGAGGAGGATGGTGTGTCAAGGTTCCGAGCGGAAGCTGTAGAAGATTGGGTGTCCTGTGTTAGCCAGTCAACTATGTCCTCAGAAATGTTCAAGTTCGGAGTACATGGCCTCTGAACACTGGGCATTATTCTAGGGCCAAAGGGAATCACAGCACCACGAACACGACGGCCCCTGCAGGGTGGCCTGCCTCTGCATATAATTTTTTTTTTGATTAGTGGTACTATGCGTGTAAGTTACTGTGACAACAGATATGAGTGTCACTGTGCACTGGCAGAAGTTGGCAGAGTAGACGCTGTAGGCCTGACACACACGCTTGCAGACAACTAACTGCTATTCAATCTATTACAGTCAAAATTGTATTTTTTTTTAAAATGTACACTACTGTTACACCAGATATGAGTTGCACTGGGGTGACACTGTGCCCTGGCAGGCACTGAAATGCACACGTGTGAAGGAAACTGACTGCTATTATTTAACACAGTCAAAAAAGTGTTGTTTTTTTTAAATCTACACTACTGTTACACCAGATATGAGTTGCACTGGGGTGACACTGTGCCCTGGCAGGCAGGCACTGAAACGCACACGTGTGAATGAAACTGCTATTATTTAACTCAGTCAAAAAAGTGGGGTTTTTTTTAAATCTACACTACTGTTACACCAGATATGAGTGATGGCACTGGGCAAGTGGGCACAGTATACGCTGTGAGCTTGACACACACGCTGGCAGGCAGGCAGGCAACTGCAATTAGATTACACAGGAAAAAAAAAAAAAAGCAGCCCTAAAAAGGGCTTTTTGGGGTGCTGTCCTTACAGCAGAGATCAGATGAGTCCTTCAGGACTGTAGTGGACACTGAATACACTAGCCTAGCTTTCAATTTCCCTATTAATCAGCAGCAGCTACACTGTCCCTCCTCTCCCTAAGAATGCAGCTTCCGAATGAATCGGGAGATGATGACGAATAGGGGGCGGATCGAACATCGCATATGTTCGCCCGCCGCGGCGAACGCGAACATGCTATGTTCGCCGGGAACTATTCACCAGCGAACTATTCGCGACATCACTAGTGATAGGCTAAATCAATATAATATAAATAAAATATTATGCAAGACTAGGATGTGCAGAAGAATATTTTGAAAGCAGTTATTTATTACTACACAGATGTTTAAAATAATACAAATATATATATATATATATATATTTATTAGTGAAAATAAGATAATTCTCTTTTTTATTTATATACCTGTGTGTATATATATATATATATTGGCGGAAAACACATACAAAATACATTAAAAAGAACAGTTTCAATCATAATAACACTGTCTGATAAAAATTATTAAAAAATAATTGCATAAATATATGAGGTCTCAGGTGTTAGAAAAAACAAAACAAAGGGCTTTGACCTAGAGATACTGTCTGGTCTGGAGGACCACTTCTGCCGGATTCGTTGAGGACATCTTGCCGCTTGGATGAAGACGTCTCCCGGTAAGTGAATCTTCAGGGGTTAGTGTTATGATTTTTTTAAGGGTGTATTGGTTGGGTTTATTTTTTAGGTTAGGGCTTTGGGCCTGCAAAAGAGCTAACTGCCCTTTTAAGGGCAATGCCCATCCAAATGCCCTTTTCAGGGCAATGGGGAGCTTAGGTTTTTTTAGTTAGTAATTTATTTGGGGGGTTGGTTGTGTGGGTGGTGGGTTTTACTGTTGGGGGGGTTGTTTGTATTTTTTTTCCAGGTAAAAGAGCTGATTACTTTGGGGCAATGCCCCACAAAAGGCCCTTTTAAGGGCTATTGATAGTTTAGTTTTTATTTTGATAGGGCTATTAGATTAGGTGTAATTAGTTTAAATATCTTGTAATTTGTTTCTTATTTTCTGTAATTTAGTGTTTGTTTTTTTTGTAATTTAGCTAATTGTATTTAATTTATTTAATTGTTGTTAATTTAGGTAATTTATTTAATTGTAGTGTAGTGTTAGATGTTAGTGTAACTTAGGTTAGGTTTTAATTTACAGGTACTTTTGTATTTATTTTAGCTAGGTAGGTATTACATAGTTAATAACTATTTAGTAACTATTCTACCTAGTTAAAATAAATACAAACTTGCCTGTAAAATAAAAATAAACCCTAAGATAGCTACAATGTAACTATTAGTTATTATGTAGCTAGCTTAGGGTTTATTTTAAAGGTAAGTATTTAGTTTTAAATAGGAATTATTTAGCTAATAATATAAATTTTTCTTTAGATTTATTTAAATAATATTTAGGTTAGGGGTTGTTAGGGTTAGGGTTAGACTTAGGTTTAGGGGTTAATACATTTAGAATAGTGGTTGGGACGTTGGGGGGCGGCAGATTAGGGGTTAATAAATGTAATGTAAGGGGCGGCAGATTAGGTGTTAGTAACATAATGTAGTTGGCAGTGGGCTCCAGGGGTGGCGGTTTAGGGGTTAATAAGTTAATTTCATTGCGGCGGGGTCTGGGAGTGGCAGTTTAGGGGTTAATAAGTATAAAGTAGGTGGCAGTGGTGTAGGGGGGCAGATTAGGGGTTAATAAGTATAATGTAGGTGGCGGCGGTGTAGGGGGCGGCAGATTAGGGGTGTTTAGACTCAGGGCTTATGTTCGGGTGTTAGGTATAAACATAACTTTTATTCACCCTTAGGAATCAATGGGATATCGGGCAGCAGCGAACATGAGCTTTCGCTGCTTTCAGACTCCCATTGATTCCTATGGCATCCGCCGCCTCCAGGAACATCTGTAATGACGTAAGCATCGATCTGTGTCGGACTGAGACCGGTGCATCGTATGTTACGTCACAAAATTCTACTTTTGCCAGTCTGTAGCCTTTGATAAATAAGGCGAATCAAGCTCTCCACAATTACGCTGCGGAATTCCAGCGTATTTGCGGTTGACGGATTGATAAATAGGCCCCATGGGCTGGACATGTTATGTCAATAGTTATCTCCTTAGTAATATTATCATTATAGACTGGGTCCAGTTATATTTTTGGCAATAGATACATAACATGTTCCAATCCCCCATTGGTTTCAATTTGTAATTCATACAAACCTACAAAACATAACATTACACTCTACAACCATGGAGGTTGGTTCCTTTATTACAACAGCATAGATTCACCTTTCACATGTTTACAAATAGTACATTTTGCAACGATACTATATCCAAACAAGGGTACAAAAAATTATACATTTCACTAATATTTTACACAACCAGATTTATTTAGTTATTTATACGTGATAGATGCACCATATACAAATATATATTTTATATCATCATATAGAGCAATCTTTTTTCAAGAATTCCCTATCAATTCTCATGGTAGTTCATTTTTATGGTAGGACACAACTTGCGTCTGTCTTCTTCCACTTATATTTTGATTAGATCTCACGATCAGGTACATGTAATATCAATATATATAGGACAAGGATTTTAGCCACCAGGGATGACAGCCATTTATATGATGAATACCATGTGTTGAACATATACATTTTAAACAGACACCATTGGAGATTTACAAAAGTTCTTAGCAATGTATAATAAATAAAAAAAGGTCCTCTCTCTTACTAATTTCCTGTTCATACATAGCGTGATCTCCAATCTGATATTTAATTTTCCTCTTTACACATAACGCGATCTTCAAATGGTATTTAATTTCTTCTAGCTCTTTTGTTTTGTTTTTTCATATTAGTGAGCACCTCTATGGAAAGACATAACGATTCACATAACATTGTATTTAGACACATACATAGCGCGTCTAAAATATGGGTGATGAACATTGTTACTTTTAAGGCTTACACATAATATTCCATTAGTCTTTTAAGCATCCCTCACAAGAAAAAGTTATTAATTATATTGTGGTTTACATTGGTATTACATTTCCCTTTGTGCTTTTATGTATCTAACAATGGTTTTTACAATGTGTGACTTTTGTATGCAAATGTTTTTATCAGTCACTAACAAGTAATATTTTATGCATTGTAACATTTTTATTCAGTATTGTGACATTTTTATTCAGACCATGTACATTCTCATTGGTTCTTGTTTTATTTGACAACTTCCTGTTATACCACCACATGTGTATTTAATGTTGCTAATGAAGCAAGCTTGTATCTGTTTTTTTGCATTTGCCTGAGGAAATGTCCATTGAGCGGTCGAGAAACGCATTGCAGCAAAAAGATATTAAAGTGTTTTGTTTTAAATAACACAGTGGAAGTTGTCTTTTGCTTGCTGACCCAGTTTCAGCTGATCACCAAGTTTTTCCGTTTGGACAAGCTTTGGTCATCACAGCAACTCCCAGCTGCTAAGGAACAACTGACAGTGTACTAGCCGCTGACTTAAAGGGACATAATACTCATATGCTAAATCAGTTGAAACTGATGCAGTATAACTGCAAAAAGCTGACAGGAAAATATCACCTGAGCATCTCTATGTAAAAAAGGAAGATATTTTACCTCACAATCTCCTCAGCTCAGCAGAGTAAGTTCTGTGTAAAAAGTTATACTCAGCTGCTCCCAGCTACAGGTAAAAAAAAATAAAAAAATGAAGAAATGAACAGCAGCCAATCAGCATCAGCAGTGCTGAGGTCATGAACTCTTTTACTGTGAGCTCATGAGATTTTACTTTACTCTCATGAAATTTCATAGCAAGCTGAATAGGGAAATAATATGAGAGTGCACGAGGCTCATCCCCTAAGCTGTCCCAGGACAGACATACTAATATGCTGCTTAGAAATCCTTTACAATGGGAGGTGGCTACTGAGAAAATTTTGAGGTAAAATATCTTTCTTTTTTACATAGAGATGTTCAGGTGATATTTTCTAGTCAGCTTTTTACAGCTATACTGCATCACTTTCAAGTGTTTAAACATTTGGGTATTATGGTCCTTTAAGTGCTAGCCTGTTTTTTGGCATCGGTCACAGTACGGTGCAACTTGTTCTGGTAAGCTAATTACCTATGAATGCTAAACAACTTGATGTGCGTAATACACTATGAGGCGCCCTCTTTCCTTTCTTCCTGTCTTCTAGTTAAATTCCCGACACAGGAATTCTGAGTGGAGCTGCCTTTACACTGAAGGAATCACTTACCAAAGACACAGCACACTGTGAACAGCAGATTTCAAACTGATCATTGGACTCTTTGTTTGTGGATATTTGGACTCTACAACACCAGTGACTTAAGTATCCTATATATTTTATTGCTATTTTCCCTACAGAAATTATTATTATCATTGTTCACACAATCACAAATTATAGATTACTTTTCATATTTTAGGTGCGCCCCCATTTTCGGACACCCCTTTTGGGTATCCTTGTTTTTGCAATTTTGATATATATCTTTGCTATAATAGACCACAGATTCGCTTTACCAGAATAATGGATAACAATATATAATTGCAATATTATAATTTAGAACCAATATCTTATACAATCATAATCCATAATTTTCTTAACTAACGTTTTAACATAATACATTTCTTTACATACTAAGGGCCAGATTACAAGTGGAGCCCATAAATATATATGTATATAAGCATATACATATATATTTACTAGGAACACACAGTTCCCATAGACTGCACTTTTCATTGCCACACCGCCAAATTTTGCCCACAAAAACTCCCTGGTGCAAGTTCTTCACATGGAAATAATGCACTTTTTTATTTAAAAAATATATTTCTATATATATATCTGATACTAATGCAGGTATAGGTATATACACATAAATAAAGAAATATATTTTTAAGAATAAATAGAACATTATCCTGTAAGTGAAGAACATTGTATTGTGAAAAATTAAAATTTTCATTTTGGTTAAATGCAATCGGGTTTGCGCGCGAGTAGGATGTTAGTTTATTTCCCACTATTCGCTCTCTATTGACTTCTATGGCGGAATACATTAACACAATAGTGATGTTGTAACTTCAGCTTTTTTTTAACGTTGGGTTAGCCCGTTAGCGAAAAGTTTTTACTTTCAACTTGTAATAAATGCAGTAAAAAAAAGCTTACTTTTAGGGTAGTTACCGTTCAAGCGGGAGCAATAAATAGCACTCCATTCGTAATCTGACCCTTAGTGTGCAGGACCTTAAAGTGCCATTAAACAGGTTGAGATCTGTGCATATCCTAAAAGGGCTAATTAATTTAAAATAGTTTGCATTAAAAAATTGTTTAAAAATTGCTGGCAAGTATTTCAAAATAATTTTCAAAAATTAGCTAAATTAATTACATAGCTAAGCTGCCTGGAAGAGCTAACTCCACCCCTCTTATCAGTGTTTAGACACAGGCATTGTATTTCAACTGAGTTTGCAGCTTCTAGGCATGCTCCAACAGATAATCCCTATTCGCTTTTGCATTTTACCAAAAGAACAATAAACATAGATCCAGCCATAAAAGGAATTGTGTTCGGGGAGTTAGAGCTTTACAATTCAGAAACTAAAAAGAAAGGGTTAATGGCGAAGCACTGCAGTATACATTTGCAGGTAAAGTAATTAAATTACATATTATATTATTTTGTCTCTATCCCAACTTGTTTTATGTCCCTTTAAACAGGGCCGGATTTACAGCCCAGGTGCCTTTAGGCACCAAAATCTAGAGCGCCCCCCATGCGCTCCCGGTTCACATGTATGAACCAATAGATAAAGCTTAAAGCTTTATAGAATTTTATGATTTTTTTTACAGTAGCTGCTAATTTTGCCATATAATAGGCAGTCCCTGATCTATAACAAAACACTCCAGACAGTATTTGCACAGAATGATGAGATTCCAGTCAGAACAGTATTTAAAAAAAAAACAACAACATCATTTATACAAGAAAAGTGCAGGTTGTATAGACTGGGTCTTCATTTAGAAACTTTGCTGACCAAGCCTGCAATGTGCACAATCAACCAGGGTCAGTTGTTTTTTTAAAGTGTGTTTATCCTGTGCAACAGCTCTGGAATTTTGCATTTTAGCAATAATATTCATACCTATGGTATTGCATATGAAAAATTGCCCTCTGACTGTACAATCTGTCATTTTGATATTGAAAGCCATGGCTTCTGCAGCTGATACATGTCCACCGTGCACTCAGAGCGCTCTATAATAGCACACAAATAGTCACTCGCTGCCACTTCCCATAAAAGAACCAACCCCCACACACTTACTCTCAGGCCACTCTTGCTGCTCTGTCCACATTCACTGGAGAAACGTGGAGTGGCAGCCATATTTGTTTAGGGCAAAGTTATTTTTTACATTGGTGAGTGAGGGCAGAGCCGCAGAGGTGTGTAGAAAAGACAAATGGCGCCCCTCTATGAAAGGCGCCTGTAAGCACATGCCTACTCTGCCTAATGGTAAATCCGGCCCTGGCCTTAAAAGGGACAATATACACCAATTTTAATATAACTGCAAGTAATAGACACAACTATAAAGAAGAATATGCACAGATACTAATTTAAATATCCAGTATAAAACCTTTTAAAAACTTACTTAGAAGCGCCAAGTTTAGCATTGTTGATGTGGTTAGCTGGAACACCCATTGAAAGGGACTGGGAGCAGACACTCTTCCTCACCCCTTTCCTGCATATGAAATCATTCATTGATTTTATGATTGACAATGAATTTAATTTGACTTTTACAGCTCAACAAAACATTAGTACCATAGACCTCTTAGACCTAAAATTGTAAGCTAAGCACAACATAATAGTGACATCCACTTACCGTAAACCATTAGAACATAACACAATATTAAGAGCCGATTACTGTCATATACCACACTTGAAAAAAGAAATCTCCAAAGCACAATATCTACGGCTACGTAGAAACTGTACTGATGTTGCAAAGTATCACGAACAAGCTTGGGAGCTAACTTCTAGGCTTCTTGAGAGAGAATACCATCTAGCACCTCTCAAAAAATTAGAAATAGAGGTTGCTCAAATTGACAGACAGGACCTTTTTACCAGAAATAAAAATAAGGTAAACTCTAGGAACACTAACACTAAAGATTTAGCTAAAAACATTTTATTTATTACGCAATTTAGCAGACAGTACCAACAAATCTGCAGCATAATAAAGAAAAATCTAACGATTCTGAAGGGAAACGATACACTGACTAAAATCATTGCAAATAGGGTCAAATTTATTGCAAGGAAGGCTCCTACCTGAGGAAATATCACTAGGCTGGAAAGCCTTCTCCCAAAACTAATTGGTTGAATTGTAACACAGGCTGTTTTAAGTGTGGCCATGACCCCTGTAAAATCTGTAATTATACTACAGTAACCAATAAGTTTACCTCACATACCACAGGACACACATTTCACATCAGAGATAGAATTTATTGTACGTCACAGTATGTTATTTATTTGGTTAATTGTTTATTGTGTTCCCAATAATATGTTGGTATCACGACTCGTCTCCTCAAGGACAGTATTCGTGAACACTTGTTATCCTTGGATGAAAAAGATCCCAGGACTCCAGTTGCAAAACACTTTAGATTGCATGAACCAGGCACTAAGCACTTTT
This sequence comes from Bombina bombina, assembly GCF_027579735.1. Classification (NCBI taxonomy): domain Eukaryota; kingdom Metazoa; phylum Chordata; class Amphibia; order Anura; family Bombinatoridae; genus Bombina; species Bombina bombina. The sequence continues at coordinate 436,846,415 of NC_069499.1, forward strand.
CATTTATTGGGATTGACAGTATCAAAATTTTTTCTAGGGGAGGTGATAGAGAAGAAAGGCTTCTTAGAAAGGAAGTCTTTTGGATAGTAAAATTACAAACCAGATTTCCAGATGGGATGTAAAAGAAACTTGATGTGGATCTCTTTACTGAATAAAGTTTTATAAATTACTTAACTTTCTCACATCAGTTCCAATTGATTAGATAATCCTCTTAATCTTTCTATTTATCATAGTTACATTAAGAAACATAAAAACATACGGCTAGATTTCAAGTTTTGTTGGACTTGCGTTGCTAACGCTCCTTTCTTTTCCAGCGCTCACTTTAAACAACGCTGGTATTACAAGTTTTCTGAATGGCTGCGTTAGCCTCAGAAAAGTGAGCGTTGAGCAAATTTAGCGCCACTTTCTCCCTGTAATACCAGCGTTGCTTATGGTAGCGGTAAGCTGGCTAAACGTGCTCGTGCACGATTTCCCCATAGGAAACAATGGGGCTGAGATGGCTGGAAAAAACCTAACACCTGCAAAAAAGCAGCGTTCAGCTTCTAACACAGCCCCATTGTTTCCTATGGGGAAATAAATGTTATGTCTACACCTAACACCCTAACATGAACCCCGAGTCTAAACACCCCTAACCTTACACTTATTAACCCCTAATCTGCCGCCCCCGACATCGTCGCCACCTGCATTATATTATTAACCACTAATCTGCCGCTCCGGACATCGTCGCCACCTACATTATACCTATGAACCCCTAATCTGCTGCCCCTAACATCGCCAACACCTATATTATATTTATTAACCCCTAATCTTCCGCTCCCAACATCGCCCGCCACCTACCTACAATTATTAACCCCTAATCTTCTGCCCCCAACGTCACTGCTACTATATTAAATGTATTAACCCCTAAACCTAAGTCTAACCCTAACCCTAAAACCCCCCTAACTTAAATCTATTTTTAATAAATCTAAATAAAATTACTTTAATTAAATAAATTATTCCTATTTAAAACTAAATACTTATCTATAAAATAAACCCTAAGATAGCTACAATACAATTAATAATTACATTGTAGCTATTTTAGGATTTATATTTATTTTACAGGCAACTTTATATTTATTTTAACTAGGTACAATAGTTATTAAATAGTTAATAACTATTTAATAGCTACCTAGTTAAAATAATTACAAAATTACCTGTAAAATAAATCCTAACCTAAGTTACAAATACACCTAACACTACACTATCAATAAATTAATTAAATAAATTAACTACAATTATCTAAAATAAAATACAATTAAATAAACTAAACTATATTACAAAAAAACTAACCCTAAAAAAAAAATATTACAAGAAGTTTAATCTAATTACACCTAATCTATTCCCCCTAATAAAAAAGCCACACAAAATAATAAAATTCCCTATCCTAAACTAAATTACAAATAGCCCTTAAAAGGGCCTTTTGCGGGGCATTGCCCCAAAGTAATCAGCTCTTTTACCAGCCCTTAAAAGGGCTTTTTGCAGGGCATTGCCCCAAAGTATTCAGCTCTTTTACCTGTAAAAAAAGAAATACAATATCCCCCCCAACATTACAACCCACCACCCACACACCCCTACTCTAAAACCCACCCGATCCCCCCTTAAAAAAACCTAACACTACCCCATTGAAGATCACCCTACCTTGAGCCGTGTTCACCCAGCCGGGCACCGATGGGGCAGAAGAGGACATCCGGACCGGCAGACATCTTCATCCAGACGGCATCTTCTATCTTCATCCTTCCGGAGCAGAGCCATCTTCTATCCAGCCGACGCGGAGCCATCCTCTTCAATCGAAGTCCTAACGAAGAATGAAGGTTCCTTTAAATGACGTCATCCAAGATGACGTCCCTCGAATTCCGATTGGCTGATAGGATTCTATCAGCCAATCGGAATTAAGGTAGGAAAAATCAGATTGGTTGATTTAATCAGCCAGTTGGATTGAAGTTCAATCCGATTGGCTTATCTTGGATGACGTCATTTAAAGGAACCTTCATTCTTCGTTAGAACTTCGATTGAAGAGGATGGCTCTGCGTCGGCTGGATAGAAGATGGCTCCGCTCCGCTCCGGAAGGATGAAGATAGAAGATGCCGCCTGGATGGAGATGTCTGCCGGTTCCGGATGTCCTCTTCTGTCCCATCAGTGCCCGGCTGGGTGAACATGGCTCAAGGTAGGGTGATCTTCAATGGGGTAGTGTTAGTTTTTTTTAAGGGGGGATCGGGTGGGTTTTAGAGTAGGGGTGTGTGGGTTGTAATGTTGGGGGGTATTGTATTTCTTTTTTTTACAGGTAAAAGAGCTGCTAACTTTGGGGCAATGCCCTGCAAAAAATCCCTTTTAAGGGCTGGTAAAAGAGCTGATTACTTTGGGGCAATGCCCCGCAAAACGCCAAATCCAATTAAAAAGATAGGATACGCAATTGACGTAAGGGTATTTGCGGTATGGAAAAGTCGCGGAAGAAAAGTGAGTGGTACACCTGTACCTGCCAAACTTGTAATACCAGCAGGCATTAAAAAGCAATGTTAGGACGCCTTAACGCTGCTTTTAAAGCTAATGCCGAACTCGTAATCTAGTCGATGTGGCTAGAAGCAGAAAAGGTACTTGACAGGACGATATGGGAATATATGTTTGAGGTATTACCTCATTTTGGTATCCCGGGTACTTTCATTACAGCTATCAAAGCTCTCTTTCATAGAAACAAAGAAACATAAAATTTGACGGTAGATAAGAACCAAAAAGGCCCATCAAGTCTACCCATATTACATGTTACTTTTTCCTTAGGATAGCCTTATGCATGTCCCAGGCATTTTTGAATTCCTTTACAGTCTTTGTGTTTACCACCTCAAATGGAAGTTTATTCCATGAATCTACCACCCTTTAAGACTTTTAAGAGCCTCTTGAATTCAATTATTGTTTGGAATAACAAAAATATTTCAAATAAGCATCTCTAGATACGGTCCTTGGACCTTTTAAAGTACCTAATCAGGGTCCAACACATATAATTATAGTGACATAGATGCCTAATCCACATAGTAAGCTTATTGAACTAGCTATATTTAAAACTAAAGCAGAAACATTTTCTTTGCTTTATGTGAAAAAATTATATTATCTCACACATTTCATTAATTATGCTCTCCAAACATCCATTTACTCTAGCAAATTAATTTTACTCTTATTTTCTCCACTTAGTATGTGGAACATATTTATCATTGTGCTTTAGCTATTATGGGCGCCATGTACTAAGCTTCGAAGTGACCGTCCGTCTGTATTTCCGCGTCAAAATTCGCTCACGATCTGCTTCTCGTATGTACCAATCTGCGATCTGGTCGAAAAACCACTATTTTCATCAGCGATCGTAATTTTACGCAACTGATCGTTCCGAAGCCTTTTTCCACTTATTACATGTTCGATCGCACGTAAATTCGCTGTAATCGGAAATGATGAATGTTACAACTAATCCGTCTGCTCCAACTTTCACTGTAACTTCGCGTGATTTGCTTCGCGACCATTTAGGTAGCGAATACAATAGAAAACTATAGGGCGTCTCAACCTGACGCCAGGTAGAAGTACTTAAGTGAAAGGACTAGACTACTATTGTAGCATTATTGGTTTTTGGATCACTGAATGAAGATGGAGACACTTTTACACATGTTTCTTTTCCGATTAATTCAATTACGAGGAAGAAGGGCTATACAGGCACCGATTGACAACTTGCAAAGAAGGAGAGGTAGAAGAATCAGAGTCCCTAGAGTTTTCCTTCCACGTATGGGTTTGGAAAGCATTTCTGATCGAGAGATTATCCAGAGATTCCGTTTGGACAGAGAAGCTATTATGGAACTTTACTATGAAATAGCAGAATACCTGGAACCTATGACAGCGCGTTCACAAGCCATACCCGGACTATTAAAACTGTTGGCAGCCTTACACTTTTTTGCCACCAGTTTATTCCAAGCTGTGTCTAGCGTTATAATTGGCATCAGCCAGTCTGCTTTTTCGAGGCACCTAACCAAAGTTATTGATGCTTTGATGGTCGTCTTTCCAAGGTACGTGTGCCTTCCAGCGACTCCAGAAGAGTGGCAATCTGTGAAGTCTAATTTTTATAGAATGGCCGGAATGCCCAATGTACTTGGAGCCATCGATTGCACCCATGTTGCAGTCAAACCATCCCGAGAACGTGAGGAAGTTTTCCGGAACAGAAAACAGTACCATTCCCTCAATGTTCAGATGGTGTGTGACCATAACATGAAAATAATCAGTGTCCGTTCCAAATTACCTGGATCCTGCAATGAATCGTATATCTTGCGTCAGTCTGGGTTATATCGGAAGTTTGAGGAGGGAGAGATGCCTGAAGGATGGCTGTTAGGTAATTATATTATGTGATGTTATGTTACAGTATTATTATAATTGTCAAACGTAGTTTATGTCATGCATTGTAATGATAGATTTAACTAAAAAACATAGTTAATTCTCATTGAAATTATCGTCTTTATCATCTCTGAAATGTTAATACTTTTTAATTTTTTTCATAGGGGACGCTGGTTATTTCAGTAGAGAATGGTTATTCACACCCTATAACAATCCTCGAAGAAGATGTGAGGTGAAATTCAACGAGGCACACAGATCCACCCGAGGAATCATCGAGAGAGCATTTGGATTGTTAAAAATGCGCTTTCGTTATCTTGACCACTCAGGTGGTGTCATGCAGTATGCTCCCGAGAAGGTTGCAAAAATTATTCTTGTATGCTGCATTCTCCATAACATTGCAATAAGAAGAGGAATTGAAATTGATGATGAAGAAGAAATATCATTTGAGAACTTCCCTGAGGTCATCTGTAATGATGCACCAACAAGACAGGCCATTAATGCCAAAAATTATGTCGCAGAGAACTATTTTAAGGATTGATTTCATCAAAAGATTGTAATCACAGGACTTCTATATTTTGGTCTTTTGAATAAAAAACTAAATTTTCACTTTCTGAATAAAATCTTTTTTTTTCATCATATACTTGTGTGATTTTTTATTTGTTTTTATTTTTATAAGTTAACAAATTATAATAAACGGTGGCATTGGATATTATTTTTTAATAAAACTTAAATTTTTACTTAAAACCAACATAATGCACAATAACTATATAAACCAAATAATCATAAAGATCTATAATTATATGACTGTCCTACATAACAAAAAAACCTACACTACACTATTGATAACTATATTACACAATAAAATATATACATCAAACTTAATTTACATTTATCATTATTTGAGAATGGCAATAAATAATACAACTTTTTTATAATTGTATCCAAAGAATTCTAACAATTTAGCAAATATACAATAATGTTGCATAGAGACAGTAAATAACGCAATATTGAGAACATTTTGGGATTTGACAAACCCATCTAGAAAGTTGCTATGGGACCAGGGAGGATGAAGAGAATTGCACCTTTCACATCTGGGGAAATGATAATTCTAGTGTATGTAATGGATAGATATTTTCCCAAACGCTTAGGGGGTGTCCGGGGGGTCATTCAAGATGAAAGGGACAAAACTATTTATGAAATGATACGCAGAATGTATCGTGTATCAAAAATTAAAAGGACCAGGCGTCAATGTTTGAGACGATACAGTGATGTTAAACGTCGAGAACCACTGTATTACCAATCTATTAGGAGCCTTTTAAGGACATGTAAGTTTATAAAATTGTTATTCTTTTAAATTATAAATTCTATGCAAAGTTCATCATCAATATGAGAATTGAAATTATAATTAGGTTTCAGTGTACCATAGTGATCACTTTCATGTCCATACTGTTTCTTACTGGTATATAATTTAGTTATTCTTTTACATTATAAATTCTATGCAAAGTTCATGATCAATATGAGATCTGAAATTATAATTAGGTTTCAGTGTACCATAGTGATCACTTTCATGTCCATACTGTTTCTTACTGGTATATAATTTAGTTATTCTTTTACATTATAAATTCTATGCAAAGTTCATCATCAATATGAGATCTGAAATTATAATTAGGTTTCACCTCAAGGTACAATAGAACCATGGTTTACATATCTATAGTTATACAACTGTTAAATTTAATCATGATTAGCTTGTTGTGTAATTTACAGAAACCAATAAAAGAGTGATGAAAAAGAAGAAGAAAACAAGGTTCACAAGAATAATACAAATATCTTCTACAGAAGGTATTTTTCTTATATTTTGTACCATTAGCATTTTTCAACTTACAATTTTTTATATAGAATTCCTTATTAATCTTTCATAGATAGTGACAATGAAGCAAATAATGCTCCTGAAAGGATGTCATTCACTTCACCCTCAATTCAACTAGGTAATTGTTTATTAATGTTTTGATTTACTATATTATAGCTTGTAGTCAAATCAATACCAAAATATATACCTCGATTTTTAAATATATATTTCAGATGCAAGTAGTGAGAGAAACTCAACCAATATTTCTGATATTGATAACGACTGGGACATATCTATGGTTTCTAAATCTATACAGACAAGTACATCTATGGATAATACCGCCTCTAACCAAAATGGTAATACAATTTTGTTACCTGCTTATTAATAATCTGTTTTTATTTTAAACATGTTCTCATAATCCTTAATTTATTTTCTAATTTTTGTCCCTTCTCTAGATTCCAGTGTACCAGTTGTATCACAAGTTCAATCCTCTGTCTGTGAAGATATTAAACAAATAATGGATACTATAAAGAATTTAAATACACAGGTTCAGAATCTCTACAATACTTATGTAGTGGAAAACAGATAATCAATGATTGCATTTTAAATAAAAAAAATGTTTTTTGTTTTTTTATTTGAGGCCACTAAAATTGTCATATTTTGGTATGTTAAAAAGTTTATTCAAAACCCCAAAAAATACTGTATTGGCCGTGAGCACTTTTTTTTATAATGCCGTTGTGATTCAATTTTGTTAATATTTTGGATGTAATAAAAATTATAATTGTTTCACTTAGATTTGTCTGTGTGTACAATACATTTTAAACCTTTAAATGATTTTAACTAAATTTAAAAAAGAAAAAAGAAAATTAAATAAAAACAGGATAAACTTTAATAAAACTATGTACAAATAACAATATATTCTTCATCAACAAAAAACAACAATAATAACTTTAAAATTGTCCATAACAATGCACTAATTAAACCGTGGTCTTTTTGGATCTGGCGACTCTTGGCTCTGATGTCTATCTCTAATTAATTCTAACAAAGTTTGCATAGTATTTTGAGCCATTCGCATGTTGTTTTCAGCTATTGTCAAGGCCCTGTTTATATGTAGGTTCCTTTCCCTGTCCATTTCTCTTTGCCAGTTAAAGATTTCACGGTCCAGTTCCAACCGTTGCTGGTTATAAGTGTCAAATCTTTCTAAATGTCCAGACAAAATTTCCTGGACCTGTCTACTGTCTGCTCTATATCCTCTGGCAAGATTTAACATTTCGTTAAGACCTGCATCTTCCAAAGGTGCCTGCTCTTGGACAATAGCTTGTGGTTGTTCCAATGGTTCAATTCCCTGTGCTTGAACTCCATGATCAGGTGGTGAATTTGTATTTTCCTCATCACTATGGGGGTTTATAACAGGCTCATGTATGTCCAAATCCTGATCTTGTGCCATCTGTGTTAGGTCAGGAGTCACGCTTCCACTTTCTGGCGATCTACCCTCTGGTGCTGGAACTGGAACAAGATTCAGAATCACCTCTCTTGAAGAATCATCCTCCTCAGCGATATCTAAAAAAACCCCAAACAATTTAGCATTAATTTAAAAAAAAAGATGCAGATCGAAATTTATTCTAACATTAATGGTTAGAGAGGTGACTATACAAGAGAAATGTATAGTGTCATGTTATGCTGTCATGTTGGAATCTTACAATAAGATTAAATGCCTTCCTTACTACAACTGTTTGCATATAAAATACATCCATCTCACAGTATTACAGTTTGAATAACTATCAAAGTTTAAAAAGTTAAATTTTGTTTCTAACAAAATTATTTGTCTTGTCATCCTATATTTACTTTAAAAAAGTAACTTACCATCGAAAAGTGGTGCTGATTCGGTCACCATGGCTCTGAAGAGACGTCCAACATCTGCTGTAAAAATTAAAAATAATCATTATTATCTAATTTATAAACAAAAATTTAGAAGGTGTATATATAAGTGGTTTAAAGATACATACCAGAGCTTCTTCCAACAGCTGTATCTGGTGTACTGCTCCTGACATCTGGAATAGTATCTGCAGACGATAGGCTGTGGCTGGTATTTGTAGTTGACCGTAAATATTGCCCATGTTGTTGTTGTCTTACGTTCAGAGGCTGAGAAGTTGAAGGACGTGGTCTCTCTGATGAAGAGGTAGATGGGGTATGGACAGATGCAGAGGTTGACGCTCTAACTGAACAACCTAGGAGTTTGTATTAATTTCAATTTGTATTTACTATCAATAAAATTAAAAGTTTATGTGCAATTTATGAAATGCTAATTAAAAGTTAAATGTACTCCCATTATAACATTTTCTACCTATGATTTGTATCTTGCTTTAATATACACAAATTAAAAGGTCTCTAAAAACATCTTTCTCAAATGATTCCAATAGAGAATACATTAAAAAAGAAATTACTATTTACTGCTATTATCTAATTTGCTTCATTCGTTAGTTCTCCTTTGTTGAAGAAATAGCAGCTACCGAGTATTTCAATATCAATATATGTTATTCAACAAAGAATATATACAAAATAAAGCAATTTATATAATGAAAAAAAAGGTGGGTTAAAATTGCATGCCCTTTCAAAATAAAAAATTTGGGTTTCATTTTACTGTGCCATGTAGGCCTTATTTTTTAAAATACATTAAGCAATAGGAAAAAAAATTGGAGTATATTAGATAATTGAAAATGTTTTTCATGCTCCATCATGAATGCTTTATTTTTCGTTCACTGGAACTTTAAAAAAATAGATACAGAGAGAAGTAATGTAAATCATAAATCTATTTTAAATGAACGGTAAACCAGAAATTGTACAATCAAGATTCCGTTAACAGAATCCAATTTTGTAAAACATGAACGTAAGAGAAACAATTTTGGAGCAGACAAGTAAACAATATAAATATTAATTTATAAATTATAATTACCACGAATATCGCTATCACAGTCATCGGTTATGCCCTCAATGACCTCCGTGCCAAGCCTCTGTAAAACTTTTCTTTCAAAGTCTGTCAAATCTGCGACATAAGGTTGTCCGCCTCCAGTACCTCGAGCATATTGCTTTTCTTTGGCAATTTTGGATTTTGTTTGACGCTTGATATCGTTGAACCTTTTTTTGCAGGACTCGATATCTTTTTTAGTGGGTCCTTGAGCACTCACTGCGTCACTAATTTTCTCCCAAATAATCTTCTTACGAGCGCCTGGGGTTTGCTTGACTCGACTACAATAAATATTGTCATAATATTCGAGTACTAGATCAACAAGTACAACATTCTGTTGATGCGAGAAGTTAGGGTTGCGAGTCTTCTTAGAAGTAGCAGAATCTCCGGAGCAAGCCATCTTGTCAAAGTGAATACCGAAAAGTAAATAAACAATATTATAAGATTTCTGGGAAAATGCACATTCTTATACATGTCAGCAGCCAGACGTTGCCACTTGTCTGACGATTATGACACCTAGATCGTCACGTGGGTAAAGAACTAAACCAATAAGGTCGCAGACTGCTTCTTAACTTTTCTCTTTCGCGCCGAACGAAGCTTCAAAGTTATCAATAATCCGATTGTCTTCGACACACAATAGACGCGAAATTTTACGGCTTGGTTTTTAGTACATTCATGTAGCGAAGTGCCATCCGCATGGTGCGAATGCCGGCGGGTTATTTCGATACGGTCTGTGCGAACAAATTGACGCCTTAGTACATGGCGCCCTATGTATTCATTATATGTTTTCTTCAATACTCTTATTAGAATGCCAGGCTAATGAGCTGCTGTTTTTTGATTTTTTTTTAAATTTATTTTATTTTCATATTTTTGATATGTTCCTTTTTACATACTACACTATTGGAGTGTTTTTTCTACTAGAATAGTTTTATTAATTGTTTAATTAATGAAATATAAGTACTTTATGAGCAATATGTATATTATTACATTGTCAGCCTGCATTCTATATGATGTTTTTAGTAGTCTTATAATGTTGTATTAGTATTTATATGAGCATGAAGCCTATCTAGGATTTTCCAGCCTCTCATTGGTGATTATTTGATACCTCCCCATCTGGCACCTTACCATTTGAATAACTATTAGTGATTGGCTACTGGCCCCTATTTAGGCTTCCATGCACATAGAATCGTCAGCCTCTGATGAAGCGCATGTGCGCATGCGTGAAACGCGTCAGGCATTTGTGATCGTCTCCCTTATACCGATGCAACATTGCTGAATAAATTGCTTGCATTCAAACTTCTTGGCTCCGGTCTTGCTCCTTGTCCTCTTGGAAGTGTTTCCTGCATATGAAAAGACAGAACCAGCAGCAGTCTGTAAACCCACTTTGGGACAAAAAAACCACTATACTTACAAGTATAATAAGCAGCGCTTCACATTAAAACCCATTTTGGGGCTTAGATAGGAATCTAAAAATCAGCACAATTTTATTTTATTAAAAAATAAGCAAAACTATACATTGTTACAAAAACACTCCCAGATGGGCTATAAAAATGGATCTTCTACAAAACATTTATGCAAAGAAAAATCTTGTGCACAATGTCCCTTTAACATGCCCATAAAAAAAGGAATCTTTGTCTAGATATCTTTTTAAGATAGACATATTGGTCAGATGCTTAAGTTGAGAAATATAATTTCCTATCTGTATTGCTGCCTTTTATAAAAAACAAAACAAAGAGGTGCAAGCTTAATTAGTAATTCTATTGCACACACATATATATATATATATATATATATATATATATATATACATACAGTTCGGTCGGTAGCACACTCCCACTCACCTTAAATTACAGTACCAGGGTGCAGAAGCTCTATACTAAAACAGTCTAATATTGACACTCTCTGGATATTAAACACAGCAACCTTTTATTGTGTGACGTTTCGGGGCATTCACCCCTTCCTCAGACCCATGGTCTGAGGAAGTGGTGAATCCCCTGAAACGTCACACAATAAAAGGTTGCTGTGTTTAATATCCAGACTAACCAGGATCATTTTCTCCATTCCATCCGGGCCAGGTTCCTTAAAGTAAAACAGGGACATACCCTTATGTCAGGAGACTTTAACATAGAATAGGATACACATACTGACAAACGATCTCTCAAGGCTACCTTCCTCACAAATACTTCTAAGTGCTGTTGCCCTTTATTTTGTAAATTGACATCCCAGTATAACCTGTACAATACTTGGAGAGTGTTACACCCCAGCTTGAAAGAGTTCATTCATTATTCTGCATCTTGTGGCCCTTACGCAAGACTAGATTATTTGTTTGTTGATTCTTGACTTTTAGAGATTGTATCATGTGCTACCATTTATGAACGTGTTTGGGCTGATCACAAAGCAGTGGCAATTGATTTAGCAATCTTGGGAACTGAGAGATTCCTTCTTTGGTGAACACCTTCTGCCTGAAGCTGAACGAGAACAAGAAGCCAAGGATGTTTTCTTGACAAATGATAACAATGACACTGGAATTGATATTCTATGGTCAGGTCATCTCTTAAAGCATACTTAAGAGCCTTCTATACATTAAGTTGACATCCTCTATCAGAAACCTTCAGATAAAAACCCTGCCGACTTTATATTGCAAACTTGCTAATATTTATGATGAATTAAACATTCCTCTAGAACTTCTTTGCTCACTGATTATGATGAACTTAAGAAAAATATTGCAGAGTTGGAGACTTTGAAAGCTCTAGAGACTCTAACTTCACTGAAGCTACATTTTTTATTACAAAGGTAACAGGACTGATAAGCTTTTGGCCTCTATGCTTTAGCAGAGTGTGGAGGCTAACAGAATACAGTGCTTAAGGCGTGACAGAAAAAAATATATACATCCAAAGGATATAGAAAGTATCTTTGCTTCTAATTAATAATTGCTGTACAATTTTGACAGGTCAGAGGAAGCTTTTCTGGCAGGTGTGTGAGAATTTTGACAATTTGTACACTCACAGACTACAGTGTCTACTGAGGAATAGATTACAAATTGAGCCCTATTTCATTAGCGTGAGAAGCATAAACACGATTGTGAGATTGCAGTGTTTTTTTTACGCTTAAATCCATATTACAAGTTGAGCGCTGTTTAAATGACCTAGAATTGGTTTATGCGAACTTGCAGTAATTTACACTCCCTATATTTACTATGAGCGCTGTTAAGCGGCAATATCCAAGTTGAAAAGAAATCGCATTTAATGCTCAAAATTTTGCTTGACCTGAAAGTTTGTGTAAGGAGTTTGGCCGGAGGAAAAAGTTGTACTAAACCACACTATTAACACCTAAACTTTTTTTTTTTTAAATTCTTTTTATTTGATTATTTTCACAGTGCACAAAAACAACACATCAAAAAAAAAAAAAAAAGAAACAAAACACACAGAAAAAAGAGAAAAATACATACACAATCTTATCCATATAACGGTTTATACCGTCTAACTGGTATAAAGAATCTCATTAAGATGTACCAAAACTTAAAGCAAAACAATGTCTCATCTCAGACATACTCCCTTTGGAGCAGCAGGGAGAAGAAAAAAAAAAAAAAAAAAAAAAAATTCTCTCTTTCCTTCCCCCTCTCTCCCCCCCCCCCCCTCACGAAAACTATCTCAGTATAGACCCAAAATCTCAGATCTTTAAAATTCTGGACGTACCCAACCCCATTCTTGTGGAAGGATTTTTTTAGTAAGAGTAGCATAAATTCAGGGGAGTTTTGTACAGGTGCTATAAATTGTTTTTGGGCAGTTAATGGCCTTTCCCTAATAACATTTAACCATTTAGAGAAAAAGTCAATGAGCCTCTTCTCTGAATATGGTTTAATATTAAATAGTTCAATTGTCATCTGCATATTCATATTATTTATAAATTCTTTCAGACTGGGCTCTTCTGCAGATTTCCAGTTTTTAAAAATTATATTGCGGGCCGCCACAATAGCTAAGTTGATAAGGAGTTTATCTGGTTTGTAGTCCCCATCATCATATAGCATAAAGACGTTAACTCCGGTAAGAGATATTCTGGTCCTTAGAAATTTATTAAGCCAAAAATTAATTTTACACCAATATTGTGAGATCTTAGGGCAAGACCAGAGGCAATGTAAGATGTCAGCCTTCTCGGCTCTACATTTATAACATTTACAGGGAGATGTCCTATCTGTCCATTTATTAATTTTATCGGGGGTTAAGTAATAATTATTTAACAATTTGCATTGTGACTCTCTCCAGCTGCATACTGTCGTCGCATTTTCTAAGTTCATAAAACATTTTTTGACATCTTGTGTCTGCGTCTGCGGAAAAAGCTTTTGCATGTGCAGTGAGATATTTTCAACCTGGACTGCCCCAAATTTAGTGCTTAACATATTATACCATATTGAAATAGATCTCTTCCCGGATTTGTATAGCTTAAGTCCACTTTCTATCTCTTTCCAGTCCCATTCTGGCCCAAATAGATGACCTAGATGCTGAAAATAGCTCCTACTCTGTAGGTAGGCATAGAAGTTTTTATGTTGTAATTGAAATTTATTCGCCAGATCTGAAAAAGATTGTATATGTAGTGCACCTTCTTGCTTTAACTGAAACCAGTTTGTTAACCCTTTCTCTTTCCACGTTTTATACACTGTATCTTGTAAACCTGGTATAAAGTCTGGCATACCTATTATAGGGCAAAATTTTGAAGTATGGTATTGACACTTTAAAAGAGAACAAAATTTCTGCCAGGCAGTTATGATATTCTTTATTGTTATTAGGTTAGAAACACTACTTGGAATAGTTTTTGTGTCCACATGTAATACTGCCTTAAGATCAAATGGGGCGATTGTCTCTGCTTCAAGTTTGTAATATGTTACATATTCCTCTTCTACCAACCAGTCTACCGCGAATTTAACCAGAGCTACTATATTATACATTTTGAGACAGGGGAGGGCCAAGCCTCCATCTTTTCTAGGCTGCACTAACTTATGTCTTGCCACTCTCGGTTTGCCATTATTCCATAAAAATGATGTTATTATTTTGTTGTATTTATCCAAATCTGCCCTTACTATGAATAGGGGAAGATTTTGAAGTAAAAATAAAAATTTAGGAAAAATGATTGTTTTAACTACCATTATTTTTGCTGACAATGATAGTTTATACATGCTCCATTTAGCTAGAGCTTGAGGTAAGTTCTCTAATATATCTTCATAATTGGCCTTATACCAGTCATTCGGGTTTCTACATAAATTTATGCCGAGATACCTGAGCTGCTGTACTTCTTGGAAGCCGTGTTTATTATAACTCTTATTATTTTTTTGTATCCAAAGTATCTCTGATTTTTTCATATTCACTTTATACCCTGAAAATTTACTATAGGATCCTATTATATTTAGGCACTTTGGGATACTTTCTGTAGTATTATATAAAAACACTATTAAATCATCCGCGTATAATGAAATTTTTATATTATGTTTACAGATTCGAATACCTGAAAGTTCCTGTCTTAAAAAAATAGCCAATGGTTCAAGAGAAATATTAAATAAAAGGGGCGATAATGGGCAACCTTGTCTCGTCCCTTTGTTGAGTGTTATATAGTAAGAAAGTTCTGCATTCACTAGAAGTTGTGATCTGGGGCTATTATATATCGCTTTGGCTAAATTGAGAAAATTACCATGTAAGCCAAATTTGTCAAGTGAGGTAAATAAATGATCCCATGTGATAGCGTCAAAAGCCTTTTCTGCATCTAGTGCTAGGAGGGCCAAATCCCCTTTAAATTGTTTCTTACTTCCCCGAAATTTGTTATAGTAATAATCTAGGGTGACCAATATGCGTCTAATATTTCTAACCACGTTCCTGCCTGACATAAAACCTGTCTGGTCAGGGTGTATGACCTTTCCAAGCACTTTTTTTAACCTTTCTGCCATTATTGTCATCAAAATTTTATAATCTACGTTTAATAGAGATATTGGTCTATATGACCCAAGTTCTTCCCGGTTTTTACCCTTCTTATGGACCAACGTAACAATTGAGTCTGCAAAGTATTTTGACTGTTTATTGTTATTAACATAATACTCATTGTAAAGGTTTCCCAGCGGGGCCACTAGTTCCTGTCTAATGCATTTATAAAATTCGGCTGGGAGGCCGTCCGGCCCTGGTGCTTTGTTGTTTTTTAACTTTTTTATTGCCGAGTTAATTTCCCCTTCAGATAGCCTTTGATTAATGATATTGAGTTCCTCTGTTGTAATACTAGGGACTTTAATATTTTGCCAAAATTTGTTTTTTTCAGCCTCATCAATTACTTCAGCTGAGTACAGCTTCTGATAATACCTGAAGAAGGCTTGTCTAACTTCTGAGGCATGTGTATGTAATTTGTCACCTTCCCTAATACATGGGATTAAATTTTTATTTCTTTTAACTTTAATAAGTTTAGCCAAATACCCCGCAGAAATGCCCTGTAGTCCTTGAAACGTTGCCCTATTTTTCATGTCTTCCATAGCCCATTTCTGTTTTAGTACGATTTCTCTTTCCTCCCGTGCCTTGGAATATCTATCCCATGTAGATCTACAGGGAGATGATAAATAATGGTTGTATGCATTTTTAAGTTGATTTGCTAATTGTATTTCACGTAACTTAGCTTTCTTTCTTAGGCTGCACATATACGCTATAATCTCGCCACGAAGTACCGCTTTTCCTGTTTCCCATAAGATCTCGGGTTTACTTATATAGGAAAGATTATTTTTTACAAAGGTTCTCCAGGTATTTATTAACCAATTGCAGAACTTGCTATTATTGCTCATGTATTTTGGGAAGAAAAAATGATTAGAGGAGCCCACTTTTCTAGATTTTATCCTTAAAGTAATGATCGCATGGTCTGAGAGGAGTATCTCATTAATTGTAGCATCCATGTCACGTTTTAATAACAGTCTATCAACTAAAAAAAGATCTATTCGAGAAAAGTTTTTAAAAGCTCTGGACTCACAGGTAAAACTGCGCTCATCTGGGTGTTGTAATCTCCAGATATCCTCAACATCCAACCCCTTCAAAAACTTTCTGAACATTTTGGATTCTTGCCTATATATATTCAGATTGGTTTGTCTAAATCTATCTATAGTCGAGTTTAGAGTCATATTAAAGTCACCCATGATTATTAGATTTTGCCCACATAAAGGGAATATTTTTTTCTGGATCTTATCCCAAAAGCTTTTATCATATTTATTAGGTCCATAAATGTTACAGAAAGACCAGATATATTATTATACAGATATGTATAGATAAATGTAACGACCTTCCGGGTCGAGCTCATTTTTAATTATCTCATATTCCAGGTCTTTATGGAACAAAATGGCAACTCCACAGCTACGCTTATCACATGGGGTGGCAATAATTTCTTTTATCCATTTGACTTTAAGTTTTTCAATTTCTTGTGCTTTCAAATGAAGTTCTTGTAAAAACATAATGTCCGCTTTTTGTTTTTTAAGTAATTTAATAATATTTTTCCTTTTAATTGGGGAGGTAACCCCTCCCACGTTCCACGACATTAGATTAAGCATATTACCTACTTATTTATAACACTATATGCTATTTTATTGAGGAAAGGTGGGAGGGGGGTGAGAGAAGAGAGAGGGGAAAAAAACCAAAAAAAAAAAACATAAAAGAATGACAATTATACACATTAATGGGTCCGTGGCGTTTGTCCCAGCGGGACCCAAAAAAACAAATAAAAACACTATGTACCCAAACCATCGTACCTATATAGATAATATTATGTACGGTAAAAACCAAGAAGAAAAAGAGAAAGCAGTCTATCTCTACCTGTATCACGCAGCGGTGAACTAGAAACCATAACCTAGCTAACCCATATCTATACATTTTTATAATGTCACAAGGATACCTGTGGCGGACTCGTAGCTATACATTTTTGTGATGTCGAGGGGATATCTGGGCCTGCTTACTTGTGTCAGCTATACGGGTATTATGTGTTGGTAAGACTAAGTTATTATCCAAAAAAAACGTTTTTGCTTCCTCCTTGTTGTTTAAAAATATATTGTTGCCCTCTGTGTCCTCCACCATTATTCTTGCTGGGTATCTTAGACTGGCATTGTATTTATTTTGCATTAGGGCTGTACAAAAGGGTGCCAAGATTTTTCTCTTAGCTGCCGTTTCGGCAGAATAATCCTGGAATAGATAGATTCGAGTGGATACAATCTTTAATGGGTTATATTTTCTGTATGCTCGCATAATCTCAACTTTCTCTTGAAAGTTCAGATATTTTACCATCACCATTCTCGGTCTTACATATCCATCTGCATATTTTATAATGGAGCCAGTTCTATGTGCTCTTTCTACTTGAATCTTCCCATTTTGTACTGATAGCCCTAATAAGTTAGGTAATGTGATAGCAGCGAATGTATTCAAGTCTTTGTACTCATTAGTTTCTGGCAGGCCTACAATGCGAATGTTACTACGTCTAGACCGATCTTCTAGGTCTTCAATTTTAGACTGCATTGATTTTATTGTGTCGTGTAAATTTTTATTTGATATCACATGAGCATTACATGTGTCCTCTAGGTCTGAGACCCGCATCTCAACCTCTGACAGGCGTTGTGAATACTGTCTAACCTCTAATGCAAGACCAGCAATTTCTTTCCTAATCCCTTCTAATTGAGGCATTATCATATTAGCTATTTGATCTATTACTAGTTGAGGCTCAGGTGTGGGTGTATGTTCGATTACCTCAGGTTTTTCTGAGGGGTCTTCCTGCACTAATTTTACTTTTTTATCCTTTCTTACTGGCATGGCGGGTGATCTAGCTTTCACATTCGTCATGTATTTTTCCATACCCTTACACCTTGTGCATGTGACACAAATTTATACAGGTATAAGTATACTCTATATATGTATATATTTTTTTTTTAATGAAAAGTGAATAGGTGCAGTGGGTAAAGAGGGATAGTTAATCCCAATTTAGAGAAAGTGTAATACTCTATTGCCAACTCCTAATTAGGGGTGAATAAAGCCTAAAGACAAAAAAAGGTGTGTGAAGCCTCAAGCAGAGGTTTAAAAAGTACAAACTAGGTGAGTGCTCAGTGTAAGGTAATGGTGTGTTTGTGTAAGGGAAAGGAAAAAAAAGAAAAAAAAAAAAGAAAAAAAAAAAAATCAGGAAAAGACAGAGAAAATAAGTTTCTCTTGTTTATAGTGATAACTTATTGGTTTAAGGGTATTTATCTATGACACGCTATTACCAGCAATCTATTACATATTTTCCTTTTAACTTGCAATAGTCATTTCCTTATCATTATACCTTTACATATATACATTTTCATAGACTGTAATTGAGGAAGTATATGCCTTATAACATTCACAAGCTTATATCACCAACTATTATGACCTTAAGAAAAGAAGAGGGAAGAGATAAAAAACAGAAAAACAGTCCCCCAGCTAAGTGTCCTATTAGATGTGGATTGTTCTTATTCTTTCCCAACAAGCCCCCCTTTTTTTTTTTTTTTAAGAGGATTGTTCTTTGAAGGGCCACAATCATGACCTAGTACATGCTGATGAACTTTCTTAGAGCCTTATTAGAGTTCTTTTAGGTCATCCGCTGACCGTTGTTTTTAGGTATCTTGAAAAGTTCTTTATGAAGACAGTTCTAAAACACATTAGCTGTATAACTTTGTAGGAAAAACAAAAAGGGCAATAATGTTCCTCTACTGCCGCCACTCCTTCAGGAGATACCCCAAAAATTTATACTTGACTGCATGAGCCAGTCGCACGTATTATCAAATCCTAGTAAGGTATAGAGAAAACTTCCTTTTCTTTCCTCTTTTTTTTTTTTCCTCTTTGCAAGACAGCACTTCTAGGTTTGCATATTGTATTTTAAGCTACCAAGTCCCGCTTTAAATATCCAAAACCCCACACATCCAGGACTTAAACTGCATAGCTATGTGAAGAAAAGAAACAATCTTTGCCCAGGCCAGATTTTACAATTAACAGCAGTCTTATAAACAGGTGTGCCAGGCACAAAATACTTGCGTTTCCGTGGCTGGTCTTTTGCCCCAAAAAGCCTCAGATGGCTCTGCCGTTGCTTAAGTTTGTCCACGAGATCCTGCGACGCCCGAGACACCTCTCCAGTGTAGCAGAACCCTGCAGCCAAGATCCTCCAGCACGTTCTGTCAACGGGGGGAAAGCTTTGTTTTATCGTTGTTTGCCTACGAGCAAGATATCTTCGCCACGCTGTAATCTTTCTCTAGTGCCGGTGCTCCATTCATCTTCTGGCTGTGTGATCTTCACCTGGATGTGGGGGCACTGCTATTGGTATCGGCGCCACCCGATATGCTGAGGCGTACAAAGAGGCTTCCGAAGTGCAGCCGGATACTACTGTCCTCCTCCCCGGGTAGTTTCTCAGAGTCAGGAACCGCCAATAGGAGTGTAGCTGCGTGGAGCGGTTGTTGAAAATGCTCCGATGCACTCTGTCCTCGCAGAGCTGTGCGTGCCGGAAATGACTATGCACGCAATACCGGAAGCCAGTCATTTAACACCTAAACTGCCACACATCCGATCACAAAGTAGCACACTACACTATTAACCCCTAAATCACCACAACTCCATCGCAAAAGTACTTCACTACACTATTAGCCCCTAAACCACCACCCCCCATTGCAAAGTACCCCACTACACAATTAAACCCTAAACAGCAACAACCCCAAATATAAAAGTACCCCACTACACTATTAAAACCTAAACCACCACACCCGCATCGCAGATACACTATTAATCCATAAACCACCACCCCCTTATTAAGTATACCACTACACTATTAACCCCTAAACCACTACACCCCCCATTGCAAAGTTCCCCTCTATACTAATAATCCCTAAACTGCCACAACCCACATTGCAAAGTACCCACTGTCCCACTCTCCTCTAAACACCTAACCAAGTAACCCCCCCTAAGATCGCTAACCTTACACCCACTAAGTTACCAAAATAAAGCCTAACATTACCTTTAAAAAAAACTAACAGTATCTTAAACAAAAACTAACATTTAAAAACAAAAACAAATATTACAGAAAAAAAAACTACCAGTGCAGAAAAAACTAATTACCAAAAAAAACCCAGTTATGCCCATTATAAAACTAAAACCCCACAAAAAAACATATACTAACAATAAAATAAACAAGAAGGGTTTTTAGTAGGGCATTCCCCTAAAGGGATTAAGCTCTTTTTCACAACAAAACTACCCCATTCTACAATTTAAGTCCCCCCCCCCACACCTCCCAAAAAAAAGCTTATCTAAAAAAACATATTTTAAAAATTGACCAGAAAAGAGCATTTGGTTGGGCATTGCCCTTAGAGGGGCATTTGGTAGGGCAGTGTCCTAAAGCTCTTTTGCTGCTAAAAAGGAAGAAAAATCCCCTATTATAAAAAAACAACCCAAAAAAAGCCTTTCACTAAACCCCAAAGATTGTACTCACCAAACTTGAATACGGTTTCTACATAATCTCCAACTGTGGTGCTCCTCTTTAATCCCGGTGGCAGTGATCCATTTTCATCCCGGCAGCAGTGTTCCATCTTCATCCCAGTGGTGGAGGTCCATCTTCATACCAGCAGTGGTCATCTATATTCATCCCAGCGACGGTCTTCTATCTTTATCCATCTTCTTTCATTCTTATCTTCTCATCTACCATCCTGATGTCCTGTTCATCCAAATTCAAATCAGCCAATAGAATGAAAGCTTTTAAAAATAAAAATCAGCCAATAGGAATGCAAGGTTACCCCTATATAAAGGGGGTAACTCGCATTCAAAATTCAGTGTGCAGTGGGTGACCACATAAAGAGGAAGTTGAGGACAGAAGATCAGAAGATAAGAAGAGAAGATGGATTTTTGTTTTAAAGGCAATAGTAGTTTTTTTTGTTAATAACTCAGAGGGTGTTAGTTTAGGTGTGTTAGGGGCTTAGTTGGTCAGGTTGTTTAGAGGTAAGTGAGTACTTTGCTATGTGGGTTGTGGCAGTTTAAGGATTAATAGTGTAGAAGGGTATTTTGCGATGTGGGTTATTGCAGTTTAGGGGTTAATAGTGTGGAGGGGTACTTTGTGATGGGCTAGTGGTGGTTCAGGGGTTATTAGAGTAGGAGGCTTATGGCTTAGTGCATGAGTATGGGTGTTTTATCTGCTTTTCTTGCTCTATTGAAGCTTATGGGTTTTACGTTAACACAATATTCTAACTTTCTAAATTGTAATACGCATGCTTGAGTGAGAGCAATTAATAGGGCTCCACTCGTAATTTAGCCCAGAGATGGTAAATCTCTTTCTTAACCTATCACGTTAACAGAAGTGATGACTATTATTAAAAATATCATATTTATGATGCAAATATAATGTGAGCCAAGCCCCCTTACTTGTACTTTTAATTAATGATGCCTTTTCCAAAGGCTGGTTTTGAGATGAATTTTTGAAAGCTACAATTTTAACCATTCCAAAACTGGGAAAAGACCACTTCTTATGAAAAAAGACCTATCTAATTAATATAGAGGAAATGTAAAGCTTGACGCCAAAATATTAGCAACTAGATTAGGCCCAATTCTTCCCATGGTTGTTCATTATGAACAGGTAGAGTACCATATTACATGGACAGGGGACCAATAACACAAGACACCTTCTAAAATAATTCTCAGAGGCGGCTGAAATGTCAGTTCCCATTCTCACCCTGTCGCTAGAAGCAGAAAAGGTACTTGACAGGACGATATGGGAATATATGTTTGAGGTATTACCTCATTTTGGTCTCCCGGGTACTTTCATTCCAGCTATCAAAGCTCTCTTTCATAGAAACAAAGAAACATAAAATTTGACAGTAGATAAGAACCAAAAAGGCCCATCAAGTTTACCCATATTATATGTTACTTTTTCCGTAGGATAACCTTATGCATGTCCCAGGCATTTTTGAATTCCTTTACAGTCTTTGTGTTTACCACCTCAAATGAAAATTTATTCCATGAATCCACCACCCTTTCTGTAAAAAAACTCTCCTGAATCTGCTACCCTCTAACTTCAGATTGTAACCCCTTGTTTTGGCATTTATTTTTTGTGAAAAATGCTTTCAGCTTCTATTTTATGAAGTCCCATATATTTGAAGATTTCTATCATGTCACCTTTTTCCCTTCTATCCTCTAAACTATAGATATTTAGATCATAGAGTCTTTCTTTGTACATTTTATATTTTAGACCATGTACCATTTTAGTAGCCCTCCTTTGGACAGCTTCCAGTTTATAAAAATCCAAAAGCAAATAATGATGCACTCAATGAAGTGAAAGGGCTTTTTATTAAAGTGAACAGCAACGTTTAGGGGCTACTGCCCCTTTGTCAAGCTAAAAATGCAATGCACAAACAAACACTTTATAGCACAGCTAATTAAAACAAGGACCAATAGGAGCACATGTAGAAGGCGGAGTTACACAAGAGAGACAAAGCTTTTCTCATACATAGTAACATTCATTTAATTAACCCCATATTGCCAAAAATGGGATCCTAAAGGGCCAAAATTAAAAACATCATATGAGAGGGGACAATTAAAGATGAATACATAGCCATCTAGATAGAGAGGGATAAAAACTAGAGAAACATGATAATTGAATCATAATAATGGGTTGAGATCAAACTCCCTATTCATGCCTTTAGGGTAAAGTGTGTCTAGTTTCCATATCCACTTAGCCTCTCTGTATAGAAGCTCTCTATGTCTATCACCCCCCTAGGTTTTTTTTTTATTTGGTCTAATACCATGAACCGAAGTTGGTTTACTTGATGTCCCATTTTTAAAAAATGAGCAGGCACAGGAAGATCTTTAGTACTGTCATTTTTGATAGTGGACTTGTTTTGTCCTATATGGTCCCTTACCCTTTGGGTGGTCTCCCCTATATATAACAGCCCACATGGACATTTAAGGGCGTATACAACATAGGATGAGTTACAGGTAAAAAACCCCGGTATTTTAAATTTACACCCGGAGTAGGGATGACAAATTTCACCCCCTTTAATGACACTGTTGCAGTGGGGACAACCCAAACAGGGGAAGGTGCCATTCTTGGGTTTCCCAAAAAAAGGAGACTTATTACTATCAGAATTGACAGTAGATCTAACGATCCTTTTGCCACAGGTGTACCCCTTACCGTATGCTGCTCTAGGGAATTGGGAAGATTCTTCAATGTCAGGACATGACTCCTTTAGGATATGCCAATTGTGCTTAAGAATACCTTGTATCTTATAGCTTAGAGTATTGTATGTACTGACAAAAGTTAACCTATTATTGTTGGGGTGACTCTTTCTAGACTGGAAATTTGACCTAACTTCTGTTAACTCTTTCTCAGAGTATCCTCTCTCTTTAAATTTTAATTGAATCTCATTAAGTCTATTCACCTTAACTGAGGGGTCAGAGACAATTCTATCAACCCTGAGAAATTCAGATTTAGGTACTGATTTGAATATAGCAGGAGTAATGTGTTTTTGTCAGTTGTCTTGACATAAATGTCTGTGTTTAAATGACCATTCTCTTTGTAAACCAAAGTGTCAGGAAATTCAATTTTAGTGTAATCATGTTTGGCAGTGAATACTATAAATGATGCTGATCTTTCAATGTAATTTTTTAATTGATTTAAACACTCAGGGCTGCCCTGCCAGATAATAAATAGGTCATCTATATACCTATGCCATGCAAGGCAATGTTTCTGGAACAGAGGATGATTGTAAACAATAGATTCCTCTATGTAATCCATGACCAGACAGGCATAGGATGGGGCCACATTTGACCCCATCGCTGTGCCTGTCTTCTGCATGTAGAATTTTTTATTTCAATCATGAAACCTATCTGAGTATTATTGTAGTTGCCACATGCATGCAGTTTTTTACGAATACACTCAATGCCCACATTATGTGGGATAACAGTATATAAACTGCAAACATCCCATGTGGCAAGTACAACATCATCATAAAGACCACTAAATTGTTTTATTTTAACCAGGAAATCATTAGTGTCTTTAATGTAGGATTTACCTTTATGTACCAGAGGTGCCAAAACTTTATCCATAAACTTAGATGCATTGCTCATAATAGAGCCAATACCGGCCACTATGGGGCGCCCTGGGGGATTTACGGGGTCTTTATGAATTTTTGGTGTCAAATAAAAGGCTGGTACAATGGGGTGCTGGATAAATAAAAAATCATATAATTTCTTACTGATTATACCCTGGTGAAAGGCACGATCTAACAAGCCCAGAAATTGTGCCTGTATCTTAAAGGTTGGATCCCCTGACAATTCAGTGTACACAGATACATCATTTAGCTGGCGTAAGGCCTCAACAATATATGCATTAGTATCCCAGACAACCACTGCCCGCCTTTATCGGCATTTTTAATGGTTATAGTAGCATCATTCTGTAAAGTGGCCAATGCGCATTTTTCCTCATTTGTTAGATTACACATTATAAACTCATGTTTATTACTGCATTTCTTGTTAATTAAGGATTTAAAATGGTTATCTACCACCTTAATGAAAGTCTCAACACCAGAGTTAGTGCACGGTGGAGAGAAACTACTTTTATTGCGTAAACCAAATTTATCTATATCCAACATCTCATTATCAGTGACCTGTGACTCAGCATTAGGTAAATGTGGAATATTGCTGAAAATTCCGTAGGATAACCTTATGCATGTCCCAGGCATTTTTGAATTCCTTTACAGTCTTTGTGTTTACCACCTCAAATGGAAATTTATTCCATGAATCCACCACCTTTTCTGTAAAACAACTCTCCTGAATCTGCTACCCTCTAACTTCAGATTGTAACCCCTTGTTTTGGCATTTTTTTTTGTGAAAAATGCTTTCAGCTTCTATTTTATGAAGTCCCATATATTTGAAGATTTCTATCATGTCACCTCTTTCCCTTCTATCCTCTAAACTATAGATATTTAGATCATAGAGTCTTTCTTTGTACGTTTTATATTTTAGACCATGTACCATTTTAGTAGCCCTCCTTTGGACAGCTTCTAGTTTATATCTTTCTGAAGATATGGTCTCTAGAACTGTACACAGTATTCCAGATTTGGTCTAACTAATGATCTGTAAAGTGGCATAAGAACCTTGCTATTTCTGCTACTAATAACTCTTCGAATGCAACCAAGTATTCGACTGGCCTTACTGGCTGCACTGCTGCATTGTGTACCAAATTTTAAATCATCTTCCGTTCAGACACTATTACCTATATGTAATGGTAATAGAAAGGGCTTACCCCTATAACCCTTACATTTCACCCTAATTATAGGGTCAATGTTTGAAAGTTTGTGGTTAGGGTGGATAGCCGCAATTAAAATTTCCATTCTTTATAAAATTAACTATATATTTAGATGTCTTACATTACAAATTTCTCCCAGGATACTTGAAGAATTTCAATCTGTAATCAATAGATACTTTTGGAGATTACAAAGAGCTAGATTTGCTTCTACAATACTATATTACCCAACACAAAGCTAGATTATTAGTGGAGCACTTTTAATCACTCCTGCTCACGCGTTAACTCCGCTATAAATAAGCTTTTTGAGCGTGTTGGGTGGCGCCTGTATTACAAGTTGAAAGTAAAAAGTTTTTGCACAAGCGCTAACCCAATGCGGGAAAAGCTGAACATAATCCCCCATAGACTTCAATAAAGTGCAAAAAGTGGAAAAATAACCTAACACCATTACTCGCGCACAAACCTGATCGCATCTTCTCAAGTGCATTAGCCAGACATGAAATATGAATATTTTACATTCCAGTGTTCTTCACATAGCACAATAAATATATATAGGTATAAATAAATACAGATATATATAGGAATATCTATTTAAAAATACTTAGGACATATTCCCCTATGGGAAGAACATTGGAATGTGTTTTATTACGATAAATACATAGTTAAACACTTCATTAAATACGAATATTGCATACATATGATTTTACATGTTTTCAGCTACTTAACTGCAACACGTTCCAAAAAAGTTAGGACAGAGTCAATTTAGGACTAGCGATGTGGCAAGTTGAAATAAGAAGGTGATGTGAAACAGGTGAGGCAATCATGTAATTATAGTATAGAAGGAGCCTCCAAAAAAGTCCTAGTTATTCAAGAGAAAGGATGGGTTGAGACTCCCCAATCTGCCAACAGATGCACCAGCAAATAATCAATCACTTTGAGAACAACAAAGTAGAGTTTTGGGCATTTCACCTTTTACTAGTGCACAATATAATTAAAAGATTCATGGAATCCGGTCAAATCTTGGTGTGTAAAGGGCAAGGCCGAAAACCACTTCTGAATTTACGTGATCTCCAATACCTCAGACGTCACTGTCTCAAAAACCATCATGAGTCTGTAATGGATATCCTGACAGGGGCTTGGGAATACTTTGGTAAACCTTTGTCAGTCAACACCATTCACCGTTGCATCCACAGATGCAAGTTAAGGCTTTACTATGCAAAGCAGAAGCCATACATCAACACTGTCCAGAAGTGCCACCGACTTTTCTGGGCCCAGTCTCATCTGAAATGGACAGTAGCAAAGTGGAATCGTGTTTCGTGTATGTTCTCCATACTAACTGACTGGACCCTGGGCAAACATTTTCTTGCCCCCCCCCCCCCCATGCAATTTCAATTTCACTCTCTACCCCAATATCCCAAAAAACAATTAAATCAATTTATTTTATATATTTTTTTAAATTATTAGCCCAGCAGTGGATCATCCACTGCTGGGCTAATCAATAAAAAAAATTGCAATATGTGAAACTGGACCTAAGCAGTACTAATAAGTAAATAAATATATAAATTCCTCCACTCTGGATTAATTTAATATGCTTTTGAATGCGATTCTGGTGTGAGGTTAGCTGGTTAAAGAGATTTAGAGCAGCCAACAGGAGCAAAGCAAGGTAAAGACTGAGGCGGAAGCATACAGGTGCAGACAGATATAAGTTTACTGACTGAAACAGTAGAACTACTATGGGAAGCTGTAAAATCTGAAACAGAGAGAAATAAAAACAATAAAAATAAACCTTACCTTAATGTGTGAAGTATCAGCATGACACTATACATCAGCCACAGCAGCACATGTCACTACTTTGCTAGGAACAAGTTCCCTCTCATCCTGCACTAGACAATGCTGCATGGGGGAGGGGCATGTGTATACTCAATTATTCTTCCCACTGACACCTTTCTACAAAGCACTGTTTTCCTAACAAACTTCAGTTAGTTGATCTTAGAGCCACAGCAGAAAGAGCAGGGCTAAGGGGACCAGCAGACTGGATGCTGTCTGCCCAAGGCTGCATGGATACAGACGAGTCACACAGCCTCAAGACTGAAGAGAGTGGTGTGTGCAGCTGCACAGATGCTCAAATCCTCACGTGCCTGCCACTCCAGCTTTCTGCTGCATGCGCCTATAGTAAGCCCTACCCAGAAACAATCCCCACCACCAGAGCAGTTACCTGGTAACAGTGGTAACCCCAGCAGGACCTTTTCTGATGCAGTTGGATTGACTGGATGCCTAGTTAGGGCTTAGCATCCAGTGCTGCACAGTGCACATCTAAAACAGCACATGGCACTAGCTTGGAATGTCACATGACATTGGCACGGTCTGGCACAGTTTCTCACAAATAAATATAAGCAGAGAACTTTTGACTGTGACAATATTAGCACTGACTGTGTGTTCATCCCATGTCACATGACATCAGCAGTCTGGCATGAACTAAAAAAAAAAAAAAAATTTTTTTTTTTTAGGACCCTTGGGCCCCTCAACAAAGACTGGGCCCAGGGCAACTGCCCCTTTTGCCCTGTGTTAAAGACAGTCCTGCATATATACACATATAAATACATAAATACATATGTACACACCCATATATATATATATATATATATATATATATATATATATATATATATATATATACACATATTTAGACATGTGTATGTATGTATCTCTATGTTAAAGCCCTTTGCCGGTCTTTTATTTTTAACACCTGAGACCTTTGAGCCCTTACAACTTTTTATTGCATTTTATTAATAATTGTTATTAGATAGTGTTATTATGAGTGTACCTGTACTTTTAAATACAATTTAGATTTTTTTTGTGCCACTTTTTTGTCTCTCATAACAGTTAACTAGAGCTCTGAAGTTATCCTGACACACATTAAATTAAAATTTGCTCAAGCCAATGCATTTACTTTCAGCCTGTAATACGTGGGCTACTTCCGATGCGCCCACATAGCTGTGATAAACCCATTTTTGCTCATGTGCAACAGTTAGCGCTACTTGTAATTTAGCCCTTAGAAACATAGAATTTGACGGTAGATACCAAACAAAAAGGCCCATCAAGTCTACCCATATTACATATGTTCCACGATGTTTAGGTTTGGGACTACCCAGCTTAAGAATTTATTATGAAGTGGCTGCCCACACATTATGTTCCTGTCTATAACTTCTCTAATCATATTATTTGAGACTATATTAAAGGGACACTGAACCCAAATTTTTTCTTTCGTGATTCAGATAGAGCATTTAATTTTCAGCAACTTTCTAATTTACTCCTATTATCAAATGTTCTTCATTCTCTTGGTATCTTTATTTGAAATGCAAGAATGTAAGTTTAGATGCCGGCCCATTTTTGATGAACAACCTGGGTTGTTCTTGCTGATTGGTGGATAAATGAAAATAGAAGTAAATTAGAAAGTTGCTTAAAATTGCATGCTCTATCTGAATCACAAAAGAAAAAAAATTGGGTTCAGTGTCCCTTTAAGGGATGGAGAAGGTTGAAACATAAACGGATGGTTGTTCCACATCCCTCCCTACTTAATTCAACTAGTGGCCTGTTGTATGATAACCTATTTATCTAACTGGTACAAAATAAAAAAGTAACACTCTCCCATTAAACAGTATATACTATATATATATTAAATACTATGGCATATTATAAACCTTTTTTTATTTTTTATTATTATAAAAAAAATGTATATGGATGTCCTCTTGATGTGCATTTGTAGTATCTATGTAGTGTAGTTTTGTTTTTGTGTGGCATACTGAGCATAACTGAAAAATATACACATTTGATATTTTAAACATTTATATCTTAATATATGTTTTCTCTGTATACCTAAAGCACACCTACTAGACTAAAACATTTATCTACATGCCAAATGTTATAAAGAATGTTGCAATGGTTTTCAATGTAGTTTCAATGTTTAGATTGAGAAAAGTAAATTTTTTCAAGAGGTAATATCTCCAGACCCACTCATCCAATTTACTTCAAAATCTTTGCATTTCCAGTCAATAAGGGTGTGCACAAAATTGCCAGCTTCAAAAGAAATGTGTTCATGCATTTCAAACTTACAAGCAACTCAATAGCAGGGTTTAACATTGAACAGTCTGGCAAACTTAAGCTATAGTTGTGCTACTGTGTAATTAGAATACTAAAACATCACATGACCAGTTTTGAGAGAAAAATATAATCTAGCTGCCTAGATTGAATAAGAAAAAAAGAAAAATAAATAAATTTAAAAAACACAGCTATTAGTCCTTAACTGAAAATAATAGGAATATTTTCAGGTAGAGACTTAGGGGCCAAATTATCAAGCTCAGAGCGGAGCTTGATGCCCCGTGTTTCCGCTGCTTTATAACCTGTCCGCCTGCTCTGAAGTGGCGGACAGACATCGCCGGAAATCAACCCAATCAAATGCGATTGTGTTGATTGACACCCCCTGATAGCGGCCAATTGGCCGCAAATCTGCAGGGGGCGGTATTGGACCATCAGTACACAAGAACTGCTGGTGCAATAATAAATGCTGAGAGCGTATGCTGTCGGCATTTATCAATGTGCAGCGGACATGATATGCTACTTCGTATCATTTCCGCTCGCATCATGTTAAATAGGCCCCTTAGGGGTCAATGTACTAATGTGCAAGCGGACATGTTATGATGTAGCGTATCATGTCCGCTGCACATTGATAAATGCTGACAGTATACCACCCCCTGCAGATTTGTGGCCAATCTGCCACTAGCAGGGGGTGTCAATTAACCCAATTCTATCCGATCGGGTTGATTTCTATCCGCTGCCTCAGAGCAGGCGGACAGGTTATGGAGCAGCGGTCTTCAGGCTCACCGGAAACACGGGGCTTCAAGCTCCGTACAGAGCTTGATAAATTGACCCCTTAGAGGCATATTTATCAAAGTGCGAGCTGACATTATACGATGTAGTGTATCAAGTCCGCTGCACATCGATAAATGCAGACAGCATACGCTGTTGAACTGCTTGTGCAATACCGCCCCCTGCAGATTTGCAGCCAATGTAGCAGGGGGTGTCAATCAACCCAATCATATTCGATCGTGTTGATTTCTGTCCGCCGCCTCAGAGCAGGCTGACAAGTTATGGAGCAGGGGTCTTGATAATTCAGCCCCTTAGTAGGAAGACTACCTATATGCAGAGTGATATATTTAAAGATCCAAGGGACAGGTATGCTTTTATTTTTCCTAAATAAATTTAAATAAAGAGTACAAACTACTTTTTTATTGGAGTTATATGGATGTGTACAAAACTGAATGGGTTAAATGCCAATCAAACTGCAAAATATAATTATCCTGAAGAACAAGATATATTAAGGCTTTGCTGAAGCGGCCACCGGTGCATACATAGGCCTCTATTTAACAAGGTCTGGAGGACCTGATCCGACAGTGCGGATCAGGTCTGCCAGACCTCGCTTAATACAGAGAGCAATACAATACAAGAGCTGCTGGTGCAACGCCGCCCCCTGCAGACTCGCAGCCAATGGGCCGCCAGCAGGGGGGTGTCAATCAACCCGATCGTACTCGATCGGGTTGATTTCCGATGATGTCTGTCCGTCTGCTCAGAGCAGGTGGACAGGTTATGGAGCAGCGGTCTTTGTGACCACTGCTTCATAACTGCTGTTTCTGGTGAGTCTGAAGACTCGCCAGAAACACGGGTCGTCAAGCGCCTTTTCGGAGCTTGATAGATAGGCCCCATAGACTGAATCAAACGTGTGGCTGACATTTAGAGAGAGCTATTTATAATAATGGAAAAGCTGTCTCCAGTATTTTATTGAATTACCATAAAAAACACTCACCTGTCAAAAATGCTACTGTATCAGTGAGTATACAAATATTTTGATCCACAGGGCAAATTTCAAGAACTATGTGGTAGCAGTTTTTCATGCTTTTAGCACTAGATGGCAGCAGTGTTTTCACAATGTATAAAGTTAAAATACTTCTTACAGAACAGTTGCCTTATAGTTTTCCAGACACTTGCATACCACTGAGCCTGACTACCTGGTTTTCATTAAATAACAACAAAAGAACAAAGCCATTTGATAATAGAAGTAAATTTGAAATTTTTTAAATATTATACACTTTATCCAAATCATGAAAGGAAAAATGTGGATTTCATATCCATTTAATTAACACTTCAGGGACCGAAAAGTAGCTAAGTAACCAACTATTTCTACATGTATTCAAAAATATTTAAAGCTTTATTACTAGGGGTATATTTATTAATGTGCGAGCGGACATGATACGAAGTAACATCATGTCCACCGCTCATCGATAAATGCTGACAGCATACGCCGCTAGCAGGGGGTGTCAATCAACCTGATCGTATTCAATAGGGTTGCTTTCTGTTCGCGGCCTCAGAGCAGGCGGACAAGTTATGGAGCAGCAGACTCGCCGGAAACAAGGGGCAGCAAGCTCCATATGAAGCTTGATGAATCGGAGCCTTAGACAAATTAACTGGGTACGATATCTGTTGTTATGCCCTTAAAGGGACATGAAACCTAACATTTTTCATGATCCAGATAGAGCATATAATACATGTAGAAAGAGCTGGTTACTTAGCTAATTTTCAGTCCCTGAAGTGTTAATTAAATTTTCATGAAATCCAAATTTTTTCTTTCATGATTTGGATAAAAATGATACACGTTATCCAATTAATGCAGCAACAAAATGTGGATTTAATGTCCATTTAATTAACAGTTCAGGGACTGAAAAGTATCTAAGTAACCAACTCCTTCTACATGTATTCAAAATATCTAAAGCTTTATTCATAGACACAAACAGGTAGGGTGTCTGTCGTTATGCCCTTAAAGGGACATAAAACCCAACATTTTTATTTCATGAGTAAGATACAGCATAGAATTGTGAACAATTCTACCTCTATTATGAAATAAATGTTGTTCTCCGGATATACTTTGTGGAAGAAGCAGCAATGCACTAAGGGAAGGTAGCTGAATACACAGAGTGAGCCAATAAAAAGAGACATACAGTATATGTACAGCCACAAATCAACACCTAGCTCTCAGTACTGCATTGCTGCTCCTGGGACGATCTAGGTTTTCTTTTCAACAAAGGATGCCAAGAGAACAAACTAATTAGATAATAGAAGTAAATTGGAACGTTAATTAAAACTGTATGCTCTATCTGAATCATAAAAATTAACATTTAATTTCTCTTTAAGGACATGTGACATATTGGGCTGTCATAGAGTAGGTATCACCAACAGCAGTGTGTGAGGCATTGCAGAAATATCGTAATGGAGGCCACCTCAGGCATGGTGTATTTAAGATGCCTCCATTACATGAGGCACAGGCTTTGATCAGGATGTATCGCATGATGTTGCTGGATGCCTGTGAGGCTATGAATGTTACTGATTATACAATCACTGTGACAGCCAGTCACAGTAAACTTAAAATGGAGCCTAGATACTGGCATGTTGCAATGCATGCTTGCATCAGGCTCACTGGGAAATCACTGCAGTCCAGTAATGCCTTAAAAAAGTGCCCCATGGCCATGGGGATCACTGTGACAGCCAGTTACACTGATTACA
The DNA here is from genome assembly GCF_027579735.1 of Bombina bombina. NCBI lineage: Eukaryota > Metazoa > Chordata > Amphibia > Anura > Bombinatoridae > Bombina > Bombina bombina. The sequence continues at coordinate 436,879,510 of NC_069499.1, forward strand.
TGTCAAAAATGAAAAGCAATAGTTCATAGTTCATTAACAATGGCTTGTCTTGACCCCTCCCCTTCTTTCCCTGTGAACATATATGCAAAAAAAGTGCTTCATTTGATTTAATAAAATGTATATATGTATATATATATACACACATATATATGTTTTCCAAGTAGCAGGAGCACTCACTGGATCTTAATCATAGATTACTTTATTTAAAACAAGTGACGTTTAAGGAGTTGGCCTTTATGTAGTCAACATTGTTATTCCCTTTTCATGGCGTTACCGGAAGTTCATAACATCACAAGGTGCTCACGAACAAGTGACCCAATGTCACCATGCTGGTTACCATGGCAGCTAGAAGCCGCCACACAGCACCTATGTAAAATTAAGTGCAACAAACAAATTAAAAACAATCTGCATGTTATACTTATAAGCACTTCCAGGCACTTCCAGGAGAAATGTAACGCTATATCTAAATACATTTGGTACTTTATATTTAATGATATCACCGCTGGCTGTTAGCCTACTGGAGAGATCTCTGCTACCAGCTCTGCCCAAGACCATGCCTAGGTCCTCCCTGAGTCTGATGTTTGCTTGCCTACTATCTGATGAGGTCACTGTGGGTAGGGGTGCTGAATATGACTGACAGTTGTGGGTGCTGTCTGTGGGGGGTGCTGAAATATGACCGTGGCTGTAGCATTGGGTGACAGGTGTGACTGCCCAGAGCTAGACTAGATTGTATAGTACTCACACTATGCGGTCATTTGATGTGGCCACATTTCAGGACAATTTGGGACATCATAGCTAAATTTGGGTGCGTTGTTAAGTAGCAAATACATATTATGGTAAATAAAATATTTTTTTAAATGTTTTCTCTTCAGTCGCTATTACACAAATATAATATGTAATTCTAATTCTTGTATAGCCTTTAATCTGGAGATAAAAATGCTCTGAAATGAGTCATGCAACATTTTAAGTTCTCTAAAATAGTACATGAATAAACAGAGCCATTACTCATGGCCAACCTTCACCAGTCATTGTTATTTTCTATTACAAGTCAACTGCTTGATGAAACAGAGGATAAGTAACACTGTATTGTCCCTAACCGATATTATCAGACACCCCTCTCTGATTCAGACAATCAGACATTGAATTATAAGAAGAAGAAAAACACTTAAATAATAAACATCTAGCTAAAAAACAAAAACAAAATAAGAATAGAAAAATAACACACTCTAATAGAATACATACATACAAAAAAAAAATCAGTAATGTGACTTATTCAGAAAATATTTTTAATATATAACATGACTCATTGTGAGATGCAAATAGAAAGCCTCAGGAAACCCAATAATGATGAATTGCACTATAGATTTATAATATACAGTTACATTTTCTGCAATTGATAAGTCACATGATGTCCCTTTTGTTTTTATCTTGCAATACCACTGCTGTGCCTTGCTGAAAGTGAATGCTGCCTCATCCTGTAGCCAAAAATCTGCCAACTTTGGGCTAGATTGCAAGTAGAGCGCAAAAATATTAGGGCTATTGAGCACTGACTCAAGTTAATCATTAGCTCTCCTATTCTTGCCCTCACATTACTAGCTGAAAGCTTGAGTGAAAGCCTTAGGCATGCTAACATCTGAACTTTCTGAAGGTTGAAAAGTCCACTAATCCCCTTTCACCGTAGACTTCTATGGAAACCCTGTTCTGGCTTTTGCTCATGCACTAAGCAAATGTGTGCAGCAATAAATAATGTGTTTTTAACTAATCATTCGGGACGCACATTCTGAAAAATTAATGCACACGTTCGCTTAAGTACAATTTAATTTAATGCTTGTCAGGATAGCGTGACTTCAGGGCACTGGTTAACTGTTACTCTTGATTCAAAGTTGCACAAAACACCTCAAAATTACATTTAACAGTACTGTTTCACTCATAATAACACTATAAAATAAAATTTATTTTAAAAAAATACAAAAAAAGTTATAAAGGCTCAAAGATATGGAGGACCATGTATCAAGCTCCGGATGGAGCTTAAGGGCCCGTGTTTCTGGCGAGCCTGCAGGTTCGCCAGAAACAGCAGTTATGAAGCAGCGGTCTAAAGACCGCTGCTCCATAACCCTGTCCAGCTGCTCTGAGCAGGCGGACACACATTGGCAAAAATCAACCCGATCAAGTATGATCAGGTTGATTGACACCTCCCTGATGGCGACCGATTGGCCGCAAATCTGCAGGGGGAGGCATTGGACCAGCAGCTCACAAGAGCTGCTGGTGCAATGCTGAATATGAAGAGCGTATTACTCTCCGCATTCAGCGAGGTCTGGCGGACCTGATCCGCACTGTCAGATCAGGTCCGCCAGACCTTTGATAAATATCCCCCATGGTCTCAGGTGTTAGAAAAAAGTGACTTGTTGGGTGTTTTTTCCCCACTTTTCAGGCTCCATTGAAGTCTATCGGGGAATATGTTAATGAAGTGCTGATATTCCAAGTTTAGCTTTTTGTGCAAAACCTTTTTAGTTTCAATTTGTTAAACAAGCGCAAAAGAGCTTACTTCTAGCAGAGTTAATGCGTTAACAGGAATAATAAACAGCACTCGTAATCTAGCCATAAGTAGGGGAGTGGACCAGGGTAAGAGACCAGTTATAGACTAGGTGGAGATACCTATTGGATACAGTACACCCTAGGGCCTCTATTTAACAAGGTCTGGCGGACCTGATCCGACAGTGCGGATCAGGTCCTCCAGACCTCACTGAATATGGAGAGCAATACACTCTCCGTATTCAGCATTGCACCAGCAGCAACGCCGTCAGCAGGGGGGGTTTCAATCAACCCGATCGTACTCGATCGTGTTGATTTCCAGCGATGTCTGTCCGTCTGCTCAGAGCAGGCAGACAGGTTATGGAGCAACGGTCTTTGTGACCGCTGCTTCATAACTGCTGTTTCTGGCGAGTCTGAAGACTCGCCAGAAACGCGGGCCGTCAAGTTCCTTTCGGAGCTTGATAGATAGACCCCTAGGGGTCTTCCTGTGTGAGGTGATGATATGTGCAGGAGGATTTAATTTGTAACACAGCAAATTGTATATGTGGACTGCATGCCATCCTTATCTGTACAGCTTAACATTATATTGGACTTTGGTCCCTATGAGGGCTGAAGATATGTGTAGTGGGATTTGATCTGCAATCTACAGGGAGTGCAGAATTATTAGGCAAGTTGTATTTTTGAGGATTAATTTTATTATTGAACAACAACCATGTTCTCAATGAACCCAAAAAACTCATTAATATCAAAGCTGAATAGTCTTGGAAGTAGTTTTAAGTTATAGCTATTTTAGGGGGATATCTGTGTGTGCAGGTGACTATTACTGTGCATAATTATTAGGCAACTTAACAAAAAACAAATATATACCCATTTCAATTATTTATTTTTACCAGTGAAACCAATATAACATCTCAACATTCACAAATATACATTTCTGACATTCAAAAACAAAACAAAAACAAATCAGTGACCAATATAGCCACCTTTCTTTGCAAGGACACTCAAAAGCCTGCCATCCATGGATTCTGTCAGTGTTTTGATCTGTTCACCATCAACATTGCGTGCAGCAGCAACCACATCCTCCCAGACACTGTTCAGAGAGGTGTAATGTTTTCCCTCCTTGTAAATCTCACATTTGATGATGGACCACAGGTTCTCAATGGGGTTCAGATCAGGTGAACAAGGAGGCCATGTCATTAGATTTTCTTCTTTTATACCCTTTCTTGCCAGCCACGCTGTGGAGTACTTGGACGCGTGTGATGGAGCATTGTCCTGCATGAAAATCATGTTTTTCTTGAAGGATGCAGACTTCTTCCTGTACCACTGCTTGAAGAAGGTGTCTTCCAGAAACTGGCAGTAGTACTGGGAGTTGAGCTTGACTCCATCCTCATCCCGAAAAGGCCCCACAAGCTCATCTTTGATGATACCAGCCCAAACCAGTACTCCACCTCCACCTTGCTGGCGTCTGAGTCGGACTGGAGCTCTCTGCCCTTTACCAATCCAGCCACGGGCCCATCCATCTGGCCCATCAAGACTCACTCTCATTTCATCAGTCCATAAAACCTTAGAAAAATCAGTCTTGAGATACTTCTTGGCCCAGTCTTGACGTTTCAGCTTGTGTGTCTTGTTCAGTGGTGGTCGTCTTTCAGCCTTTCTTACCTTGGCCATGTCTCTGAGTATTGCAGCTCTGAAATATGGCCAAACTGGTGGCAAGTGGCATCTTGGCAGCTGCACGCTTGACTTTTCTCAGTTCATGGGCAGTTATTTTGCGCCTTGGTTTTTCCACACGCTTCTTGCGAACCTGTTGACTATTTTGAATGAAACACTTGATTGTTCGATGATCACGCTTCAGAAGCTTTGCAATTTTAAGAGTGCTGCATCCCTCTGCAAGATATCTCACTATTTTTGACTTTTCTGAGCCTGTCAAGTCCTTCTTTTGAACCATTTTGCCAAAGGAAAGGAAGTTGCCTAATAATTATGCACACCTGATATAGGGTGTTGATGTCATTAGACCACACCCCTTCTCATTACAGAGATGCACATCACCTAATATGCTTAATTGGTAGTAGGCTTTCGAGCCTATACAGCTTGGAGTAAGACAACATGCATAATGAGGATGATGTGGTCAAAATACTCATTTGCCTAATAATTCTGCACTCCCTGTATATAATGTATCTTACTTATGTATTGTATAATATCTTAATTCACAGGGATTTTTCATGTGTTTGTATATCTTCAAGACCTATGTTGCTTTTTATTTAGCTTTTTCTATGACTGCACTTTTGAATTTATAAACATGCATTTTTTACTTATAACCACTGGACATTGAGGGCCAGATTACAATTGGAGCGGTATTTATTGATCCTGCTTGCACGCTAACTCTGCTAGAAAGTAAGTTTTATGCTCGAGTGCTAAGCCAATGCATGCAAAAAGCCAAACTTTGTTAGCGTATTCCCCAATAGAAATCAATGGAGCAAAAAAGTGGAAAAAAACCTAACATCCTACTCGCGCACAAACCCAATCGTATATATTAATATGCGTTAACCTGACATGAAAAAATGAATATTTCATATTCCAATGTTCTTCATATAACAGAATATGTTCTATTTATTCATAAAAACATATTTCTACATATATCTGCCAATTTTGAACTCTTGGATAATATTAAGTTGCCATGTGTAATAATGTTTGGGGCGTTTTTGGTTATTTATAGTAGACAGGAGCTTAGAATACTTGGAAGGAGGTGTAGCTGTTGATATAATGGCATGCAACTTAGTATAAGTGATGTAATTGTCATGGGGGTGTAGCCTACCACTTCAATTTCTGTTGGGGAAGAGGGCTTTAGCACGGCCAATTAGATATTCCAGTAATGCTAGAGGGGGCATAGCCTTTGTGACAGCAGGCTACCAGCATCAGTGTTGGCATTTAAGATTTGTAAGTAGTGTATATAAGTGCAACATGTTTTGTATGGTCCTTATTGGACATTAGATAGCATAATACACTGCTGTTAAATCGATTTTGATAAAGGTATCCGCTAGGTACCGAACCATTATAGGATCTTTCGTGATTCAGACAGAACATGCAATTTTAAGCAACTTTCTAATTTACTCCTATTATCATTTTTTCTTTGTTTTCTTGCTATCTTTATTTGAAAAAGAAGGCATCTAAGCTCTTTGGGGGTTCAGAACTCTGGACAGCAGTTTTTTTATTGGTGGATGAATTCATCCACCAATCAACAAGGACAACCCAGGTTGTTCACCAAAAATGGGCCGGCATCTAAACTTACATTCTTGCATTTCAAATAAAGATACCAAGAGAATGAAGAAAAATTGATAATAGGAGTATATTAGAAAAATGCTTAAAATGTTATGCTCTATATGAATCACGGAAGAAAAAATGTGGGTTCAGTGTCCCTTTAAATGTCAAATGATTCAAAATAGTATCACCTTACAGTAATTGCATTATTTCTAAGTTGACAAATTGAGTATTTGCTCTTAGGAATTGAAAAATCTGATTGTGAGACTTCAGAAAGATTGAAATGGATACAGAAAGATCAGTGACTGTAACAAACAACAAACCGCTTTCCTGTCCAAGCACACTTCTTCTCAGTGTAAGGTGTAGTGCTTTTTTCAAATGTAATAAACTGGAGTCAATGGATGAATGGCTCAGCTCACTACAAGCCCTTACTGATGCACTAATGTTAATACAGTGTTTTTTTTTTAAAAAGACCATAGGTAAGAAAGCAATAAGACTAAACTTAGTAGCTGAACTTTCTCAAGTACTTAAAATCAGCTTCTACAAAACTAACAAAAATGTATTACTAGAAAGTAACTCTAAGTTTGTAAAGGCAAAGAATGACATACCTTTTTATAAAATTAGTCTCTCTGCCCAGACAAATAGATTACCTGCATTAAGTATGCAAGTTTATAAGTCAGAGAGTACAGGTCAAGGCCGCTCAGGGAAAAGCAGCACAAAATAATTTAACTAGTCCACAAACAAGTCAAAGTCGAATACTAAGGGGTTAATGCAAAAGTGTGGTCAGGGGAGCAGAAGTGAAACCAGTCCAAGTAAGTAGTAATTGTCAGAGTAAGAGGTTCAGTAACTCAAGACAATAGCAACACATGCTACAAAGACAGAGCTAATATAGACTACTGCAATTAAGGCCTAATTGATCTCCTACGCCTCCTTAAAGGTACAGTATGCCTAACTTTAGCATAGACAGAAATCACTCTTTTAGACATACATTTATCATGAAAAAGCCCTCCCCTCAAGTGCTATCTCAGGGTGCTCCTACAAGGTCTGGACTAATGAGCCCTATGAAAAGAAGCCACTTAAGGGCATATTTATCAATGTGCGAGCGGACATGATATGAAGTGTGAACTGCTGGTGCAATACCGCCCCCTGAAGATTTGCAACCAATCGGCCGCTAGCATGGGGTGTCAATCAACCCGATCATATTCGATCGGGTTGATTTCTGTCCGTGGCCTCTGAGCAGGCAGACAAGTTATGGAGCAGTGGTCTTTAAGTGCATGGCGTCGGTCTCTGCACACAGACCAGTTCATCAATAGCTCCATATATGACAGCAGCACTTCTCATGACTAAGATTATTTGGATTGAAACATTGTCTGTTTATCTATCAATGTTTTTCTAATAAAGAACCTTTATTAGAAAGAGAGAAAAGCTGTTGTCATATATGGAGCTATTTAAGTGATATTGCACAGGGGGGTACTCACTTCTGTTTTATGTATATATATGTATATACAGCATATATATATATATATATATATATATATATATATATATATATATATATAAATATGTGTGTGTGTGTGTATATATACAGTATATGTATATGGCTGAGAATGGCTCATAGGTGTATATATATATATATATATATATATATATATATATATATATAGTGTATCTCACAAAAGTGAGTACACCCCTCACATTTTTGTAAACATTTTATTATATCTTTTCATGTGACAACACTGAAGAAATGACACGTTACTACAATGTAGAGTAGTGAGTGTACAGCCTGTATAACCGTGTAAATTTGCTGTCCCCTCAAAATAACTCAACACACAGCCATTAATGTCTAAACCGTTTTCAACAAAAGTGAGTACACCCCAAGTGGAAATGTCCAAATTGGGCCCAAAGTGTCAATATTTTGTGTGGCCACCATTATTTTTCAACACTGCCTTAACCCTCATGGGCATGGAGTTCACCAGAGCTTCACAAGTTGCCACTGGAGTTCTCTTCCACTCCTCCATGATGACATCACAGAGCTGGTGGATGTTAGAGACCTTTCGCTTTCCTACCTTCCATTTGAGGATGCCCCACAGATGCTCAATAGGGTTTAGGTCTGGAGACATACTTGGCCAGTCCATCACCTTTACCCTCAGCTTCTTTAGCAAGGCAGTGGTCATCTTGGAGGTGTGTTTGGTGTCGTTATCATGTTGGAATACTGCCCTGCGGCCCAGTCTCCAAAGGGAGGGGATCATGCTCTGCTTCAGTATGTCACAGTACATGTTGGCAATCATGGTTCCCTCAATGAACTGTAGCTCCCCAGTGCCAGCAACACTCATGCAGGCCCAGACCATGACACTCCCACCACCATGCTTGACTGTAGGCAAGACACACTTGTCTTTGTACTCCTCATCTGGTTGCTGCCACACACGCTTGAGACCAAGATAAACTTATTTGGTTCAGATGGTATCATCGGACCACAGGACATGGTTCCAGTAATCCATAACCTTAGTCTGCTTATCTTCAGCAAACTGTTTGTGGGCTTTCTTGTGCATTATCTTTAGAAGAGGCTTCCTTCTGGAACGACAGCCATGCAGACCAATTTGATGCAGTGTGCAGCGTATGGTATGAGCACTGACAGTCTGACCCCCCGCCCCTTCAACCTCTGCAGAAATGCTGGCAGCACTCATACGTCTATTTCCCAAAACAACCTCTGGATATGAAGCTGAGCATGTGCACTCAACTTCTTTGGTCGACCATGGCGAGGCCTGTTCTGAGTGGAACCTGTCCTGTGCTGCAGCTCAGTTTCAGGGTTTTGGCAATCTTCTTAAAGCCTAGGCCATCTTTATGTAAAGCAACAATGTTTTTTTTCAGATCCTCAGAGAGTTCTTTGCCATGAGGTGCCATGTTGAACTTCCAGTGACCAGTATGAGAGAGTGTGAGAGTGATAACACCAAATTTAACATACCTGCTCCCCATTCACACTTGAGACCTTGTAACACTAATGAGTCACATGATACCAGGGATGGGAAAATGGCTAATTGGGCCCAATTTGGACATTTCCACTTAAGGGTGTACTCACTTTTGTTGCTAACGATTTAGACATTAATGGCTGTGTGTTGATTTTGTTTGAGGGGACAGCAAATTTACAATGTTATACAGGCTGTACACTCACTACTTTACATTGTAGCAAAGTGTCATTTCTTCATTGTTGTCACATGAAAAGATATAACAAAATATTTAGGGGTGGTCTCACTTTTGTGAGATACTGTATATATATATATATATATATATATATATATATATATATATATATATATATAAAATGTATGTGTGTGTTTGTATCTATATTTGTATGTGTGAATGTGTATATATATATATGTGTACATACATATATACATACATGCAAACAAATATATACACACACTATATATATATATATACACACACATATATATATATATATATATATATATATATATATATATATTTACACCATTGAGCCCTTCTGAGCCAAACACCTTGACATAAAACATATTCCCTTTAAACACTTTTTAAACATTTATTCAAATAATACATTATTATTATTATTATTATTATTATTATTAGGTATTTGTAGAGCGCCAACAGATTCCGCAGCGCTGTAAACATAGTCGGTGTACAGGATAGCTTTGTAGGGGTCAAGTGGGTAGAGGGCCCTGCCGAGAGTTTCACTGTTGTAGTCGGCTCTTATGAAGCGATCTGTAAACAGCTGGGCCCATAGGCTTACAATCTAAGGGGTTCAAGGGGAAAGCAATGGTGTTAGGAAAGGTTGTATGCATCCCTGAATAGTAGAGTTTTTAGGGAGTGCTTGAAGCTGTTAAAACTAGGGGAGAGTCTTATGGAGCGAGGCAGGGAATTCCACAAGATGGGGGCCAGTCTGGAGAAGTCCTGTAAATAATACATTACTTTTTATGTCTAATATGTATATATACACGAGTATAATAACTCATTTTAATATGTTTTACATGTTTTTGTGATACTTTTAGTCTAGCCCTAACATTTTACCTCAGGTCTTATATCACACTTATGTCAACTTTTATAGCATTGTTATGTGTTGCTCTCAAACGTAACATAAAACTTACATGCGTAACACATAATCACACATTGTAATATGAGTGATGTTTAGCGAGGCTGAGCTATACATTAAAAGTATAAGTTGCACTAAAGAAATTAAAGCTGCAATAAATATTTTCTGGTTATTCTGTTTTATGGATTTTAAATACCATATTACTCACTAATCCTAGCACAGTACTGCGATCTTGACTGCAAACCCTGCACTATCATTAGCGCTCTACTTTAAATCTAGACCATTACATTCAAGTCAGAATGTTAGGTTTGTTGAGACCCAATATCCATGGATCAATTACATCGCCCTTTTGCTTCACCACAATACTATACCATCTCTAGTAAACATTTTTGTGAAAATAATGTACAATTTACCCCAAACCTAGTTTGCTACTCTATTTCTTACTATAGCCCATGTCTATAAAATACTAAAAAAACAGTTCCCATCACTCCCTACTGGTGTCAGAAGAAAAGAAAGCACAACAGTTAACCTTTTCTTTTGCTATTTATATATATATACACATATCTTTACCACTGTTTCTAAATTGAATTCATGATACAGGGAAGATGCTAACAGAAGCATAATAAATATTGCCTGTTCCTTTTATATCCAAGGAATCCATGTTATAGGAGCTAATTCAACATGTCTTAACCCTTTAAACTCCTACACCATCACTAGCCCTTCAACTATTCCATCAAACTTCCATCAAACTTGGCAGGAGGAGAAATACCTTTGAACATCAGGTGATTGGTTTGTTCTTTACAGTGCTAAGTGTACATAAATAATTATTGTATTTTTAGACACATTTATCTAATACATAATGTATTTAGAAAATCACATAATTAATATCATAAATAAAGTAGTTTTTCTTAGCAAACCATGAAATCCCTGGAAGATTGAGAAGAAGCTTTAGGTGATTACAGAGGAATGTAAAATAAGGGAAACTGATCATCTGTAGTATGTGTAGCAGAAGGTAGTACTGTATATGCTTAATTTGCTAGCCATTATTTTTCCTAATATAATTTTTCTATCAGTAGCTATAACATCTGGCTAACCATTTCTAATGTATTTAAGGCATAAGGTATAAGTGAATGTGCTGTTTCTGTTCCATAAATCTTGCGTATTTCTTTCCTGAAGCTTCTAGATAATTTGATTTTGTGCTTTCTTATAAATCAACCTATAATAAATTGGATATATTCAATGAATAAGAAAACACAAAAGATGCACAGGACTTTTGCAGATTAAGAAGTTTTTTTATGTACTTCAATCTCAGTATATGGATTTGTCAAATGTAGTAGTGAGATTAGATATATTCTATCTTAATAGCACTAATGGGATATTTCTCATAATATAACAATTTTTACCAAATGAAATGAAGAAACTTAACCTAAGGGGAAAAAATGTCACTATGCTTGCATGCAAATAACGAGATGATGTTAAACTTTGGTCTGATTTTAAACGAGCACCAGAATGTTGGCTAGAATACATTGATGTTTTTTAAAACTGTCACAATTGTTAATATATAATATAATAATTGGTAGTACAGATAAAACTGGTTAACCCTCAAGGCATTTTGCTGATCCCAATGCCTGAAATATTATAACCCAAATGACAATATAATATCAAGCTAAACAATTATATATATTTTTTAAAGTTCAGCAAAATATTATCCTACAAATATCAGCCCAGCATCTGCAAAAAAAAAGGAAAAACACAAAATGTATGCTTACATGATAACTTAATTTCTTTCATGGTGGTGAGAGTCCTCAAGCTATCACTTGGGGATTTAATCTCCAGTCCACTAGGAGGATGCAAAACTTTCCCAACATATGAAGAGCATTTAATCTCTCTTATTTCCCTGTACATTTAAGTCAAACATATGGATCAGAAAACCGAAATCTCTCCCTTTGATATTCAGACTGTGATACTATCAACTTTATAAAGGTTTGTCTAAGAAAATTGTACGAAAAAATCATTAAAGTGCAGCATGCTGCATGTATCACATAAATGTATCAACAACCATATATTAAGTATATTATTCTTTACTAAAATATAAAAGTAGCATACAATGTTTAATCACGCAAGCTAAAACCGCCACTGGATAGCACTACAGATACAGTATAATAAAAAGATACAATTTCAAACTATTCCTTGAGACTTTTCCTTTAAAAACTGTTCTCGTATAGTATAAATGTCGTTTAGAAATTCAAAATATAGACCTTAATTAGAGTGACCATATTTCCGCTTTAAAAAGGGACACATATAAAAAATAAATATGTCAGGGTTCTTATACAAAACATTTCTTTAAACAGCCCTGACATATGTATTTTTTATGTGTCCCTTTTTAAAGCGGAAATATGGTCACCCTAACCTTAATCCGTACAGAATATAATCCGCTCATACCTTTTAATGATCTTGTTTGCGGTTAAAACAATGATCTGTTTGGCATCTAACCATCAGTTCCAGTGTCCTTACAGCAGTTGAGTTTGTGGTGATGCAAGAAACCATTGGATAACTGGAAAGTGTGTACATTAACAGCACTCAACAACACTCTCTTATTTATTCTTAACTATGTTGCAGTGAGAAGGAGATAGGTGGAAAAACTCCAGAAGGACGGGGTTAAAACTTAACTTTTATTAATAACAAACATAAAAAGAAAAATTGTACTATAAAAACACAGTGGTGTACCTCCCTGTACACCTGGGATAGTGGCTAGGCTATATGTACAGTAATGGTGGTCTTCGGGCAAAGTGGGGTGGAGTACTATACCGTGGATACTCTATACAATACCAGGAAAGTGGAAAATAGGGGGTAAGAAAGGTATGATAAATGGCCAGTAATTGATATAATATGTGGGTGGTATTCCAATGGGCTGAGTAGCCCTTATTATAATTATAAAACTAGTCAGTGCAAGTAAAAAATAGCAGCTTAGTGTGGACTTCCCTACAATTGTGGGATGAAATTATTTTTAACAGTATGAGATCACGTTATTAGGCACTAGGTATCGGTATACAGTGTAATACCACTAACAAAGCTCCCACAATTTCAAATTACAATCTTCACATATGGGGGTGGTTAAATATAATGAGGTAGTCAAAATGGAGCTAACACGTAAGATAAATAATATCCAAAGTTGGGTTTCAAGGTAAACTTGTATATATATGTATTTGTATGAATATCTCATCTATACCCCTCATTAGATAAAACTACCACTGCTTGAACTTTATGATACTTTTATAATGAAAAGGAGAGGCTATAAGGTGGTGCTTTAGGATAAGATGTAACAAAAGGCCTAATTTATAAAAAGTATTAATGTTGGTTGTTATTGCACCAAGCGTCCACCTGTCAAGATGGTCCAGGTAGCCCCAGATATGTGGTTATCTGTACAAATACTCAGATCAGCAATTTCCCAGGGTATCGGGGTAATGGTTTTCTTACTAGCACTATAAAGTAGTGTTATTAGACTCTGGGTAGAGAAATGCGGTAATATCCCGCTATTTATATACCCTATTATTCCCTATAAAAAAAATTTAAGTGGAGGAGTGATAGGATGTATAGTAGTAATATGAGTTAGGCTAGCACAGTAATAGGAGTAGTAACAAGTATGAAATATCCGTATAAACTTGTATGGGTATTATACTTATGTTTACCCTGTGTACATCACAGATAAAATGAACCGTCACTACATGTGCTGAATTATACTTCAGTTTGTGCACTGAGCAACCATATAAATATGCTTCTGGTGGCAAATGAGCCTAACCTATGGAGTACTAGCTATTAGTACATTGAACTATAATATTATGGAGATCTCAGATTATAAATAATGTTATTTATTATTGCGTGCTGGCCAAACAAATCCAGAGGAACACAGAAAGTTTCTGAGATAGATATAGTTCTTAAGTGTGGGTTAAACTTGATCTGGCTGCATTGCCACTTGCATGGTGGTGGTCAGTATAAACAAGTTAAAGGAAACCACAAATGGTAAGGTAATCCCCAAACCGGAGAGGTAATTCTATTAAGCAATTTAGAGTAACCAATTGTACACAAGGTAAAGGCGAGTAGTCAAATATTGTTGATAATATACCATTACATTAGTTAACAAATGCTCAAGCACACCGGTGATTAAACATATAGCGGTGTAGCTGGGCATCTAACCTCAGTAACTGTTTGTACAAATGAGTTAGCTCAGAGATGCAGTATAAAACCCAATAAGGCAGTAGGTTTATAATTATAATTGCCCCAGAGCGTATTTAGATAGTAGTAGCAGCCTGTATAAATAATGCCCTTAAGCCACTAGCATTCAATAATTATAGAAGAAATTATATGAAAATTTGAGCCCAAAAGTTACATTAAGTGGTTAGTACTATCACTACGGTGACACCATTTGTTAGCCAAAATCAAGTTATTGTTAGCATTAACCAAAATTATATTAGGCCACTGGTTTCTTGCATGAATTAGTCTCTCCCTGTGTACAGCACCCGCCTTTCTATATCTGTACAATATTGTCCACTATACAGTAGTACTGGACTAACTAATAACTGAGTTATAGGCAACAACACTAGTAGTGCGATTGTTTATTCTTTGTCTTTTCTGTGTAGAGTTTGTGGTGATCCCACTTCTCTTGACCCAACTCAGTTGTAGCTGCTGCGGAAAAAATCCACCCACATCACAGATGAACTCAGATCTCAGCAGTGAGGAGGAGGCATGTATTCAAAGCATGTTTCTGTGTAGTAAAAGTTCAAATGATACATATGTAAACTAAGTCTCACTCTACATTCAGTAGATTTTTTTTACAATTAGAAATCTCACCACTGAAAATCTGGTGAGACTGGTGAAAGGTGTACCTAACATAGAGGATAGTCCTTTTAAAATTAGAAACTACTGGTGATGTTTACCCATTAAACAGTTTATTCCCATGGAATTTAATAAAGAACAAACAAAACAAAAAAACACATTGATAATAAACCCATAGGAACTGGGGTATGTGGGAATATTGTACATTTGTGTGCAATTTATTATATTATTTATAAAATATTTTACTAGGAAGGATACATTGAGATTTCTCTCGTTTTCAAGTATGTTCTGGGTCCACAAAACATTGCATTGATACAATAGGGTACAATAAAATACAAAAACAATATTAATACATAATATATGCAAAATGTAACATAGAACAGGTAGGGAATATATAATCAACCATGACAGGTGCATTCTGTTTTGATATGTAAAAAGGGATCTCTTAAAGGATTTTAGGCTTAAGGAAGGTTTGAAAGTGTGCGGGAGGTCATTCTATAATTGTGGTCCTCTGTAGGAAAAGGAGGATCGAGCTGCTTTATTTTGTATTGAGGCAAACTAAATAATGTGCTGGTACTGGATTGGAGGTTATAGGAGGTGGGAACAGCAGGGGAGAGCATTCTGCTCAGGTAGGGTGAGAGCTTCCCAGAAAAGCTCTTAAACACAAGGCTGGAAAGATGAAGGGTGTGTCTGGATTCCAGCGACAGCCAGTTTAGTTCTTTTAGCATGTCACAATTGTGGTTCCTGTGAGTTATACAATGTATTAAGTTTATTAAGGTGAGTTTGCAATGTAGGTGCATACACTACATCCCCATAATCCATGATTGGCATCAGCATTTGCTGTACAATCTTTTCCTTTACTGTAGGGCTGAGGCAGCATTTGTTTCTGTACAGGGCACCTAGTTATGGATAGAGTTTAGATGCAAGTTTTTCTACATGGAGGCCAAAAGATAGATTGGGGTCTAGCAACATACCAAAGTATTTGAAAGAGTGGACTGCGGTCAGTGTGCCATTTGATTTTGTTTTGATGCGTAGATGGGAATTTTGTTTGTGTAATTTAGGTACCGTTCCAAAGATCATTGTGACAGTTTTGTAAGTGTTTAGTAAGAGTTTGTTTTTTGAGATCCATTTTTCTACCTCTGTGAACTGGTCTTGGAGCACTGCCTCAAGCTGCGGCAGATCGGATTTGCTTGCATAGATTACCGTGTCATCTGCGTACATGTGTACAGTTGAGGATTTGCAGACTTTAGGCAGATCATTTATAAATAATGTGAATAGAAGGGGGCTGAGAATGTAACCTTGGGGAACACCACACGTGACTGGGAGAGGGAGGGAGTCACTGTCAGAAATGTAGACATATTGTGATCGATCCAATACATATGATCAAAACTAGGTTAGCGGACGATCACCAATACCTGAGTTTTTTAGTTTGAGCAGTAGTATGTCATGGTCCACTGTGTTAAAGGCCTTTGCAAAATCAAGGAAAATTGCTCCAGTTAGGTCTCCTTGTTCCATGCCAGTTTGGATGTCATTGCAAAATTTTAAGAGGGCAGTTGTAGTGGAGTGATTCAGGTGAAAACCTGATTGATCAGGGGTCAGATAGTTAGATTGTTGGTAATACTCACATAGTTGCATATGGACGCATTTTTCTAAGATTTTTGACAAAACTGGGAGCAATGATATTGGGCAATAGTTAGTAACCAAGGTTAACTCACCACTTTTATGGATAGGCACTACTCTTGAAGTCTTCCAAAGTTTGGTTATGTATCCAGACACCAAGGATTGGTTAATTAGGGTTGTGACAGGTTTAGCAATTGCCGGCGCACTGTGCTTAGACAGCATTGCTGGGATTTAATCAGGTCCAGACTGGTTTTTCATTTTTAGATTAGTAAGGTGTTTCCTAATGACATTGATGGGTACAGGTCTAAAATTGAACGTCTCTATATTGTGTCTTTGCAGATTTAGTGGGGCCTGATCCACATTTGTAGTTTCAGGATGAGTGTCATTTATTAGTTTGTCAATCAGGGTGGTGGAGCATCTGACAAAATAATTGTTAAAGGCATTTGCTACTTCTAAGGGAAGTTGCAGGGTTTGGTTGTCCACTTTATTTATGACTTTCCAAAACTTTCTAGGGTTTGATATGTTATTGTTCAGATTTTCATAGAAATATTGGGCCTTAGCCTATTTTGTTTGTTTAGTGCATATATTTCGCCATTGTCTATATACACAGTGATCGTTCATAGAACCAGTATGCTTGAACTTTGACCACAATGAGTCCCGAAACTGGTACATTTGAATGAGGTCAGCTGTGATCCAATTCATATGCGCTCCTTTTACTCTCACCTTACACAGCGCGGCATGTAAATTTCAAACTTGTAGGAGTTTGGACTGAAAGAATTCAACTGCAGAGTCTAAATCTGGGATAAGGTTTAATCTGTGCCAGGGGAGGTTCTTGATGTCATTTAGAAATGATTGAAGATTAAATTTTTTGAAGGACCTGGTGATTTTTACCTTGGGAGAGGATTTAGTAGCCTTTATTTTGCGCACGCAGTACACTAAGCAGTGGTCACTGAAACTGTTAGGGAAAACACCTGCCTCCTGGATTTGGTCAGGAGAAGTGGAAAGAATCCAATCAAATAGGGTGTGGTTATGGCTTTTAATGTTTATGCGAGTTGGGGAGGAGATTAATTGCGTTAGCTGCAAAGTCTTAAATGTTGAGCAAGAACTACTGTTTTTATGATTCAGCCAATCAATATTAAAATCTCCAAGGACCAAAATTTCACTTTTTGGGTTTTGAGCTATGGTTTCACTAATGAAATGTGCTATGTCAGAAAGGGAATGCACAGGGGAGCTAGGTGGGCAGTAGATTTCTGCAACAATGATTGATTTACTGCACAGGATCTCAATTGTGCCAGAAAGGAAATCAAAGGTGGTAGGAGAGCTGAATTTATGTAAGGGGGTGTACTTTATGGAATTGTCAACATAAATTACAATGCCGCCTCCTCTTTTTGCTCTGTCATTTATATGGCATGAATACCCATGTATTACAATGGCAGAGTCAGGTATTTTTGCGGTTAACCACGATTCAGAGATCACAATGATTTCGGGCTTGTAATGTGAACACCATGCTTGCAGTGCATCAATTTTTGGTAGTAAGCTGCGGATATTACAGTGCACAAAGGAGAGGCCTTTTTTAGCTGGAAGGCTAGGAATGGAATTTGTTGGGGGACCAGGGTTAGACTCTACAACATTTGCAGGAGCAAGTAACATAAGGAATAGGAATTTGGACATAATTTTTGTTTGGCCATAAAGTGAATGGGATACTTTATAATTTTGTGAGGTGGGGGTAGGAGGACTATTTTTTATAAATCTCCACCAGCACTCAGCAGATAAGTTACAGCAACAGAGCAGGCCATAGTGTATGATAATTTGTTTTCCAGTTTGAGGTGTGTGCTTATGGCGGTAGTGATGTGAACAAAATTGGAGTGAAAAAAGGGTTATCATGAATAACAGTATGGTCATATTTGGATTCATGTTAGTGGTATGAGGTGTGTAGATGAAAATAAAACACAAATAGTAAAAAAATTAAATTAAAAAAGAAATAAAAAGTATATAATATTGATGTGTGATATATAGCTACTTGTAGGAAAAGAGGGTATGTATTCTATAGGGTTAAGTGAATGGAAGGATGTGCTAATCAATGTTTGCACCTGTCATTTCAGGAGCATGAAAGTTGTGTGGGAGACTATCTATAAATGAGAAAATTAGCTTGGGGTGGATGGAGTAGGGTGTGAGGTAAGCTGTCTTCCAGAAGGCTACCTGTTAGTTAGCAGAGGGCAGTTGAACAGCTGAGTGTAAAAGTCTGTATTGCTTGTAGTTCTAAGGCAGGATATATTTTAAAATCAAGCTCAGGGAGAGAGATATATTAGGGTTATGATGGGCCTGCAACAAAGTTTTAAGGAATGGGGAGGGTGCATTTATGGACATTTGAGCTAAGGGTCATTCAAGCAAAAACAAAAGATCAAAAATTACAGAGATAAGACAGAGATATCCATGTGGGAAAATAAAACCATTAAACAAATAACAAGACAGATATATAGGCCTGAGCTGCTTAAAGGGACATTATACACTCATTTTTTATTGGCATAAATGTTTTGTAGATGATCTATTTATATAGCCCATAAAGGTTTTTTTTTTTAATGTATAGTTTTGCTTATTTTTAAATAACATTGCTCTGATTTTCAGACTCCTAACCAAGCCCCAAAGTTTTATGAGAACTCAGCTACCTTCTCCAGCTTGCTCCTGTTTGTGTAAAGGGTCTTTTCAGATGCAAAAGAAGGGGGAGTGTCTTATTTCCCACTTACAGTGGTGTTCCAGTAACCTTTTAAACAGAGCTAAATTGGAAGCTTCTAAGTAAGTTTTTAAACAATTTTTATACTGGATTTTTAGATCGGTATCTGTGCATCTTATTCTTTATAGTAGTGTCTACTACATGCAGTTATATGAAAATGAGTGTATACTGTCCCTTTAAACTAACTTTTAACATAATGGACAGACATAAAGTTGATAAAATATGCAATGTGCTAGAGGTATGCAAATTATGACTTGCACAGCCTGTAGTTACAAAGTCATGGTAATATATACATTTATATATATGTGTGTAGTATACTGTTAAATATTATAATATGTATGTAAGGATTAAAGCGTAATTGGCGATTGCGCTAGGGCTAACACAATTTTGCTCAACTTGTAATATCAGCATAATTAAAAAGGCTCGTAAAAAGAGGATATTGCTTGCGCAAAACAATTTGCGCCTCACTTGTAATCTAGCCCTATATGTATGTATGTAGTATACTGGTAAATACCATAAAATATATGTAAAGTTTTTTTGTTATTTAAATAAATGTGTTTTTAATTTAGGTGTGCTCATTTCTTTTCAGGTAGAAGATTTTGTGCACAGGATATTAATATTCTATAGAAGACAGTAGCCGCATCTTTTTTGTTTTAGAAAAGTGCATTTTTCACATTTCAGAAATGACCGCTTTTTAAAATATTCTATTTTAATAGCCGCTATAAGTTAACACTGTACTGAATGTGTTATTCTTCTAATATTGTGGCTACACTGTAACAAACATGTTATTAATATAGAAATAAATATTAAAAAAAGTCTTCAATTCTAAAATTACATAGTGCAAAGCTGACCCCCCCACATTTTTATAAAACACAAAAGCAGTGGCTACTGTCTTCTATGGGATATTAAAATACCCTAAAGGAAATAGTCTTCCCAAAAAGAAAAAGCACACCAAAAGTTAAAAACACATTTATTTGCATAACAAAAATACTTTACAAACATATTATAATATTTAACAGTAAATTACATGCATATGCTAAACCGCATACACATGCACAATATACCCACAACCTCCCAGCTTCTATAGACTTATTATTCATATCTTAGTTTCAATATTGTCTTTTAACAAATGGGGTTGAGTTTCTGTTGACACATTTAAATTGTATTGTCATTCAATACTGTTTAAAGCGATCATTTACATAACATCATCAATTCAGGTGGCGGTACTGGTTTTACAATTCCACCAGAGAGAAGCATCGCCTCCCCCAGGAACGTATAGTAAAGCACTCAAATAGGTAACTGTACATTTATTCAAGTGAGCGACGTTTAGGGGCTCCTGCCCCTTTCTCAAGCTAATTTCATTATACAAAGTACAACATTTATAGACAAACCACTTACAAGAGGTGATCAATCATTGCATAGTGGAAGTGGTTACTGAATGCTGATGCCATTACTGACACTATCCATATCTAGTGCATATTTACCTTTAACCATTTCATCCCTATTTAGGAAAGGACCACCTCATTAAAATCAATTGCAGCAAATTGCTTATTCATGCCAAGGGAGAAGGCCCACTCACCTATCATATATTTTTGTTTGTTTTATCATCTATGCATATGCACTTCCAATATACACAAATCCCACTTTTTTTTTTCTAGATAAATGTAAGCAAATCAAATTCCCTGTGCAAACCCTTAGGGTACATTGTATTTAGAAGCCAAATCCACCTAGCTTCTCTATTTAATACATCTTTAGCCCTATTTCACCCTCTTATTCTTTTTGGGCACTATCAATAACCATAAACCTAAGTTGACTAGCTTGGTGACCCATCTCCAAAAAATGGGCAGGGATGGGGAGGTGGGATGTTTTTTCATTCCTAATTGTCAACTTATGTTGGCATATGCGTTCCTTAATTTTTTGGGTCGTCTCACCGACATGTAAAAGCCCACATAGGCACTTAAGGGCATATACCACATAAGTCAAATCACAGGTAAACTGCCCCAGAATATGGTACTTTCTACTTGTGTGTGGATGGGAAATGACCCCTCCCTTAATGAAACTGTTACACTTAATGACCGCCCCTGCCCATTTTTTGAAGATGGGTCACCAAGCTATTCAACTTAGGTTTTTGGATATTGAAAGTGTTCCAAAAAGAACAAGAGGGGGAGATGGGGCTAGATATTTATTGAATAGAGAAGCTAGGTGTATTAGGTGTCTAAATACAATGTACCCTAAGGGTTGGAACAGGGAATTTGATTTGCTTCCATTCATCTAGAAAGAAGAAAAAGGGGGATTAGTGTATATGAGAAATGCATATGCATAGATAATAAAACAAACAAAATATATGATAGGTGAGTGGGCCTTCTCCTTTGCTATGAAAAGCAATTTGCTGCAATTGTTTTTAATGAGGTAGTCCTTTCCTAAATAGGGAGGAAATGTTTAAAGGTAAATATGAGCTAGATATGGGTGATGTCAGTAATGACATCAACATTCAGTAACCACTCCCACTATGCATTGATTGGTCACCTCTTGTAAGCGGTTTGTATTTAAATGTTGTACTATGTGTATAATGAAATTAGCTTGAGAAAGGGGCAGGAGCCCCCAGACTTTGCTCACTTGAATACAGTTACCTATTTGAGCGCTTTACTATACGTCTCTGTGGAAGGCGATGCTTCTCTCTGGAGGAATTGTAAAAGCAGTAACGCCACCTGCATTGGTGATGTAATGTAAATGATCGCTTTAAACAGTATTGAATGACAATAGAATTTACATGGGTCTACAGCAACGCAACCCCTTTTGTTACAAGACAATAGTGAAACTAATATATGAATAGAAAGCTTATAGGAGCTGGAGGATTGTGGGTATATTGTACATGTGTATGCATTTTTCTATATGTATGTAATATACTGTTAAGCACTATTATATGTTTGTAAAGTATTTTCGTTATGCAAATAAATGATTTTAACTTTTGCTGTGGTCTTTTCTTTTAAGGAAGACTATTTTGTGTAGAGGATATTAATATTCCATAGAATACAGTAGCCACAGATTTTGTGTATATAAAAATGTTTTTATTTCAGCTTTGCACTATGTTAAACGTGTTTTTTTTTTAAATTGATGACATTTTTAATATTCTTTTTCTATATTAGTAACACATTTGTTACAGTGTATCTACAATATATGAGGTATAACACATTCAGTACAGTGTTAAATTATTCTATTAAAATAGAATTATTAAAAAGCTGTCAATTCTGAAATCTGAAAAACGCTCTTTTGTGAAACATAAAAAGATGTGGCAACTGTCTTCTATAGAATATTAATATCCTGTGCACAAAATATTCTTCCTAAAAAGAAATGAGCACACCTAAATTAAAAACACATTTATTTAAACAACAAAAAAACTTTACATATATTTTATGGTATGTACCAGTATACTACATACATACATATAGGGCTAGATTTCATGTGAGGTGCAAATTGTTTTGCGCAAGCAATATCCTCTTTTGCGAGCCTTTTTTAATTATGCTGATATTACAAGTTGAGCAAAATCGCGTTTGCCCTACCGCAATCGCCAATTACGCTTCAATCCTTATCACGATCTCAGAGCTGTGATTAACTGTTTTCCAAAACAAAAAACTTGCGCAAAACACTTCAAAAATACATTACAAAGTACACTTACACTCATATTACCACTGTCAAATAAAACATTTTTTTTTTAAAATATTGCAGACAAAAGTTATAAGGGCTCATAGATATGAGATCTTGGGTGTTAGAAAACAAAGCAGCCAAAGTACTAACATAGAGATAGATACAGATACATTGCTTAAGATGTATTTGTTGTATTTGTATGTATATACATATGTCTAAATATACGTACATATATTAATGCACTTATATGTGTATATATGTATTGACAGTCATATATACACATATAAACACATAAATATACATGTACACATAAATAGGCATATATATAAGTGCATTAGATCCCTTTACCATTAAGTAGATGAAAAGATGTAAAAACATATATATGCCATATTCATATTTAATAAAGGTTTTAAAGTGAATGTCAATTTTTCCGTTTTGTGTAATCTAGTTTTGTAGTCATTACTGAGATTAAGCATACCGCCGCAATAAATTTCTAATAAAATGTGTATTTTATTTTTTATTTTAAATATTGCATATCGCTCATTCGCTTACCCGCTCCTCCCACTCACTGCTTCCTACTTTTCATCCATATTACGTAAACAGCGGTCCCACCCGCTGTTTACGTATAGGCACTGCGCGCTCCCGTGTCTATTTTACATTGCGCATGCGTTACTCTTGTTTACGCTGTATAGGAAATGAAAGGAATCCATATAAGAATGTAACGCTAGCCGTGTTTATTAGTATTGCGCATGCGCGAAATGTGCACGAGCTTACAGTAGATTAGCTCGGCACCAAAGACGAACGCATATTACGTAATGAGAAGAGGGTGGGTCCCCCCGTGGTTAGAGCCGTTATTGGCTATTAAGAAATCAATCAAAAAGATGAGCAAAAGAGCACGAATGCCGGGCGGAGGACGGTTTAGCCGCAAATTGATATAAATTTATGAAAATAAAGGTATACATTTAGAAAATTTCAATTTGATGAATGAAACTCAGGTTTTTTTTTTATATTTGATAGACTGCTGTTTAGAACGAAGGCTGAGTTTACATTCACTTTAAGTATGTATTTACTGTAAATATTTCACATTTACTAATGCAAATTTGCTATGTTGTTTGCACGATGGGTGCTTTTTTACAACGTTTTTTTCTCTCCATTGACTTCTACGGGGAATGTGAAAATGCAATCATATTTGTACTATCTCTGGGGGGTTTTTTTCTAAAAAAATTTCTCCATTGATTTCTATGGGGGAATACATGCACGGACACGCAAAAACTTAAGTTAGGATTTTTGCGCTATTCAGGTTACCGCTTGTGCAAAATAATTTTTTTGGGAACTTGTAATATGAACGCAACCCGACTAGCATAAAAAGCTTAACTCTAGCTGAGTTTTTGCAATCGCTAAACAAAAAAAAATACAGTGCAACTTGTGATCTAGCCCATAATAAATTGAACACACATACAATTTACCCACATCCCCAGCTCCTATGGGTTTATTATCAAGTGGGGTTTTTTTGTTCTTTTTTAAACAATGTTGATTGTATATTTATATGCATTTTATGGATGTTTAATGGGAGTAGCCTGTATTTTAATGGGGAAACATCACCAGTAGTTTCTCATTTTAAAAAGACTATCCTCTATGTTAGATGCACCTTTTTACCCATACCAGTCTGACCAGCTCCTAACTGCTAAGATCTCAGTTCATCAATGATGTGAGTGGATTTTTGCGCAGACAACTATCATCAGGAAGGAAAGGTCCGCCTACTTTTTGCAAGACTGATAAAACAAAAAAGGCCTTTTCTCGTGGGTCTGTGAATTATTTTATCGGACTAAAGGTGTCACACCATAACCTTATAGCACCAACCCAATAAAAAATAGCCTATTGGAATGCTTTTGGTGATTAAACTTCAATTTCCTATCCAGAAGATCTTTTAAAGAAGTACTATCTCCTAAACGAATGCTAGTTTGCTTTGCAAGAGTGGAAATAGCATTGTCTATTTTGTGAATAGTTTTGCAAGGTTCTACTTTCATAGTAGTGAATGGGGATATATTTTTTATTTTTGTGGAAGGCACAAAAGGAATTGCGGGTTTATTCAATTCCTTTGAAATTACTTCTGAAATAGCTTCTGGAACATGAAAAACCTCTAATGAATTAGATGAATGGCTAAAATAATAAATCAAGTTGCTTAACTGACTTTTATTCTAAAGATTCAGGTTCCCGAACATTAAGGGTTAGTAAAACCTCATGAAGTAAATCAAAAATATAGGTTAGATTGGGTATAAAGACTTAGTGCTCCTGTGAGAGGTGCCTTATGAGATGAAACCCATAGAAATATAACACTCTGCAGGTAAATGTATATGCTTGCCTGGGAGAGGCATTAAAGCCAATACCTCAGAGATGGTAGAGTGCACACATTGTTTAAAACTAGTAGACAAATCAAGCTAACTTCCCTGAAAGTACCTATTGAAGGGTGAAACTGACCTAGTATAGAATTGATGGGGAAACCTGTCTAATAGTATCCATACAGGAATTGCATAATTGAGCTGGGTGATACACCATAGAAACAATTGCAGCAAGGGATATGGAGATATCCCCTCTAATGGGTCAGATTAAAATGATCCAATAGAAATTCAGTTTACTCAATTTAGAAAAGTACTAATAGTCAGAATTTGAGCATAGAGAAAATAAGTGGTAAATGCACACACAAATAAATCCAGGCAGCTATAAAATAACTTTTTAAAACCCCCAGATAATAAATGGCTAACAAAGATAATATGCAAGACTGAGAAGGTTAACTATCAATAAGTGTATGTAATGCTTGCTATGCAAGTCCAGAGACACTCTGCCATTGTGAAAACCCCTCTTTTACTGTTTCCCAAAATACAGCACTAAAAATACTGAATAAAAGTATATCATATAAGGGACAGTAAATCGCACAATAAACTTTCATGATCCAGATAGGGCATGTAATTGTAAACAACTGTTCCATTTACTTTTATCATCAAATTAACTTTTTTCTTTTGGTATTCTTTGTTGAAATCTAAACCTGCAATGATTTGCAACACGTGAAGAGTTCAGTGGAACACAACTGCAGATTATGTGTAGAGAATTTTGTTTGTGTCACTCCTCTGAAGTTTGAGAATACTATGGTAAGTGAAAGTGTCCCAAACATATTTCAGAATGAATGAGGTTTATAAGTAACACCAGGTGGTGTGCCTTTAAGACAGGAAGGAATGATTCCCCCTGGGAGGTCTTTTGTAATAGATGTTAGTCCATACAGTCTATTGTAACATTTCCCGAACTACAATATAATTCACAGGTGCTGAACAAGTTAACATTCTTTGGTAAGAGATTCACAGTTGTTAAACAAATTGGAGTTTGTAATCAGAAAGGAAACTTACAGAGTTCAGGACCTGCAAGCTGCAGAGAGTAAAAGCATGGAGGAGGAGGAGGAGTTTTATTGTTCAGTGAACAGCTTCCTTGATTACAGGTGAGCTAGTGATGTCAGAGCAGGTGATGTACTGTTGCAGTTTCAATATAGCAGAGAAAACAAAGAAATCCTTACTGACAAACTAGCAGGTAATCTTTGGTGCTGTTCAGAACAGCTGTTGTCCGGTCTTTAAGAAGCTGTAAGTTGATTTTAAGTGAAGGTTCCGGTAGCACTTCAGAAAGTATAAATACAGAGTTTTTCACCCTAGAACTTATAACAAGCAAAATAGAAAAGTTAGTCTCTGGAAAAGTTTCACACAAATGTAATCCAGTGCAAGGCTCAAGTTAATGCAGCTGACAGGTTGCACAGCAACAAAACACTAAGCACAATGCTTAGGGAGGAAGTTACCTATAAAGGTAAAGTGGGCAGGTCCCAAAGACAAACAGGAGATTTAAAGGAAAAGTACTTCAATTACATAAAATCCCTGACAAAACCTAGGTAGGCTCATATGCTAATTTCTAGAGCCCTTGAAGGCCACCTCTTATCTCAGTGCATTTTGACAATTTTTCACAGCTAGAGGGAGTTAGTTCATATGTGTCATATAGATAACATTGTGCTCACTCCTGTGGAGTTATTTATAAGTCAGCACTGATTGGGACTCCCCAGGGTCATAATTCAAATGCATTCAGAAAGAGAAGCACTCTACCATGAACAAACAACAGCCCAGTAGTTTGTTCTGTGAAAAGTTACAACTTAGGAGCAGCCTCTTTTAGCCCAATTGTGCTTTTCACAGAGGATCATTTTCCTGAAGTATATCAGTCTAATCCCTCCTAGTAAGGTCTGTCCAGCACGAAATACCAGGCAATTCTCCTCTGAATAAAGAACATGACAACCCCAGACAATCGTTTAGGCCTTCTTTGGGTCTCGTCGGTGAGGTGCAGGCACATCCCTCTAAGCACATTGGGCAAGTAGTCCACTTCTGGTTTCCACATCACACTTAGGGAGACTTGGGATTTCAAGTTCCTACTTACCTGTCAACACTCACTCCATGCTTACTAAGATGCAAGATACCTGCTTCTAGTAGAAGAGCCTATTCTTTGTAGTATGCACAGTGATGCAGGATCTGGATAGTACATAGAAATGCCAACAGGAGGAGGCTGAAGGATTAATCTCAGCAACACCTATAGCAGAGTAGTGACAAACCCCCAGAAGGAGAATCTGTATTTGAAGCACTTCAAATGTTCACCGTCTCCTTTGAAGGAAAAAAATAAGACTGGGGTGTACATGGAAGTTTAAGAGATTCAAATCTCTTGGTATATTGAGTATTTTTTAATTAAAAAATCCCAGTGGAAAACTGTTCACATTCTTAGGCAAGAAAGAGTCATAACATATATAAATCAAGCTTCATCATAGCTCCATATCAATTCAGCAAAAAAATACAATAGGAAGGAATATAGGGAATATAGTATAAATACATTTTATTAAAAAACACACATAGTTGATGTTATATGAGTATTAGACTTGTTTGATATATTTATTTGTTGTGTGCTAGGTTTTCTACCGGTCGCTGTATCTACAATATCTTCCCAGAAATTATCATCATCATTAAACTCTACATCAGATGGTCTTATTTTTTTATTTTGTTATTGTCTACATATTTTCAAAGTTTTCTATTTTTCTTTTATTTTCTTTATCTAGTGATTTGAAGTGGACACCCTGCTTGAAGTAGTAATAACTTTTTTTCCGATGTCTGTAACTTGTTCTCTAAAAGTGTTGACTTTCTTTTGTCTATAGTTAAGAAGTATAAATATTATTTCAAAGACCATTCTTCTAAAGCCGTGTCTTATTCAGACAGGAGTTTAACTTCTGATTCCTCAATGATTTCTCTAAGTTATTGCTGTTATGCAAATTCAGACAAAGTTGTTTTCTGCTCATGTTTCAAACAAATTCTTTGGAATAGTACTAGTTAAAATTTCTGTTAGTATATTTATTTATTCATTTATAGATTATTATTTTTTTTTTCACTTAACCAATAAAACATCAATTTATATGTGCAAAATGTTACATTTTTTTAAAAACATTACGGCTAGATTTAGAGTTTGGTGTTAGCCGTCAAAACCAGCGTTAGAGGCTCCTAACGCTGGTTTTGGGCTACCGCTGGTATTTAGAGTCAGTCAGGAAAGGGTCTAATGCCCACTTTCCAGCCGCGACTTTTCCATACCGCAGATCCCCCTACGCCATTTGCGTATCCTATCTTTTCAATGGGATCTTTCTAACTCCGGTATTTAGAGTCGTGGCTGAAGTGAGCGTTAGAAATCTAACGACAAAACTCCAGCCGCAGAAAAAAGTCAGGAGTTAAGAGCTTTCTGGGCTAACGCCGGTTTATTAAGCTCTTAACTACTGTGCTCTAAAGTACACTAACACCCATAAACTACCTATGTACCCCTAAACCGAGGCCCCCCCACATCGCCGCCACTCTATTAAAATTTTTTAACCCCTAATCTGCCGACCGCACACTGCCGCCACCTACGTTATCCCTATGTACTCCTAATCTGCTGCCCCTAACACCGCCAACCCTATATTATATTTATTAACCCCTAATCTGCCGCCCCCAACGTCGCCGCCACCTACCTACAATTATTAACCCCTAATCTGCCGACCGGACCTCACCGCTACTATAATAAATGTATTAACCCCTAATCCGCCTCACTCCCGCCTCACTAACCCTATAATAAATAGTATTAACCCCTAATCTTCCCTCCCTAACATCGCCGACACCTAACTTCAAGTATTAACCCCTAATCTGCCGACCGGACCTCACCGCTTCTCTAATAAATGTATTAACCCCTAAAGCTAAGTCTAACCTTAACACTAACACCCCCCTAAGGTAAATATAATTTAAATCTAACAAAATAAATTAACTCTTATTAAATAACTTATTCCTATTTAAAGCTAAATACTTACCTGTAAAATAAACCCTAATATAGCTACAATATAAATTATAATTATATTGTAGCTATTTTAGGATTAATATTTATTTTACAGGCAACTTTGTATTTATTTTAACCAGGTACAATAGCTATTAAATAGTTATTAACTATTTAATAGCTACCTAGTTAAAATAATTACAAAATTACCTGTAAAATAAATCCTAACCTAAGTTACAATTAAACCTAACACTACACTATCAATAAATTAATTAAATAAAATACCTACAATTAAATCTAACACTACACTATCAATAAATTAATTACATGAAATACCTACAAATAAATACAATTAAATAAACTAACTAAAGTACAAAAAATAAAAAAGCTAAGTTACAAAAAATAAAAAATTAATTACAAACATAATAAAAATATTACAACAATTTTAAGCTAATTACACCTACTCTAAGCCAATCGGAATTAAGGTAGGGAAAATCTGATTGGCTGATTGGATCAGCTAATCGGATTGAGCTCGCATTCTATTGGCTGTTCCGATCAGCCAATAGAATGCGAGCTCAATCTGATTGGCTGATTGGATCAGCTAATCGGATTGAACTTGAATCTGATTGGCTGATTCCTTCAGCCAATCAGATTTTTCCTACCTTAATTCCGATTGGCTTATAGAATCCTATCAGCCAATCGGAATTCGAGGGACGCAATCTTGGATGACGTCATTTAAAGGAACCTTCATTCGGACTTAGGACGTCGGAAGAAGAGGATGGATCCGCGCTGGAGGTCTTCAAGATGGAGCCGCTCGTCATCGGATGAAGATAGAAGATGTGGCTTGGATCAAGATCGTTGCCGGTCCGGATCTCCTCTTCTGCCCGGATAGGATGAAGACTTTGGAGCCTCTTCTGGACTTCTTCTTGCCGCTTGATAGAAGACTTCAGCCGGATGATGGATCTCCAGCCCCCGCTTGGGCTTGGATGAAGACTTCGGAGCCTGGAACGATCGGTGATACCTGGCATGATGAAGACAAGGTAGGAAGATCTTCAGGGGCTTAGTGTTAGGTTTATTTAAGGGGGGTTTGGGTTAGATTAGGGGTATGTGGGTGGTGGGTTGTAATGTTAGGGGGTATTGTATGTTTTTTTTTACAGGCAAAAGAGCTGAATTCTTTGGGGTATGCCCCGCAAAAGGCCCTTTTAAGGGCTGGTAAGGTAAAAGAGCTTTTCTATTTTAATTTTAGAATAGGATAGGGCATTTTTTTTATTTTGGGGGCTTTGTTATTTTATTAGGGGGCTTAGAGTAGGTGTGAGTAGCTTAAAATTGTTGTAATATTTTTATTACGTTTGTAATTAATTTTTTTATTTTTTGTAACTTAGCTTTTTTTATTTTTTGTACTTTAGTTAGTTTATTTAATTGTATTTATTTGTAGGTATTTCATGTAATTAATTTATTGATAGTGTAGTGTTAGATTTAATTGTAGGTATTTTATTTAATTAATTTATTGATAGTGTAGTGTTAGGTTTAATTGTAACTTAGGTTAGGATTTATTTTACAGGTAATTTTGTAATTATTTTAACTAGGTAGCTATTAAATAGTTATTAACTATTTAATAGCTATTGTACCTGGTTAAAATAATTACAAAGTTGCCTGTAAAATAAATATTAATCCTAAAATAGCTACAATATAATTATAATTTATATTGTAGCTAAATTAGGGTTTATTTTACAGGTAAGTATTTAGCTTTAAATAGGAATAATTTATTTAATAAGAGTTAATTTATTTCATTAGATTTAAATTATATTTAACTTAGGGGGGTGTTAGGGTTAAGGTTAGACTTAGCTTTAGGGGTTAATAAATTTATTAGAGTAGCAGTGAGGTCCGGTCGGCAGATTAGGGGTTAATACTTGAAGTTAGGTGTCAGCGATGTTAGGGAGGGCAGATTAGGGGTTAATACTATTTATTATAGGGTTATTGAGGCGGGAGTGAGGCGGATTAGGGGTTAATAACTTTATTATAGTAGCGGTGAGGTCTGGTCAGCAGATTAGGGGTTAATAAGTGTAGGTAGGTAGCGGCGACGTTGGGGGCGGCAGATTAGGGGTTAATAAATATAATATAGGGTCGGCGGTGTTAGGGGCAGCAGATTAGGAGTACATAGGTATAATGTAGGTTGTGGCGGTGTACGGAGCGGCAGATTAGGGGTTAAAAATATATGCAGGGGTCAGCGATAGCAGGGGCGGCAGATTAGGGGTTAATAAGTGTAAGGTTAGGGGTGTTTAGACTCGGGGTACATGTTAGGTTGTTAGGTGCAGACTTAGGAAGTGTTTCCCCATAGAAAACAATGGGGCTGCGTTAGGAGCTGAACGCTGCTTTTTTGCAGGTGTTAGGTTTTTTTCAGCTCAAACTGCCCCATTGTTTCCTATGGGGAAATCATGCACGAGCACGTTTTTGAAGCTGGCCGCGTCCGTAAGCACCGCTGGTATTTAGAGTTGCAGTGGCGGTAAATTATGCTCTACGCTCCCTTTTTGGAGCCTAACGCAGCCCTTCTGTGAACTCTAAATACCAGCGGTATTTAAAAGGTGCGGGGGGAATAAAGCCAGCGTTAGATACGCGGGTCGTTACCGACAAAACTCTAAATCTAGCCGTTAATTTTATAATAAACATTTTTTTTTAATAAGGTTTTATAGAGGATTTCAACACGTACAATGACATATCCATGTACATCAAATATCATTTTGTCAATTTTTGCAATATAAGATTATTTTAACAAAAAAAGTTTAGAACAACAAAGATGTTATAGTACAAAGAAAAGTTACAACCTCGTTTTATAGCAAGTATAATATCCTCCAATAACACTTGAGGTCACTCATGGACCTTGAAAAGTTTACAACACTGTAGAGGAGGGATTCTCTCTTATGTATAATTAGTGTAGTGAGATATGTAGGTATGATGCGTTAAATTCATACACTACTACTAGACTTTGTAAGAACTTATTAACATTCTTGTGTAGGTAATATTGCGAGGATAAATAGTTAGGGTGCGGCATAGAAAAGATAATCCGCGTAGTTAGCCCTCCTAGAATAGGATGTCCATTATTATGGGGGGAGGGTGTAAGGTGGATATATTAAATGGGATATATAACTTAGGAGCTAAGAGGTTCATTATGGGCTGGGGAGAAGGTAGATAAATAAATGTGATATGAAGCAACTACTTAGTAGGCAGGCTTTAGTGTCACAGGGCAACATAGTCATATATATATAATCACAGGAACGTATTGGTGAACAAGGGAAAAATAAAAGTGAATTAGTTAATGAGGCTAATGGTATATCTGGCACTATAGAGCCTAGCTCTGTACCTACAAAACTGCCATGGTTCCACATCATGTTAAAAGTATTGCAAATTATGTCTCACGTAAACAATAACACACAAGCAGTACATCAGCTGAAGTGTTGGTACATAGAGAAAGACCTTCTAAAAACACTCCAATCGCTTTGCCACAATACCTAAACATATCTGTCACGTCACAGTCATGTATGCTAAATTAGAGATAAACCTCACATTTGCTGTTTTTTCTTTGAGTGTAGGAGCATAAAAACATAATAGAAGGCGCGTAAGGTTGCTCCTGTTACATAAAATATTAACATTAAAGGGACAGTCAACACCAGAATTTTTGTTGTTTTAAAAGATAGATAATCCCTTTATTACCCATTCCCCAGTTTTGCACAGCCATCACGGTTATATTAATATACTTTTTAGCTCTGTGATTACCTTGTATCTAAGCATCTTCTGACAGCCCCATAATCACATGACATTTTATTTATTATCTATTGACTTTCATTTTAGCCAATTAGTGCAGTGTCTGCCACAATCCATGGGCGTGCTCACAATGTTATCTATATGGTTTACCTGAACTAGCTCTCCCCTATTGTGAAAAGCAAACACAAAAGCATGTGATTAGAGGCGGCCTTCAAGGGCTTAGAAATTATCATATGAGCCTTCCTAGGTTTAGCTTTCAACTGTGAATACCAAGAGAACAAAGCAAAATTGGTGATAAAAGTAAATTGGAAAGTTGTTTAAAATTACATGCCCTATTTGAAACATGAAAGATTTTTTGGGACTTGAATGTCCCTTTAAGGATTTAAACATGTAGTAATAGGCCAAGTAAACCAGATACAAAGAGTAATGATATAATATTTAGCCTCTCAGTAGAATAGCTATGCTTAGAACTATAAATTTGAAATATCATGTTTACACAGTGAGCTAAAGAATACTACAATGTATAGACTACCTAACCTACCTATGCAAATATGCTACTTTTAAGTTCTTAAAAAAACTTTTTTGACTCTAGTAATGGGATAGCTATCACTTGATATTATCTTACAAGGTCTACGGTATATGCTGAGTGAGAGGTTTATAAAAAAACGGGTCTCCAAATAACGGTTCTGTGTTATATAATTGTAAGCAGCAACCTAAGATAATCCAATAATAATATAAGGGTGACCAACATAGTGAATAAAAGAATCCCTGATTTAACATAATTGGATCTGTATATCTGAGAAACCAGCTAAGTAAAGTGGACCAAAGAAATGCTGCATGTCAGCTAACTGTTGATTGCAATGTGAAATAACCTACCTCTTGATGTAGGATGGGAGTTGCAAACTTAATTGCAAAACCTTCCTCACTTACAGATATAGCTATATATATATATGTCTACCACAATTAAATCTTCCACTGTCAGGCTAAAGTGCCTACCTGGTTAGAGAGAAATAGAAACAACTCCAAAATTTAAAGCATAGCAATTGATTAGGCATTATAGTGTAAATAGGGAGTATGGTTTTTCCACAGACTTGGAATTTTTAAACCCTGCTGCCCAGACACGGGCCCTATGTCTAAACAACAGGTAAAACCATTACATGTATAGGTGTGTAATTCAAATAGTTGTTCACTTAACCTCCCTGAGCTATTTGAATAATGTTTTTAATGCCTATTGTGCTAGAAAGAGATCTGAGTTAAAAGATTTAAGCTAAAAGACAATCAGAGAAGACATACCAATAAGCTGTACAAAAAAATATAAACATCAATACATGTGGACATCAGACCTGCCATATAATTTGTTAGTGTCCCTCAATTTGTGGGCTATTTGAAATACCAGTCTGAAGAGATGATAAGAGACACAGTTTGCATATTAGCCTATACCAACTGTCTCAGAAGGAGTTCCAGTGTCACACATAATCTTTCTGGGAGATCCGCCATCTGGGTGAGAGAGACAGTGCAGCGACACAGCGTAAGAAAAGACCCTCAGCCCACTCCAGATCGCAAGGCAAAGGACGATCCCCAAGCCAACTGCCAAAGCTCTCTCCAAATATTGCTGGTCAGCACGCAAGCCTCCAAAGGCAGATATAAATGAGTAGGCAGGTAAAGAGACATACAGCTGCTACTGGAGCACTGAGGTTCCCCCAACATCTCCCTCAAAGCATACGAGTGGGACAGTTGTACGCCATGCTGTAATCTAGATTTCCATGTTGCTCTAGGGCTGCTGCTCAAACCAAGCATGCAGGGAGTTTCGGCAACATAAGGAAAACAAGGTCCTCTCGTGTAGAGACCGTCCCCTAGTTGGTCCGGAAAAGATAAGCCCTCCTCTGTAGTGGGTTTTATGGACGTTCTCTCTTGTATCACGCGTGAAATAGGCTTCATAGGTTGCAGTGCGGTGTTCACACACCATCCCCCACAAACATCCATGTCACCCACAACTAGGTAGGAAGCTTGCCGGTCACACAACTTGCCTGCTCTGGGAACTTGCTTAGGGTGGTCAGGCTTCTGCTCCGGCACGGATCCTCTCGAAGTTAGCTGAGAGCGCTTGCGGTATAACAACTGGTCTGCATCTTCCACTGCTCCAGATATCAGATAGACCTCTCTTTTAGGATGAATCCCAGGTGTAGGAAGTAGCTTGTCTAAGCTGTGAGACATCTTCTCCTGAAAGTCATTAAGCAGTGCTTGTACCTGTCAACAAAAATGTTCCATATCTGGGCATATGAAAAAGGGTTCCATATAGATCAGGCTGCGTCTCTTAGGCCTACAGTCACTATCGCCTCGTGGCCAATTTGGTCTATTAGGGTCTCAAAAATTGCCGTAGTAGCTATACAAAAATTTGCCAGCTGGGTTTTTAGAGTAGCTGATTTCCCTATTTGTAAGTATAGCTCAGGAACTCTGCTTGGATCTGGGAAATATAGCCTTAAATCAATTTGTTTGTCAGGAGCCCATGAACTGCACGTCTTGCTCCCTCTATAGCTGGCTACGTCCCCTTTTATAGATTTTTTTAAAATCTTTTTTTACTTGTGTCAAATAAGCTTTAAATTCAAATTCTGCCATAATTGTAAATAAGGTTAAAAATCAATGCAGCTATAGGCAAAAAAGAGGAAATGTTATATAAACCAAGTGGAATATAAACTATCAGGAAGATTGTAAATAAACTTTACTAGAGGTTAGTATTTTGATAGTAAACCAGAAACGGTGTTTGGAAATATTAAAGCAAAAATGTAATTTAAATCCCAAATTACAATAAGAGTTAATTAAGAGGTATTGTAAATGCAGCATGAAATAGGTATACACGGGTGGACCAGCACAAGTTGAATTTCAAATAGATAAACGAGTGTTCCCTTGAGCGTATGCACTTGCCTCAAATAGTATAAGTGCTATGATTGTGGTGTAAACCAGTGCTGTTACAGCAAGCGTTAATGTGCTTCTAAGAAGTTTGTGAGGCCTCTGTTCCCCAGGCCTTCATGTTGCTTGGGCAGGTATCACTTTGTGTGATATATCACATAAATTGATAAACCCCCAGACAACACATTTCTAATTATTACAGTGGACTCAAAAAAGTTTACAAATGTAACATTGACTTTGGGAATATTGGATAATATATAAAAAGCAACATTAACAAAGAGATAAGAAAACTACCTACTCAATCAATTGAAGTTTAAATAGTAATAATACACACTTTTACACACAAAAAATTGGCCAAATACATAGCCTAATAAACAGGCACACCCTTTACACTGATAATGCCCATGTTCTAATTCATTAAAAAGACATACACACATATCTCTATGGTTTCGGAACACAACAGCATAATTGCATGTGACCTATTAGCACCATTACAGACTATTAAAAGGACTTAATCAACATAGAACCTGTGATGTATTCACTAAACTCTTAAAATCTGCATTTTTTTTTTTGGCATTAATGGTGCACATTTGATTTTTGGATTATGAAATTGGAAGGTTAAAGATGCATATAATGTATTTTTTATTTTCAGATTGTAACAATTCTGATTTTCAATGGTATTAAAGGGACAATCATTTTTGGACTGTGATCATTGTAAAAAAATGCTTACAATACCGACCAACGCTCAGAAATAGTTATCTGCAATAAAACAAGGTCAGGATTGTAAGTAACCCATTAGTTGTTATGTACCTAAAAAGCTGATATGTTATTTTGTATTCTACAGTGCGGCACAATCAATTCATTTATTTTTGTCAGACTCAAAATTATCCACACCATAGGGTCTCAAATTAGTATATGTCATCACACAATGGCCTAGATTTGGAGTTTGGCGGTAGCCGTGAAAACCAGCGTTAGAGGCTCCTAACACTGGTTTTAGGCTACCTCCGGTATTTGGAGTCACTCAAAAAAGGGTCTAACGCTCACTTTTCAGCCGCGACTTTTCCATACCGCAGATCCCCTTACGTCAATTGCGGATCCTATCTTTTCAATGGGATCTTTCTAACTCCGGTATTTAGAGTCGTGTCTGAAGTGAGCGTTAGAAATCTAACAACAAAACTCCAGCCGCAGAAAAAAGTCAGTAGTTAAGAGCTTTCTGGGCTAACGCCGGTTCATAAAGCTCTTAACTACTGTGCTCTAAAGTACACTAACACCCATAAACTACCTATGTACCCCTAAACCGAGGTCCCCCCACATCGCCGCCACTCGATTAAATTTTTTAACCCCTAATCTGCCGACCGCCACCTACGTTATCCTTATGTACCCCTAATCTGCTGCCCCTAGCACCGCCGACCCCTATATTATATTTATTAACCCCTAACCTGCCCCCCACAACGTCGCAGCCAGCTACCTACAATAATTAACCTCTAATCTGCCGACCGCAAAGAGCCGCCACCTACATTATAGCTATGCACCCCTAATCTGCTGCCCCTAACACCGCCGACCCCTATATTATATTTATTAACCCCTAATCTGCCCCCCACAACGTCACCTCCACCTGCCTACACTTATTAACCCCTAATCTGCCAAGCGGACCGCACCGCTATCATAATAAAGTTATTAACCCCTAATCCGCCTCACTCCCGCCTCAATAACCCTATAATAAATAGTATTAACCCCTAATCTGCCCTCCCTAACATCGCCGACACCTAACTTCAAACATTAACCCCTAATCTGCCGACTGGAGCTCACCGCTATTCTAATAAATGTATTAACCCCTAAAGCTAAGTCTAACCCTAACACTAACACCCCCCCTAACTTAAATATAATTTAAATCTAACGAAATAAATTAACTCTTATTAAATAAATTATATTTTTTTATTTTTTGTAACTTAGTTCTTTTTTATTTTTTGTACTTTAGTTAGTTTATTTCATTGTAGTTATTTGTAGGTATTGTATTTAATTAATGTATTGATAGTGTAGTGTTAGGTTTAATTGTAGGTAATTGTAGGTATTTTATTTAATTCATTTAATGATAGTATAGTGTTAGGTTTAATTGTAACTTAGGTTAGGATTTATTTTACAGGTAATTTTTTAATTATTTAACTATTTTAGCTATTAAATAGTTATTAACTATTTAATAGTTATTGTACCTGGTTAAAATAAATACAAAGTTGCCTGTAAAATAAATATTAATCCTAAAATAGCTATAATATAATTATAATTTATAGTGTAGCTATATTAGGATTTATTTTACAGGTAAGTATTTAGCTTTAAATAGGAATATTTTATTTAATAAGAGCTAATTAATTTCGTTAGATTAAAATTATATTTAATTGGGGGGCGGAGCCAACAGCCGAGGCAACCAGAAGCATATCTACTAAGCTCCTGGGCCATACTCTAAAAACTTTCAATAAACGGCTTCTCTTAAGCATTATCCTAAGCTATATATGTAGATGAGAAACTACAGTCCACCTAGTAACTACAGAATCCCTGATTTGTGAAGAATCCTGAAGCGACAACAGTGCTTAACAATCGCCACAGAGGTGAGCTGTCGCGCCAACATGGAAGCGCTGCAAGCATGGGAGCTGAAGACTCAGCAACTTCTGGAGAATCATTATCGTAGCCTTGCGGACAATATATCATCTCTACTAAATTATATATCACAACATAAAAAGGAGACTGAGTCTACTGCCCAGCAATCAATCGCACCTAGAATTCCAGGCAATCAAGCGGGCGGCGCTACAAGCAAGATGGCGGAGAACAGAGCAGTGCTACTGCAGGCCCCTTCTACACAAGGCGCTCACCTTCAGTCTGAAGACATACTGAACCACAGGGTACAGCGTGAAAGTGCCGCTCGAGCCGAGGAGTCAGGTATCCGTAGACAGGGTTCACCACTTGCAGCTCCTGTGTCTACTGGGGTGCAACTGCCATTGCCTGAAGTAACTCACAATGCACAGCATATAGAGACTGACCGCAGAGTAATATCTAAGCCATGCCATACACATGAAGGAGACACGATCACAGCGATGTGCGCTGTGATGAGCGGGGTAAACATAGCACAATATTTGCAAACGGATTGCCCACCTCTGTCCAATCAAGTAAATTCTTGGTCCCGGCACTATATGATAGACCCGGTTATGCCATTAGGAGCGCCTAGATTCATCTGCACAAGGTTGGGCGCCATCACACATGTGCGCAGCAAGGGCCTAGCATCCACACATTGGATTATTCTGGACAAGCTTGGAATTGGTTAGTAAGTGGCAATGCGGCAGATTCTCCAAGTATACTCTGTGTCTTCACAGATTATACATGAACCGATATCATTTGGCCTAAGCTGTGAATAACATTTAACCCATCATGACGATTGAGAGATCTGAAGAATGGGACTTTGGAAAGTATTACAATTGTCTGATAGCCACATATAAACCCCTGTAGACATATAAAACGAAAGCTCAATAATAGTCAAACATGCAAATACTTTATTTAACACCCCCCTGCTTGAATACATAGGCACTTAGATATTGGATATATAGCATCCTAGGGGGTTATGCATAATGCTTTAGTATAAGAATGTTTAGCTTATTGATGTACTTTCTAGATATGTTAAGGTTGATTGTTAGCCTGCTCTGACAACATAAGATCAGTGAACCATCTATCCTATTGTATACTATTTACTAGAGTTTTTGATGCAAATGTCTGCACTCTAGATTAACTTTATTGCAGATGCTATATTTTCTTTGTCTTTCTCTTCCTAACAACTAGTTTTTATGAACGGAAATGTAAAGGACCGTTCTGGGACATTGAGACCTTAATACGTTTTGTATCTCACAGTATAACATTATGTATTGTTCTATAACCTCCCACATGCTGTAGCCATCTTAGCAGAGGGATCACTTTCCAAATAGTCTATATTTGGTCACATATCAATGTATACTGCTTTAATGCTTCTCTGCTCAAATAATAAAGGTCTCTGCATGTAGGGGTAATTATAAGCTCACTTGTTTGTATGACAATATTTTACGCTATGCGGTCTATATATACCTGCGACCTCACTTGAGATTGCACACATCACCGCAAACCGTAATGCATAGTCTCTTTATGTTCCACTAATCTAATCTTAGTCAATGCCGCTTGTAATACATAGCCACATGCAATTTTTATAGCTGCAGCGTTACTACTTTAACTCAGCATTAAGCATTTGTTTATTTGACTTAGTTAGTTAAAATACAGGCTCAGCTTATGTAGAACAATAAATATATTATACCCAGGTAGGCTCCTTAGCCTATACTATCCTTCTGATCGCACTAATGTGGAATATTTATGCAATAGGTTTATATACATGTTTTGGATCTCAGTTGTCAACGTGCTCGACAATTTAGCTAGTTTATATACAAACTCATAACTCTATTTCTCAGGTTTAATGTTTTGTAGATAAGGGGACTCCTAATCATAAATGTAACTGTCTATATTAATGTGGTTATTTATTTGTGACGTCATGCAGCTTTTACAGATGGTACCTGTGGAATGTCATTAATGCTTACCACTTTTGTCCCATGGTGTTTTAATATGTAATCCACATATCTGTGTATGGCCATATTAGAGTAGTGACAACTCAATTAACATAGATGTTAGTCTATCTCTACCTACTGTACTATACACTTAAGTGCTTAATACATAGCCTCACCCTAGTTTACTTTCCATTATTACAGTCAGCATATGGCATAAATTTGCACAGATACTACTCCTCTTTTTTAGTGGGATTGTTTATCTTTGTGTATACATATCTATGTGATACCCTGCAGGATTACACAGTTTATTTTCAAAGTTACCAAGTTTTGAACATTGCAAATATTGGAGATTGGTATTATGCCTACATACGAGGTGATAAACTCTTTTCCTTACTATCTACATCCCTCAGAGGAGTTAACCCCTTTTATATTCATACCAACATGCTGTGTAGATTTATATAAATTTGTTTGGAGCCCAGAGTTAACCTATCCCAAGAGCTATCTTTTGAATTGTTGCATTCTTTTACTTAGCCCGCACATGTTCCCTGCCAATAATGATATACTCCCTATGTAGAATTTACTGGTAGCACGAATCTTCGGTTCCAGCTGAGCTCCTCTCCTCCCTTTCCCGCTGGTTTGCTGCCTGCGGGTCATACCCTTACTCCTTTTTCCCACATCGCTTATAGCTAGCATTTCCCCAGGTGAGGAGCTCCCCCAGAAGTTCCCTATATTCCACACTTCCTAATATCCCCGCTCCTGCAGAACTCTACTATGGTCAAAATCAGCCTACCCCCATATTCTCCTGGCCCATAGTTCATAAGTCTTACTGTGATGACAGTGCTAAGCCATCCTAAGCCCTGATAATGCTCCTCTACTAGCTAAGTTTCCTTCAACCTTATAGGTACAATCATATAATTAGAGGGGAAGCTTAATGACAGAGAACACCCTAATCCGCTCTATGATTTAATAGATATAATCTTCCCTAGATAGTTCTTGGGTCCCTCCACTTGAACATTTCTAAGCTCCTAGCTCATACTTTAAAATACTCATACTTATATAAGGCTCCGCCCCCCCGCCTCTACACCATCTCCCCTATATGTATAGCGGTGCTTACCCGCTGAATATCCCCCCCCCCTATATATCTCAGCCCAAGAGTGGCTGACACATAAGCTAAATCTCCACAGCCTGATACCTCTGACTCTGATGTTCTATTAATTGTTTTCTATGGTACTGTGGAGATCATTTGTTAATAATATAACATAAAATGAAGTTATATTCCACCTCGCCTAAACTTTTGCCTATCTTCATATTAAGATTTAATTTGTGATTATATTGTTACATGTGTATTTTTCTAATAATGTCAGTTTATAGTCAATGTATTATTTACTCTGATGTAACATTGGCCTCAGGCGAATTTTGTTTGTTAATCTATACTTTAACTTCAATAAAAAAAAATTATTTAAAAAAAAAAAATTATATTTAATTTAGGGGGGTGTTAGTGTTAGGGTTAGACTTAGCTTTAGGGGTTAATACATTTATTAGAATAGCGGTGAGCTCCAGTCGGCAGATTAGGGGTTAATAATTGAAGTTAGGTGTCGGCGATGTTAGGGAGGGCAGATTAGGGGTTAATACTATTTATTATAGGGTTAGTGAGGCGGATTAGCGGTTAATAACTTTATTATAGTAGCGCTCAGGTCCGGTCGGCAGATTAGGGGTTAATAAGTGTAGGCAGGTGGAGGCGACGTTGTGGGGGGCAGATTAGGGGTTAATAAATATAATATAGGGGTCGGCGGTGTTAGGGGCAGCAGATTAGGGGTACATAGGGATAATGTAAGTAGCGGCGGTTTACGGAGCGGCAGATTAGGAGTTAAAAATAATATACAGGGGTCAGCGATAGCGGGGGCGGCAGAATAGGGGTTAATAAGTGTAAGGTTAGGGGTGTTTAGACTCGGGGTACATGTTAGAGTGTTAGGTGCAGACGTAGGAAGTGTTTCCCCATAGCAAACAATGGGGCTGCGTTAGGAGCTGAACGCGGCTTTTTTGCAGGTGTTAGGTTTTTTTTCAGCTCAAACAGCCCCATTGTTTCCTATGGGGGAATCGTGCACAAGCACGTTTTTGAGGCTGGCCGCGTCCGTAAGCAACTCTGGTATCGAGAGTTGAAGCTGCGTTAAATATGCTCTACGCTCCTTTTTTGGAGCCTAACGCTGACATTATATGGACTCTCAATACCAGAGTTATTTTAAAGGAGCGGCCAGAAAAAAGCCAGCGTTAGCTACGCGGGTCGTTACCGACAAAACTCTAAATCTAGCCGAATGAAAATAGTATATATGACATATTTCAGATGGTATTGAGTTAGGAGGTCTAAATATTTTACTACAATCAAATCTTATAAATTATGTGACAGCCTTTAGTAAAATCATATTATTTGACATCTTCACTAAGCAACAATGCAAAGCTGCAATACTCACACATTTTTGCTATCCTTTTTATAGAAATGTGTTCAAAGGAAAACACAAAGATGTACTTCAATTAAATAAAAAAGTATATGCAGATCAAATGGCAATGTTAAGCATCTTTTGATATTTTATACAGAGTGAATAGATTTATTTTTTATAATCTGAACATGGAGTGTTGCTTTTATGACTATAATATAAGACTTCATTTTTCATGTTTGAAGATTTCGCTTTCAAGTTGTATAAATGAAAATACTTAATTTAGATCACACAATTTTTCAATATCAGCAACTTAAAATTCATAAAGGTAGCACACGCACTTTAGACCTATAAAAGTTTATTAACCAATAATTTATATAATTTAAAGAAAATGAAGACGTAATTATATTGCAGCTGACAACATTTATATTTAATATGCTAACTAGATAGATTAGTCAGTTTATAGAGAGAGACAGCCTATAACTGCAGTTAAAATAATTTTATTATCAAGTAGATTACGAGTTATGCGCGTTAGAGGGTTTTTAACGAACGCAACAAAAGTTGCGTTATTTTACCCTCCATAGCACTGCCATTACAAGTTTTTAAACAGCCGGCTTGTGCGTGCGATATGGATGCGTTGAGCTCCATACTGCACAAAATACAAGCGCTGTTTTGACGTGCTCGTGCACACTTTCCCCGTAGACGTCAATGGGGAGAGCGGGTCAGAAAAAAACCTAACACCTGCGATGAAAAGCTCCGTAACGCTGCCCCATTGATATATATAGGGAAAATAAAAGTTATGTTTAAACCTAACACCCTAACATAAATCCCACGTCTAAACACCCATAATCTGCTGCCCCCAACATTGCCGACACCTACATAATCTTATTAACCCCTAATCTGCCGCTCCCGATATCGCCGCCACTATACTAAAGATATTAACCCCTATTGCCTCGCACCCCAACATCGCCCACACTGTAATAAATCTATTAAACCCTATTCATTTGCTCCCCAACATCGTCACCACTAAATAAAGCTTTTAACCCCTACACCTCTGGCCTCCCACATCACTACCACTAAATAAACCCATTAACCCCTAAACTGCCAGCCCCCCACATCGCAACAACCTAAATTAAACTATTAACCCCTAACCCTAAACCTAACCCTAACCTTAACACTAACCCTAACACCCCCTAACTTTAACATAATTAAAATTGAGTTAAGTTAAAGTTACAATGATTAACTAAATAATACCTATTTAAAACTAAATACATACTTACCTGTTAAATAAAACCTAAGCTAGCTACAATATAACTAATCGTTATGTTGTAGCTAGCTTAGGTTTTATTTTTATTTCACAGGTAAGTTTGTATTTATTTTAACTAGGTAGACTAGTTAGTAAATAGTTATTAACTATTTACTAACTACCTAGTTAAAATAAATACAATCTTACCTGTGAAATAAAACCTAAGCTACCTTACACTAAAACCTAACATTACAAAAAAAAACTACCATTACAAAAAATGACAAACAAAATTATCCAAAACAATAAAAATTATTCCTATTGTAATATCCTGTTTAAAAAAAAAAATCCACCCAAAAAGAAAAAAGCCTAATCTATAATAAACTATCAAAGGGCCTTTTGTAGGGCATTGCCCTAAAGACAACAGCTCTTTTCTTACAAAAGAAAAACAAACACCCCTAACAGTATACAAACCCCCACCCCACAAACCCACAAAATAACAATAAAGTAAAACCAAATCTACCCATTGCCCTGAAAAGGGCATTTGTTTGGGCATTTCCCTTAAAAGGGCATTCAGCTCTTTTTCCTGCCCTTAAAAGGGCATTTAGCTCTTTTATGAAATGCCCAACCCCTAATTTAAAAATAAAAACCCACCCCAAAATGAAAAAAAAACATTACACAAACTAACAAACGAATTATACAAAATAATAAAAATTATTCCTATTCTAATACCCATTTTAAAAAAACACCCCAAAATAAAAGAAACCTAATCAGGAATAAACTACCAATAGCCCTTAAAAGGGCCTTTTGTAGGGCATTGCCCTAAAGAAATCAACTCTTTTTCTAAAAAAATATACAA
This sequence comes from Bombina bombina, assembly GCF_027579735.1. NCBI lineage: Eukaryota > Metazoa > Chordata > Amphibia > Anura > Bombinatoridae > Bombina > Bombina bombina. The sequence continues at coordinate 436,924,308 of NC_069499.1, forward strand.
AGACCCACTAACATTACAAACCTCCAGCCCCCAAACCCACAAAATAAAAAAAAAAAAAACTATAAAAAAACCCAAATCTACCCATTGCCCTGAAAAAGGCATTTGTATGGGCATTGCCCTGTAAAGGGCATTCAGCTCTTTTAAGAGTGCCCATCCTAATCTAAAAAAAACACCCCAAAAAACCCTCTTTACGTACTCACACTAACCCCTCTTTAGGTACTCACAGTTGTTGAAGTCCCGCTTGAACGATCTTCATCCCAGCAGCTCCATCTTCATCCATTGCGGAACCGGCATCTTCTTCATCCCAGCGGAGGTGGAGTGGTTGATGTGCGGAGGCGAAGGTCCAGGCGAAGGTCTAAGGCAGAGGTCCAGGCGGTGGTCCAAGGCAGAGGTCCAGACAGAGGTCCATTGATCCGACGTGGAGGTCCTCTTCATGCGATTGTCCACTGCACACTGAGGATTGAAATGCAAGGTACCCTTTTATTCTGGGGGTAACATTACATTGAAAAACTTGAATCAGCCAATAGGAATTAGGGATGCTAAAATCCTATTTACTGTTCAAATCAGCCAATAGGATTAAAGCAGCTCTCATTTTATTGGCTGATTGGAATCAGCCAATAGAATGAGAGCTGCTTAAATCCTATTGGCTGATTTGAACCTCCGCCTGGACCTCCACCTTGGACCTCCATCTGGTGCTCCGATCTCCACGCATCGACCGCTCTGCCTCCGCAGGGATGAAGAAGATGCTGGTCCCACGATGGATGAAGATGGAGCCACCTGGATGAAGACTTCTCGCCGCCTGGATGTCCAGACTTCAGAAACTGTAAGAGGATCGTTGGGGGTTAGTGTTAGGATTTTTTAAACTTTTTTATTTTTAGTTTAGGGTTTGGGCTTTTCTTGAAAGAGCTAAATGCCCTATTCAGGGCAATGCAAAAGAGCTAAATGCCCTTTTAAGGGCAATGCCCATACAAATGCCCTTTTCAGGGCAATGGGTAACTTAGGTTTTTGTTAGAGTTAGGGTTTTTTATTTGGGGGGGTTGGTTGGGTGGTCGGTTTTACTGTTGGGGTTCTTTGTATTTTTTTACAGGTAAAAGAGCTGGCCCTTTTAAGGGCTATTGGTAGTTTATTGTACGCTAGGGTTTTTTTTATTTTGGGTGGGCTTTTTTATTTTTGAAAATTTTGTTTGTTATTTTTCGTAATTAAGTGTTATTTTTTGTAATTTAGTATTTTTTATTTTTTGTAATTAGATACTTTGTAATTTTTATAGTAGTGTTAGGATTTTTTTATGTGTATTTTAGTTTTCTTTAATTGGTAGTTAGTTTAATTTTAGTTTAATAGTTATATTAGTTTAATTGTTAGTTTAAACTTAGGTTTTTTTATTTGACAGGTAAGTTTTAATTTAATTTAAGATAGGGAAATTGTAATTTTAATATAAGATTAGGGGGTTTTAGGTTTAGGGGTTACTAGTTTAAATTAGTTTATTGCGATGTGGGGGGCTTATGGTTTAGGGGTTAATAGTTTAATTTAGTATATTTCATTGTGGGGGGCTTGGGGTTTAGGGGTTAATAGGTTTATTATAGTGGGGGCGGTGTCGCGGAGCAGCGGAATAGGGGCTAATGACTTTAGTAGTATAGTAGGGGCGATGTGGGCGGACGGCAAATTAGGGGTTAATAATATTTAAATAGTGCTTGCAATGTGGGAGGGCAGCGGTTTAGGGGTTAATAACTTTATTATAGTGGTGACAATGTCAGGGAGCGGCAGAATATGGGTTAATAAATTTAATATAGTCGACGAAAAAAAAAGTTGCGCTAAAAAGTTCTGACCAATAGAGGATCTTGTTGCTATAAGGCTAAGTGCCTCTTTTTTGTTGTTACCTTTTAAATTTAAAATATTCTAAAATAGTCCTCAATGTTAAAAATTGTTTTAAATAACAAAAAAATCTGTACACGGTTAATTTTTAAGCATGTAGCACACGATAATAGAAAAATATAAAAAGCAACTGTATACGGTTAATTTTTAAGCATGTAGCACACAATAACAAAAAATAAAAAAGCAACAATATGTGTAGAGTAGTTACATAAGAGTAACAAATTGAATATTTAAATAGTACTTTACGTTTATGCAGCTCCCTTTAAATATTATACCTTTGAGTTACCAAATGAGTCCACTCAAATTGTTCGTTAATTTTCAAGTGTCCAAATGAGGAAATATTTCTGATGTTTCCCTTAAATATCAAGGATATTTAAAATAGCTGTATCTGTGCTGCCTGTAATCCTATCCTCAGCTTCAATATGATACCATGTAAAAGAAAAAAGAGAAAAAGGCGCACAGTGCCAGATTCAAGTGAAGTTTTTTTATTACAAGTGGTTACACACATAAAAGATTACACTTACAAGATTTACAAGTGTTATAAACACATCTGTTGAGCACTGTGTTAACACAGCTGCTAGTCCTCCACACCAGGTAAAGATCAATATCTTCAGGCACGGTATCTGGAACCCCTGCACTGGTGGCCGTGGGTACAGAGTCTGGACAGCTGATCAAACACTCGCTCCTATATAGCCTAACGTGTTTCCCCCGATCAGTGGTCGGGCTTCTTCATGAGGCTCATACTGCCTCATGAAGAAGCCCGACCGCTGATCGGGGGAAACACGTAACAGTTTTTTTTAGCAAAAATCATAACTACTGGTTTCAGATGGCAGAACGGATCTTGCCGGTATAGGCTGCAACATAAGCTTTTTAGCCTCACCGCAAAACTTGTAATGGCTGCGCTATGGAGGTCCCATGAAAAAACTGAATTTTTATGAGTGCGGGACTGACGTTGCGTTACAGGCTAAAAGGCTTGGGGTACAGCTATACCGATAAGACTTGTAATGGCTGTGGTGCTGTTTTATTCCAAATTCTTTTTATTGAGAAAACATATTTCAGTACTTTGTTATACAGAATACAACAAATGAAATTGAATCTTAACAAATTAGTCCATATAACTGGAGATTCAGAATTTTGTAACATCAAAATAAACTTTTAACATGTAAACATAAAAGAAAACATAAAGGCTTGTTCCCGTTTTGCCTAAACAGGTATTTGGGTTAGTCAGTTCAATATGGGTTGTGTTCAATGTGTATAAAATGTATCGTAAATAAAACTGAGTACTCTTTCCCCTGCTGGCGGACATTAATCCCTGGGCCCTGGTGGGGATCATATTAAAGATGTATGCTTCTGAGGTTATCTTTGTTTTAGATATTTTTCCCAGATAGCTTGAGATTCAATAAAAGAGTCCTTGTGTCAAATTTATAAGATCTATATTCTTCTAGCTCTGTCAAATCTGTGACCTTATGTCGCCACATATCGAGAGATGGGGGTGCATCTGACTTCCAGTTCTTAGCTATGAGTGTTTTTGCACAGTTAGTAAATATTCTAAATAAAATGTTATGGGCTTTGGAAGGGAGTTTTGTATGTTTATTAAGCAACGTTATTAACGGGTCTAGGGGGATGGGTATTTGGAAGACTATTTCAATTTCCTTGATTATGTTCCTCCAGAATTGATTTAGACTATTACACCACCACCACATGTGTCCCATCCCACTACCCAAATGACCACATCTCCAACATTTGTAATTGGTTAAAGGATATATTTTGTGTATTCTCCTGGGAGTGAGGTACCAATTATGAAGTATTTTGTAGTTTAATTCCAGTATGGAGGCTGAGGAGGAGGATGATTTTGTATTATTAAATATGTTAGTAGCTGTTTGAGGGAGTATAATAACCCCCAATTCCTTTTCCCATGATTATATAGACTGTGGTAGATTGCCTGGTGGGGGTGTGGTCATGAGTCCGTGTAGTTTGGATAATGTATGATAATTGTTTTTTTAAAACAAATAGTCTCTCTAGATTGGTAAGAGGTCTGGACATATTACTGTATTTGTGTGTCGTCAGGTAATGGTGAATTTTCCTATACGTAAACAAATTCTGTGCCAATGTAAATCCCTTTTCTTGAAGTTGTGACTGAGAGCAAATGCGTTCTTCATTTGTTAGTTCACGAATAATCACATCTGTAGTCGGCCCTTCTGGGTCATGAAGTATTCCCAAATTGGAAAGAGAAAATTTGTTATTATGAACTAGGAAAGTCAGAGGAGATGGTCTTGAGGATATATAAGGATTTTGTCTGTTTGCTGTCTCCCATTGGAGAGCTGTTTCTTTTGTGATGGGGTTTGCTATAGACTTGATAATTTGGCCAATATTTGGATGCCAGCATAAGGCGGATAGATTTGTCCCCAAGTTTAAATTTTCTTCCAATTCAATCCAGCGCTTCTGGTTCCCGTGAATTTTCGAGTCCAGAATACGCTGGAGGAATATAGCTGTCCAGTAAGAATCTATGTTGGGTACCCCTAGACCTCCCTGACATTTTGAGCACATCATTATTAATCTATTAATTCTTGGATGTTTTCCTTTCCAGATAAACGAACTGAATAACTGTTGGACTTGTGCTGTGTATCTGGGTGGAAGAGGGATGGGGAGAGTATGTAGGATATAAAAGAGTCTGGGAAAGGCATTAATTTTAACAGCGTTAATTCTACCTATTCTTGATAGATGTCTGGAGTTCAATGAAGCAAAATCACAAGTTAAAGCAATCTTTATTGGAACATAATTTAACTTAAAGACCGCGTCAAGATCTTCTGCCAGATATATGCCAAAATACCTCAATTAGTTCCTGCACCATCGAAATGCACAGTTGTTCTTAATCTGATGTTCTATATGATCGGGCAAAGAGACTCAGAGAATCTCAGATTTGGTCTGATTGATCAAAAAGTTTGTGAGATTGTTAAATAGATCAAGTTCCCTTAACAATATAGGGATTGATTCATCGGGATTGTTGAGCGTGAACAGGACGTCATCGGCAAACAAGGACATTTTATATTCCCTGTGATTAATTATTATACCCGATATTTCTTGATTAGTTCTTATTTTGGTGGCTAAAGCTTCTAGCAAGCATATGAATAGTAATGAGGACAGGGGGCACCCCTGTCTTGTTCCATTGGTGATACAAAAGGGGGATGAGGGGTGAAATAATGCCATTAAGAGATATACGGGCACTAGGAGAGTCATATAACGCAAATATTCTGTGTAACATTATGTTCCCTAAGCCGAATGTCCCCAACGTTGCTTTTAGGAATGACCAGTTGACCCTATCAAAAGCTTTCTCTGCGTCGGTAGAAAGCCATACGGTCGGGGGTTCCTGTTGCCTTAGTGTGCAAAAGTAAATGTAGTGTGCGTACTGTGTTATCTTTGGCCTCTCTGTTAGGTACAAACCCAACTTAATCCTGGTGTATTATCATGGGCAAAATCGAATTAAGTCTGTTTGACAATATCTTCGCATATATCTTAACATCAGAGTTCAACAGTGCAATGGGGCGATAGTTGGGTATTAGGTCTGAGGTTTTATTTGGTTTGGGTATAACCATTATGTGGGCCAGTATGGCAGAGGGGGGAAAGGATTTATTATTGTCTATGTCTTGAAAGTAGGAAAGAAGATGGGTGCTAGGATGTTACTAAATTTGGAATAATAAGCATTTCCAAATCCATCTGGGCCTGGGGCTTTCCCTGCTGGGAACAACAGTATTGCCATTTTGAGCTCCCTTAGTGAAAGGGGTGATTCCAACTCTTCTCTCTGTTCTTTGGTGATGGAGCAGAAGCATAGTTGTGAAAGGTAATTTCATATATCATTCTGACTGTTTGGATGATGATTTCGTTCTAGATTATATCATTTTTCATAGTAGAGGCTAAACTTGTCAGCTATGTCTCTGGAAGAGGACCAAGTTTTACCTTTATCATCTTTAATCGTCATAATAAATGTTTTGTTAGCCCTCTGTCTTAGTAGTCTAGCCAGAGCTTTGCCCTGCTTATTGGCACCTTCATAATAGATCTTCTTAAGAAATAAGGTTCTACGCTTTGCCTCTGTTCCTAAATATAGATTTAATTTATTCCTTTTGTGCTGGATATTTTCCATAAGGGAGTGATTTTTGGGAAATTGTTTATGTATTTCCTGAAGCTTATTTAAATCTTCTAGCAGTTCTTTTAAATATTGGAGTCGTTTGTTTTTTCTGCTTTTAGAGCTATAATTTCCCCCCTAATCACACATATATGTGCCTCCCAAATAATCTGTGGCTCTACATCTATTGTACTGTTGTTTTTTAAATAGTCCTCTATGGATTTAGTCATCTGAGTGTATATGAGTGGGTCTCTTATTAGAGTTTCATCTAATTTCCATGTCCTATCTTGTGTTTGTGAGGTGGGTCATTTAAGAATGCAATTGACCATAGCATGATCTGACCACGTCAAAGGGGAGATATCTGTGTTTTGTACTAGGGTTAAATTAGTGACATCAATTAGGAGATAGTATATTCTTGAATAGGCCTGATGGGGATGGGAATAAAAAGTATAATCTTTTGTTGAGGGATTGGGAAGTCTCCAGGCATCATGCACTGCCATGTTTGACAGGATGGATTTGACTTATTTTAGAGTTTTTTCTGGGACCAATGAGACTCCTGAGGAGCAGTCTAGCTCAGGATCTAAGGCTAAATTAAAGTCTCCCCCCACAATCAGTGGACTCAAGTATTGTATTACAGGCAGAGTGAAAGAACTGAAGGGGATTATTGTTTGGGGCATATATATTAGCTAGAGTTATGGGCTTGTTGTAAAGTGATCCTGTTATAATAACGAGTCTCCCTTCTTTGTCTTTATGTATGTTGGTCAGTTGAAATGGGATGTTTTTTTCTAATGAGTATTCCTACTCCATTATGTTTGGTGTCGTGGGACGCCAAATAAACAGAGCCAAACTTTTGTAATGACTGCAGAGGCCCCCTCTTAAAGTGGGTCTCTTGTAAAAAGATTATATCACATCTGAGTCTCTTATAGGGGGGTAGTTATCAAGCCGTCAACCTCAAATACGCTGGAATTCTGCAGCGTATTTGTGGCGAGGCTGATTCGCCTTAGTTATCAAGCCCTAGATACCGGCAAAAGTAGAATTTTGTGACGTAAGCTTCGATCCGCCGGACTCAGTCCGACACAGATCGATTCTTACGTCACTCCAGATGTTCCGCACACAAGTGCGGCACAATCTGACTACTTTTGCTAGTTATCAAAAAACTAGCAGGTACGCTCGGCACTTTTCCGGCCCAGCGTACCTGGTTTTCAAACCGCCGCACTGGAGGCGGCGGATCCCATAGGAATCAATGGTAGTCTGACCATAGCGAAAGTTCATGTTCGCTGCTGCCAGACATCCCATTGATTCCTATGGGAGCTGTCTACACCTAACACCCTAACATGTACCCCGAGTCTAAACACCCCTAATCAGTCCCTACACTGCCGCAACTAAATAAAGTTATTACCTCCTAAACCGCCGCTCCCGGAGCCCACCGCAAGCTATAATAAATATGTTAACCCCTAAACCGCTGCTCCCGGTCCCCGCCGCAACTATAATATATATATTAACCCCTAAACCGCCGCTCCCAGACCCCGCCGCCACCTGCATGATACCTATTAACCCCTATCCTGCCCCCCCTATACCGTCGCCACCTATAATAAAGTTATTAACCCCTATCCTGCCAATCCCGGACCTCGCCGCAACTAAATAAATAGTTTAACCCCTAAACCGCCGCTCCCGGACCCCGCCACAACCTATATTAACCTTATTAACCCCTAATCTGCCCCCCCTACACCGTCACCACCTATAAAAAGTTTATTAACCCCTATCCTGCCCCCCTACACCGCCGCCACTCTAATAAAATTATTAACCCCTAAACCTAAGTCTAACCCTAACCCTAACACCCCCCTAACTTAAATATTAATTAAATAAATCTAAATAATATTTCTCTTATTAAGTAAATTAATCCTATTTAAAACTAAATACTTACCTTTAAAATAAACCCTAATATAGCTACAATATAAATAATAATTATATTGTAGCTATCTTAGGATTTATTTTTATTTTACAGGTAACTTTCAATTTATTTAACTAGGTACAATAGCTATTAAATAGTTATTAACTATTTAATAGCTACCTAGCTAAAATAAAGAGAAATTTACCTGTAAAATAAAAACTAACCTAAGTTACAATTACACCTAACACTACACTATACTTTAATAAATTATTCCTATTTAAAACTAAATACTTACCTGTAAAATAAACCCTAAGATAGCTACAATATAAATAATAATTATATTGTAGCTATTTTAGGATTTATATTTATTTTACAGGTAACTTTGTATTTATTTTAGCTAGTTAAAATAGTTATTAAATAGTTATTAACTATTTAATAACTACCTAGCTAAAAGAAATACAAAATTACCTGTAAAATAAATCCTAACCTAAGTTACAATTAAACCTAACACTACACTATCATTAAATTAATTAAATAAATTACCTACAAATAACTATAATTAAATACAATTAAATAAACTAACTAAAGTACAAAAAATAAAAAAAACTAAGTTGCAAAAAATAAAAAAAATAAGTTACAAACATTTAAAAAATATTACAACAATTTTAAGCTACTTACACCTAATCTAAGCCCCCTAATAAAATAACAAAGCCCCCCAAAATAAAAAAATTCCCTACCCTATTCTAAATTAAAAAGTTACCAGCTCTTTTACCTTACCAGCCCTTAAAAGGGCCTTTTGCGGGGGCATGCCCCAAAGAATTCTGCTCTTTTGCCTGTAAAAGAAAAATACAACCCCCACCAACATTAAAACCCACCACCCACATACCTCTAATCTAACCCAAACCCCCCTTAAATAAACCTAACACTACCCCCCTGAAGATCATCCTACCTTGAGTCGTCTTCAGCCAGCTGACCACCGATGGAACCGAAGAGGAGATCCGGAGCGGCAGAAGTCATCATCCAGGCGGCGCTGAAGAAGTCTTCCATCTGATAGAATTCTTCATCCAGGCGGCGTCTTCAATCTTCATCCATCTGGAGCGGTGCAGAGCCATCTTCAGACGAGTTGACGCGGAGCCATCCTCTTCTTCCCGACGACTAACAACGAATGGATATTCCTTTAATGGACGTCATCCAAGATGGTGTCCCTTCAATTCCAATTGGCTGATAGGATTCTATCAGCCAATCGGAATTAAGGTAGGAAAAATCTGATTGGCTGATTGAATCAGCCAATCAGATTGAAGTTCAATCCGATTGTCTGATCCAATCAGCCAATCAGATTGAGCTCGAATTCTATTGGCTGATCGTCTAGGAGCGGCGGTTTAGGGATTAATAACTTTATTGAGTTGCGGGGGGCTCCGGGGGCGCTGGTATAGGGGGTAGAACAGTGTAGTTAGTGTGGGTGCTTAGTGACAGGGGTATCAATAAAGCTGTCAAAAAGCCGAAGAGCAGCGAGATCGGATGAGTGATAACTCTCACAGTCTGCTGCTCATCGCCCCGTACTTGGTGCGCGGCTTTTTGACAGCTTTTTTGATAACTTAGGCAAAATTTTGAAGGTCCGCGGCAGCGATGGTAGGCGAGCTTAGGCGGGCGTATTGAACCGGCGAAGGCAGGTAAAGTAGACGGCTTGATAACTACCCCCCATAGTCTCTAATAGCTGTAGACCTTTTTTGTGGGATGTTTAGCCTTTTGACATTATGTGAGAGTATTTTAATGTTTAGGGGTTAACTAGCCATTATCTCTTTGAGGGGATAAAGCATATTCTAAGATGGAAGAAAACTGCAACAGGATCAATACCTCTTAGGTGTGTTAAGGGAGTGAGTGAAGTATTGTTTCCAAGCCTGTTAACCCTTGCAATAACACAATAACAAATTGAACAAATAGTGTGTATAGACCAACCTCTAGGTATAAATATAACTGAACATACTGAACAACCTGCAAATGCAAAATAAGCAAAGAGAGTAGAACAAACAGATAAAGTAAAACATACATAAAGAAGAATGTATCGACAGTCCATATGTGTACTTTTGCATGTATACACCATTCTAAGGGGGGAGAATGTTGTCAGTTACCATTCTTATTGTTCTAACAGTGTTAGAGCTTATTTAGGGCATATCATTGTAAGATTCTGAATTTAAGCTGATAGCTTTTCATTATAAGAGTTACCTATCAATATTATTGGTTACATTAATTATGACCGCAGTGGTCAGTGTAGACACTCCGTAGTATGCTATAATCTTGGGGAATTGCTTTCAAATGGCTTAAACACCTACAGGGCAATATATGAAGCACAACTATTCACACCACATCCAAATGGGGGTTACCAATAAATATGTATTATCTAAGCGATATTATATAACAGCTGTGCTAAGTACCATCATAGTGGGTAGTGCAAGTATTTTATAACATACAGTCTACAGATTTCATATCATTATAGGATCATACTACTGCCTTCATACATCTTAAAGTCCGGAAAAGGTATTTTGTCCACTGGGCTCAGGTATCAGTTGAGGAGGACGTTGGGCCTGCGTCTTTTTGAGAGCACTCTGTTCCAATTTGAGCGCTGTTCTTTCAGGTTGTCTTTGTCCATGTTCACAGGGGGAGATGGAGAGTTTATGATTCTTTCAGGTGGTAGTTCAAAGGAGATTGAGCTTTGCAGCTAAAGAATCCAGGTTGTTTTTGCTTTTGTAGCTTTTTTGGGGTCTGATATGACTGATGATGAGGCTAAAGGGGAAACCCCACCTATACCTAAAGTTATTCTCTTGTAGGGTCTTGGTGATTAAGCAAACCTCTTTTCGGATTGTTTGAGGGCATAAGTCCTGATATATTTGCAGGGTGTGACCCCGGAATGAGATGGATTGTCTGGACCTGGAGACCTGTCATTTCTCTTCTTTTGTATATTTCAAAAGCTTTAAAATTACATCTCGAGGAAGAGCTGGTGGTTTAGTGAGAGGTCTTAAGGCTCTGTGAACTCTTTCTATGTCTTCGTTTTGTAGAGGGGGACCTTGGTGTTAGAGATTGGAATAGTTCTTTCACTTATGATCTGAGATGATCCTGGGGGACATCTTCCAGTATTCCCCTGATTCTAACATTGTTCCTCCTCCCTCTTTTATCGAGATCTTCAATTTTTTTCTTGTAAAATTTGGATAATTGAATCCTGAATGGATAATTGATGCATGTTAGAGCTTACTAGGTTGTTTAGATGATCTTGACCATCTTCCAGATAGTCAATTCTGGATCCCAGTTTGTTCAGGTCCTTCTTCAAATCTCTGATTTCCTCTTTTATGAAGGATTTAAGGGATTCAATATCTGTTTTAGATGGCAAGCTCGGTATTTGCGATTAGATAGTTATCAAAGAATCTTGGTGGTCTCTAGACATATCTGAGGGTGTATCTGAGGGGAACACCTCCTGAGTCTGTATCTTGCCTGTTGCCAACTGTTCTTGTGATTGCAAAAAGGTAGAAACTGATGGAGCTAGAGAAGCAGGTTTATTATGCCTATCTGGTTTGTTCCCTTTTCTAGCTACCATATCACTACTTGTAGTATTCAGGATGTTGTATTGGCAAGGCAGGGAAACCAGATGTTTTAGTGCAGATTTTAAAGGTGCCCACCGGAGTCAGACTCCTTCTCCGAGGGTTATAAGCTTTTCCCCAATATAATGTAGGCAGTCCTTATATAGGCACCACGAGGGTGAGGTTGGTTTCCAGGTACTCTGGGTAACTTTATACATGAATTACCCTCAGCATTGAGTGTCTCTGACCTGGTCTTATTTTTATGCAAAGGAATGTACTCCGTTATCCCACGTAGGTGGCAATACTATTTCCTGTCTCCAAAATAGTATGTACAGGTGTCCAGGAGTGATGATACATTGTTTTGATTATGTGCTCTACTGCAGGAATGGGGCCCTTATGTCAGATAATTAGCTAAAGCTAGATTTGGGACCAGGGCAGTCTGTATATATCGTGATGGGAAGTTTTAAGGAGGCTTTATCAAATATTCTGGAATGAAGCCATGTTGTATCCCCCTGTTGTAACGACTAAGTTACTGAGGTGCTGATAAAGTAGTTGAGGCTCTGCACTACTGTGATTTAACTGCTACTGTGGTCGGTTATTAGCTGTGGCAGGACTTTGAATATATGTTAAGTGCAGCGGGTCTCTGTATGCTTGTTTAAATGAGACCTTACCAGAGCTGCTCTGTTTAACTTGCGCCTCCCAAGATGGCACCTCCCAACTTCTCCTCCATCCTGCTAAGCTGCGTGGGATCGCTGCAGACCGATATCAGCGACGCTTTGGGGTGTCCGCCTCAGGATTCCTCAGGATCTGTCACCCACTTTATCCTCTTTAGAGATTGATATGATGTGACCTCCATTTCGTGCCGTGCATGTGGGTACTGTTAACTCCGGGCGCTATCTCAATTTTCTTCTGCGCCGTTTCTCTGGCTGGCTTGTGAAATTTCAATTAGAGGACTTTTCTGGTCATTGGGTTACTGTTATGGCTATAAGGTAACCTGTTTTTAGGCCATCAATCTAATTTATTATGCTGTTCTAATTGAGCAATGCTCTGACAGCTACAGGGCTATTTCAAATCGCTGCCATATCCCATAGATGCCTAAGCTCCGCCCCCGGCTGTGTTGCTGTTTTAACGCTGAAATGACAATTTTTTCAGCGTAAGAACACGAATGCAAAACTTGTAATCTAGGTGTATATCTTTATTTAACTTTGTTTCACTTTATTTAATTTGTTTGGATTGACAGGCCTTACTTTTGCCCTATTGGTCGCACAATAGCAGGGGGTGGAGTTGCACAAGATTTCCATGCATTTACAACAGCAGAAAATAGATGTACGGATTGATCAACAAGATTGGTAGTTTTTGTTTTCTAGAAAAAAATAAAATACAACTATATTGGCAGGATTTGAAGACACTTGAGAAATAAAAGCCTCTTGATCATGGTTTCACTACATATCTTAATGAAGCACTACAGACTGAATGCTATATTATCTCCAGCTGAATAAAACTTCAATTGTAAAATCTGACAAACTGTTGTATTAATAAAGAGTTTAAATTGACATGTTATTTGGCTTGCAGTGTTGTTTTGTTTGTGGCACACTATTTGTGGCACACTATTTAGCGCTCCTGCTTGAGCGTATACACGACTAAAAGTAATCTTTTAGAATGTTTGGATTAGTTAAAGTAAAAGTTTTGTACACAAGCGAAACCTGACGCCCGCTAACTTTAGGACCTTGAATATCGCAACAGCGCTAACTTTTTCTCCCCCATAGACTTCAATGGAGAGCGCAGAAAAAAAAAACATGTGTTGCTTGCACGCTAACCTGGTGGGAGTTATTAATGTCTTACATTCCAATGTACTTCAGATACAGAACAATGTTATTTTTATTTTAAATACATATTTCTATATATATCTGTATATACTTATACCTATATATCTATTCATATTGATATATATATATATATATATATATATATATATATATATATATATATAGTTAACATTAACATTATCACATACAAAAATTATATATTTAATAAAAAAATAAAAATAAACATTCTATGTGAAGAACATAGGAATATAAAATATGCATAACACGCTTCGGGTTTTACGCTTTAGGTCCAACATGTTGTCAGGTTAGTGCGCATAAAAAATTAGCTATCTTAAGGCACATTATTGAAATGTTAAAAATAAAATATTAAACAATATTGATAATAATAATTTTATATATATATATACAGTATAGTATAGTACAGTATCAATTTTTAATATTTTATATTTCAAAAATATGCCTTAAGATAACTAGTTTTTCATGGGCACTAACCCAACACCGTGTTAGACCTAAAGCATGAAACCGAAAAGCATGTTACACATACTTTACATCCTATGTACTTCACAATTTTTTTTTATAAATAAATAGACAGTCTACACCAACATTGTTATTGTTTAACTAGATAGATAATTCCTTTATTACCCATTTCCCAGTTTTAACACAGTTATATTAATATACTTTTTACCTCTGTGATTACCTTGTATTTAAGCCTCTGCAGACTTCCCCCTTATTTCAGTTCTTTTGACACACACATGCAATTAGCCAATCAGTGCTAACACATAAATATCTCCACTGGGGTGAGCAAAATGTTACTTGTATGACACACATGAACTAGCACTCAAAAAAGGCAGCCTTCAAGGGCTTATAAATTAACATTTGAGCTTACCTAGGTTTAGCTTTCAACAAAGAATTCAAAAAGAACAAAGCAAATTTGATGATAAAGGTAAATTGGAAAGTTGTTTAAAATTGCATGCCCTATCTGAACCATGAAAGTTTAATTTTGACTTGACTGTCCCTTAAAATATATATATATATATATATATATATATATATATATATGTGATAATGTTAATGTGGAATATATATCTATACCTATAAATATATATATATATATATATATATATATATATATATATATATATATATATATATATAAATATGTGCCTAAAATAAAAAATAACATTGTCCTGTATGTGAAGAACATTGGAATGTGAAATGTTTACAGTAAATACACATTAAAACACAGTTTATTTTAATTTATTTTAGTTATATCACGCACACACTAGCCCTGTAGATACTGCTTTGATAGCAGTATGATGGAATGTACAGTATGTGTACCTTACCTCTTGAATCTTGCAGGGCTTTATGAAATTAGTTTAGAACTTATGGACCAAAACATCAGGTGCAAATACTGCTGTTGTTTTGAAGATATGTAGGTAATCTACTTAACTGCAAATCAATAATAACTTCACTATATGTAGCAGTTTTATTATGAGTTGCTCTACAACGCCAATATATTGGAAGGAAAAAATATACCTGGTAAATTCCTGCCCTGTGTTTGCTGATAAATCGTTTTGTATGCAGAATCAAAACAACCACTTCTGTTTTCAAAACAAGTGGCTTCTATTCAAAAATTTGCATTTCAATATTGCTCAAAATGTCACTTTAAACATGACAGCATAACTTGAAGTTTCTTTATCTAAAAAAACAACAAGAAAACAAACACTTTCTCTGTATTTCTATATTGTTACTCTAACACAATTATGAGAGATGTAACAGTATAAGGTATTCTGATGATTCAGATAACAAGCACTTTGATCTGGGCACCTATAGTGCTTTATTTAAAACTCCAAATTACGGACAAAAATCACTGATGATATCTTAACCCATCTGTCATAAATTGCAGGACACATAAGGAGCTTTTCCTTTCCATTTAATTAATTATGCAAAGTGCCATTGAAATCTACAAGTAAAAACCTGGTTTATAAGCTTTTTCTATTTTTTTTTTCATTCGAACCACAAACAAATTTCTGTTTTTGTTTTTTTTTAGACTCGTCTGCCAACAGTATTACAAGTAATAAGAGAACACGTATTGTATGGGTTTCACGTGCTAATAAACACAATCATTATCTGCTTTATGAAAAATGGGAAACATTGCAAACAAACAATAAATGGTTATCAGAATGTTTAGTTATGATTGCAATTAAGTTTTTGGCTCAAAGAAAATTATACAATTTTGCAAATTGATATGAAACACTTATTTGCACACATATATCATTATTGCATTACAAGTTAAAGTTAAAATTAAACTTTCATGATTCAGATATAACATGCAGTGGTAAAACTTGTCAATTTAATTCCATTATTTAATATATTTTACAGTATTTTTATATGCACACTTTCTGAGGCACCTACTGAGCATGTGAACAAATTACCATTTATACACCTGTGATTGGCTGAAGGTTGTCACATGATACAAGGTTCTGGCAAATGGGGAAAAAATTAGTGCTTTTGCATTATCTTTTTATTATGCGCTGCTGTATTTAATGGTCCTTTAAGTGAAAAACATGCATTCAAACACTTTAGGTAATCACTGTCAACAAGGAAAAATTAGCCAGAATAATTAGCTATCATGTTTCCTTTCACATTGGATTTATGTATATTTTGCATCCTTGTAGGTGTGCAGAAACCACCATGAAAACCCCAACTCAAAAGCCTGAGATGAGCCTGTTTTTCTCATTTTAGCACGTTTTCCACAAGTATAACAAAACTTACAGGCAACCGGATACAGAGCTCAGGCAGAGAAGAGGTAGGGAGCAACAAAGAACCGGGGACACCACTGAGTGTATCTGGGAGCTGAGGAGACTAATGACTTGTCACTGGAACAACTCAGCATCCTCTAAAGAATCTCATGGGAATTTATAGGGCTATGTGTGACATCTGTGTGACTTAGTTTCATAGATACTGATTGAGAGCCTGAATTTGACAGAAGTGCTAATCTGCCTTTTGAGGTTATAAATTGTATTGCATTGTGGAGCATGTGCACATAGAATTGTACACTTGTGACAGCATGACAGCAAGACTTGACCCCTGTTAGGCACAAAGGTTATTGCAGCATTTACTGCACTGGGTTGAACAAAGGAGAGGTCTTCTAACACCAACAGCAGTGTGTCAGTGTACCTTGAGTCATGGTTAGTGTTGTCACCTGAAATAAAAAAGGTAAGTTCCGTGGGTAAAGCTGACAGTATGGGTTAAGTAAAAAAGCTAGTCTTCTAATGGTTGCCAATATTCTAAAAAAAGGAAACCAAAACTCATGTAGGTTGCTTTAAATGTTTTAGCATGTCAAATGCAAATGGATTGGAATAGAGGCCATACTTATGTATTATAAGCATATAGCAAAGAGGTCATTATAAAAGACCCCAGATCAAGTATGTTATGTAGAAGTTTGTGACCTTGCAAGATCGGTATTTCAAAAAAGTCACTGATGTCTATAACAAAAGTGTTATCATAGCAGGTGCTTCATGATTTTAGCTAATGAACCAAAGCTTAAATTCCCTTCTCCACTTTCAAAGTCTCACATCTTATCTCAGTCACTCAGACACTATTAGCTCAATTGAATATTTCTGATGAAGAACAACCTGAGACTCTTGATGTTTTCAGGCTGTACATAATACTGTAATTTTACACTTGCAAAGCTATGGTGCTGTATGTAGACTTAGCATTAGCAATACACATTGTGCACACCTATCAACAGATTTATTTTATGCTTCTTGTTTTACTTTCATTTGAAATTAAAATATTAAAGGCATGCAATAATGATCACCATTAACTTCTGTTGTTTTATAAACTTACTACACTAGGCAGGTGAAGTAAAAATTTCAAACATGAAAATCTGCTAAAATTTTTTATCAGATTAAAAAGAATGTCCCTGTCAGGTTTAAAATGACATTAAATTTCAACATTTCATAACAATCATCTGCACAATGTATTAAGAGAAGATGATAATCACGTGTCGTCATCAGAGCTCATCACACTCCCTGCACTTACTCCACTTCTCTTGTGGTCTAAGGCATGTGCGTTGTGATGTCACCAAACCTGCCGGGGAGGACTAGAGGGCTTAAGGGAGCTGAATGGAGGGATTGGTGATCAGAGCACTTTTTGTTGCAGATTTCTTATACATCATGTTATCTACAAAAAAAATAATGGTATAGTTTGAATCTACTGGGTGTAATGGAAAAAAAAAGATATATATGTGTGGGGTTTTTGAGTGAAAAATGATCTACAGTATATGAGCAGCATCTAAAAACTGCAAAACAGCTCAGCACATGAGAGTAAATGACTGGGCAGTTAAACGGTTAAAATTCAACTTTTATAGATCAGAAAGAGCATACATTTTTAAATTTACATTAGCACAGTCATGGAAAAAGATCCAAGCCTAAGAGCAATATCCTAAACTCGTAGCTCAGGGGGATACAGACTGTTGCGGCGGAACAAAAGCCGCTAACTTTAAAACAGCACACAAAGTAGTCGCACTCTTCAGCTCCTTAAAAAAAGTTATTTATACATTTTAAAAGCAGACACGAATGGACATTTTTAGAGACTTTTTAGTTATTATTAACTATTAAATTCACATTGTTCTCTTGTTAGCCTTTGTTAAAAGGCGTACCTAGACAAAATGCATTAAATTCACATTGTTCTCTTGTTAGCCTTTGTTAAAAGGCGTACCTAGACAAAATGCACATGAGCTGATCACTATCTAGTGTTCATTTATTTTAGTCATGTTTTCTTCTGTCGATAAGCACTTATCACACTCAACCTGATCACAATCATTTTCCATTGGTGCTGAAAATGTATTATTCTTCCATTGAAAAAGGCCACTGAAAAAAGGCCCTGTATTTAACATGCCACAGTCCTGTTCAAGATGATCACAATCCAGTTGCTTGGTACTTTTCAACAATTTGTGGGACCATTTTTCACTTATCGGATGTGACATGATAAGGCATGATAAAATTCCAAACTGGCCTTTTCGATTTGCAACAAGCATTCCATGACATTTTCATAGGGAACAGTGATTTTGTGGGCAGTGGGCAAAGTACACTGTACAAAACTAAAAGCTCCATATTGGATAAACATGAAATTATGACAAAAACATTCTTATACGGTCTGTATTTGATTAATACTTGTGTTTATTTAATGTTATGCATTACAGTACAAATACAGTACAAGATCATAGTCTTTGGTGTTCTCTGTTGGCTATCTAGATTGATGGTACAAATTGATTTTCAAAATTAAAAATGAGTATTTTTAAAACAAGCTTTTTTCTTCTAAAGTATCTTGTGTTGCAATCTGGTGTCACTAATATATATTTTACAAGGTTATGAAAGCCATGACATGGCTTTACAAAAGATCTAAAAATATTCACGTTAGTGTAGATTGTTTTAAAGAGGGCACATAGGTTTTATTTTGTATTTTTTTTTTTTCATTTTGTATTTATTTTTAAATGCTATTATCCTGCACAGCAAAACCTTATTCAGTAAAATGTAAACTTTTGTCAAGATTTAATCAGTTACATTGCTTCAATGAACCAAATTTGGCAACGTTGGGCTTTGATGATGTACAGTTTGTGATCAAAATGTTGCATCCACTTTCTTCTGCAAGACATTCATTTCTCACATAGGAACCGATTATATAAAGGTGTCTGGAATGGTAAGATTATTTAACAATGCTCACCAGTCCTTCTGTTTCCCTTAATAATATCTTAATATACTGACAATAAAAGCTCCAGTTGACCTTAAATAAATCCTATTAAAAAAGGTGACTTATTTAACACAAGCAATCAGATCCCTGAATTATGTTTCTAGCCAGAAATGTATCTAAACCATTTTTAAATGTATCTCAGATATTGGAATTTACTATTTCCTTTGGTAAAGAGTTCCACGATTTGATTCCTCTTACAGTGAAAAAATGTTTACATTGCTTGAGATTAAATCTTCTTTCCTCCAGCCTTAAATTCTGACTGTCACATCATTGCCAGGATTGAACCTTGGACCGCTGTTGTTGCTTCTGTCTCTGTGCCACTGGAGGGCTCAGTCTCAGAGATTCTTTGTGGTGCTACCTGCACTGGCTAGCTCTCTGGCTCCACTTGCTTGCCAGCTGCAGGTAGTTTCCCAATCTGCACTGCTATTTAAGGCAGCCTCACAGGCCAGTCCCGGCACTGACATTGTGGTTTTAGCAGTCTCTTAGTGCCTCTGACCTTGCCTGAGTTTCTGTTTGTTTGTTTGTTTGTTTTTTTCCTCTTGTTCCTAAATTCGGCTTGCCTCCTGACTACTCTCTAATGGACTCTCCCTGTATTTGATGACATATCTGCCTACTCTCAGGTATCTGACTCTCGGCTTGTCTCCTGGCTATTCTCTCATCCCCAGCCGGTTACTGCTACCTGTTATCCTGTGTCACCATCCTGCCTTCTCTGGTATCCTGCTTCTGTACCCAAGTCCTGCAGAGGGCGCCTGCCCAGCAATTTTATCCTGTTTAAGTGCCTTGCCCTGCCCTGCAGAGGCCACTTGCCAAGTTCCAGTATCCAGCCAGTGTACCCAAGCTCTGCAGGGAGTGTCTGCCAGATGCCATTCTCCAGCTACTACACTCAAGCTCTGCAGAGGGTATCTGCCAAGGG
Organism: Bombina bombina; assembly: GCF_027579735.1. Classification (NCBI taxonomy): domain Eukaryota; kingdom Metazoa; phylum Chordata; class Amphibia; order Anura; family Bombinatoridae; genus Bombina; species Bombina bombina. The sequence goes on from NC_069499.1 coordinate 436,944,253, forward strand.
CCAGTCTCCAGCTACCGCACCTAAGCTCTGCAGAGTGTAATTGTCAAGTTCCTTTATCCAATTCCTATTGTAGGCATTACCTCTGATTCCAGCTCTGGACGGGGAGCACCTGCTCACCTATCCTGATTTTAGTATATGATTCTTCAGTGTCCTGAACAATAAACTTGCATCGACTGTCTATTTCTTCAGCTATGTCTAAAAGGGGCAGTTCCATTAAGCACTCACTGGCCCATTTTAATGCACAAGTCAGCCCTAAGTCTGACACCTCCACACGTGAGCTCCAATCCCCTCAACCCTCTCCTATGAACATGACAGTGACCTCTTGTCACAAACAATTTTCTTGGAATAAACAGAGATTCTGCCTTCTCTTTATATGGGCCTTGAATATATTTATGTCACCTCTCAAGCACTTTTTTTTCTAGAGAAATCAGACCCAGTTTGGCTAACCTCATATCTTAAATTCTCCATTCCCTTTATTAGTTTCATTTCCCTTCTCTGAACTTTTTCTAAGTCTGCAATGTATTTTTTTGAGATTGGTCACTAGAACTGCACTCCATACTCAAGGTGAGTTCTTACCAGGGATTTATATAGTGATAGAATTATGCATTCCTCCCTCGCATCAATGCCTCTGTTAATACATGCTAGTATCTGATTAACATTAGAAGCCGCTTCCCTGCAGTGTGCATCAATCTTTAGCTTGTTCTCTATAAGTAATCCCAAATCCCTTTCCTCCTCTAGTGTAGTCAAATCCTCTAAATCTAGTCCTATTTAAATAATAGGTTGCTTGCTTATTTTTACTTCCAAAATGTTGAACCTTTCATTTTCCAGTATCAAATCTCATTTTCTATTTACATGCCCATTCTTTGAATTTTTGTAGATCCCCTTGTAAATAAATTTCATCTTGCACTGACCCTATGACCTTACACAACTTTGTATCATCTGCAAAAATAGAGATGTTGCTATTTAATCCTTGCTCCATGTCAATATTAAAAAAATATTAAAAAATAATGTGATGGCATGTTAGTTCACTGGCTGCAACCAGCAGTGTTGGCTGTGGCACCCCACCACTCCAAAAGTGGGCTTCCTTTGTGAAAACTCAGCGACAGTCACCAGGTGAGAAAACTAGTGGCAGTCTGTTTTGATTGTTCGTGTCACAACCTTTGGCCAGTGTAACAAGATAATTATTTGTGATTGACCCACTTAAAAAAAAGTAGCAGCATTATTACTACTGTGAAAAAACCATGGATATGTCCATAACCTCCTCCAGTTCCTCCACAGATCTGAGCCTCTGAGCACTCTGCAATAAGTTAAAAATCGCCATTTCACCTCCCTCCCCCTGAGATTGCTGGTTGGCTAGACAACGTCACAGACTTCCACTAACAGGTGAGATAAACTGTCAATCTATTCTGCTGCCCCTTCAGGGTTTCCATACACTGGATAATGTGTGCTTGCATCATAAAAACAACACACACCAACTGAAAAAAAAAACATTTTATAAGAAAATAAAGCCTTTTTTTTCTTTTTCAGTTTTAAGTAAAGCAAAGAAAATGCCATTTTCGTTATTTTCTTTGATTCTTTTGAAAATGAATGCACATGCCTACTAGTCTCTATAGAAATATTACACAATTTGTTTATAAAAGCCATAAATGAAATACAATTTATTTAAAAATATACAAAATATTAATTTCAGTTATTAGCTTGAAAAATGTCCATTGATTTTTGTAGAGACAAAAATAATTGCTATTGTGACCTAATTATAAAATTAAAATCATATATTTGATTAGAAATTAGAAATATATGTCCTTTTATTGCAATCAAATCTAGCACACCACCACACAGTCTAGATAATATGCTGCTAGCAAAAAATATTATTGTTATTAGCAACATAACAGATTGAAAGGGAATGATACATGAAAAGTAACAAGCACAATGAACAAGAAAAAAAAAAGTTACTTGGTTCTGTCTAACCCCTGACAATAGTCATTTGTGCTGGAGGCATTGAATATTATGGTTAGAAGATCTGCATAATGAGGTATGGTTCTTAGCAATTCAAAGTGTGTAGTGAAATCCTGAAGCAATGAAGTGCACACAATATATTAATAAATCAGTGGCTTAATTCATTGCAATCAAATGCAGCTGAGAGACAGTTGAAAATAATACTAGAATGTTCTAAACAAAAAAGTGTGATGCCAGATTAATAAAAATGTCCTATGTTAAACATGTGTGTAGATGAGGATCAGCAAACAGCAGCCCTGTATCTTGTCTGACAATATATCACTAGTATATAATAGAGCAGGTAACTTTAACAGGTCAGTTGGAAAATACCAATATCCTCAACCCCTTCCTGCAGTTAAGACATTCCGTGCAGTCCTAACTGCACTGGGCTTTAGCGCTGTTAGGACTCAGTGATGTGCAGTCACTAGAGGCAGGTGAGGCAGTGCTTCACCTCTCATATGGGCAAAAATATATTTTTTTATTGGCTTTAAAAAAAAAATTGTAAATTTTTTCCCCCAGCATTTTTTTTTCTCACAGCTATATGTTGTGCAATGAAGAGGCACAATCAGGTCTGCCCACCATTACACAACATGCTGCGCCATCTACTGGATGCAAGTGGTTAAGATCATTGCATGGCTCATTAACTGCTTATTTGAGGCAGTCCTATTTGGGCTGAACCAATCCAGTGAGAGGCATTAGTAAGTGGAACATAGGGTTGGGGCTGGATGTTAAATCATATAAAACAAAACAAAAACGCAAAAAAACAACTTTCATATATTTTGTTGCTGTCCTGTGAACCTGCTAGCTTTGCTAAAGTGAAAAAGAAAGTTCTGTTCTTCCCCTCTAAGTGCAGTGGAATGTGCCACTGTCACTTCCTGAATCCTTACAGAGCAGGAGAGAGGCACAGAGAGCAGTGTTTCACCCACATCTTATTAAAGTAAGATTTTACTGAAAGATTCTGTTAGTTAAAATGATAATTTAATGAATGTGGTTTAGTGTTTGTTTACTCTTTTATAGCAGGGTCGTTTTTGTATTTTGTTTACTCAAACTATACACCCACTAACTTAGCAGCTTGCCTCTGTACTTCACACTAAATTATAGACTAATTTTCTGAACTCTCTGTAGCTCTGCTGTTTTATTACTTTAAAATGCAGTGGTCCACCCCCCTTGTGTGTGTGTGTGTGTGTGTGTCTCTCTCTCTATCTATCCATCTCTTTCCTTATGTGTTGTTCTCCCCCATGGTCTCTTTCTCTCTCTGTCTCTCTTCCTCCCCCTCTGACTCTCATCCCTTATGTAATGAAAGAGTCTATAAGCATAATTTGCAGCATTAAAGTAAAATGTATGTTTTAAACATATTTTAATGGGCATGGATTTCTAGATCTCATAATCAGAGCAAGCATTGTGTTATCTGGCAAGAGTTTCTGTTACAATCCTTTTAGACTAAAATCAGATGTTTAATAAGTTGACCAGTTTTCCAAGACACCATTTAAAGGGACATGAAACCCATATGAAACCCATATGCAAATTTAAATAACTTTCCAATTTACATCTAATATCTAATTTTCTTTATTCTTTTGATGTCCTTTGTTGAAAATCATATCTAAATATGCTCAGTAGCTGCTGATTGGTGGCTGCACATAAATACCTCATGTGATTGGCTCACCCATGTGCATTGCTATTTCTTCAACAAAGGATATCTAAAGAATGAAGGCGTATCCTAGCCACTGCCTCACCATCCTCTGACGCCACTGCACGTCACTGTTAGGACTGTATGGAACGTCCTAGCCATTTGCTGTCCTGAAACAATAGCTGGGTGGCGTGTCTAGCGTCATAGGCACTCTCCCCTGACCCAATCCCATCATTGAATTCAATTTAGATAAATAAGTCCCAGCAGCATGGGATTAAAACCAACAACTCCAACAATTCTGAGATTTTTTTTGATGTAGTCGTGGACCATGAACATTCCACTTATATATGCCATTTCATGAATGAAGAATCAAGTAATTTGTGGGTAGGTCAAATACCTATCTTTAGTGAAGTCCAATTTAAATGTTAGTATCTGTTTGACAATGGATATGTACTTAAATTATATAAGCAGTGTTATAGCTGTAGACAGGAGGATGTGCTAATACTACACAGAACTCTGCACTAAAGTAATGTACAATAGATTTACAAAACTCCTGTCACATAACCCTCTTGCAATTCATCTTTATCATAATCAACCCTTTTCTAGTCTTACTATTAATCATAAGCATCACAGGTTGCCTTTGACCCCAAACACACTACATCATAAACCAATAGGAAACCTCTACCCACTGCAGCACCTCAATGCAAAAGTCCCTCATGTACAAGAAGCTTGTGCCAAAAGACACTTCTTACATGTATTTGTCTCCAGAGCTTTCCACCCATGAAAAGCCACTACTAGCTCTCCTCACCTATTTATAAACACCCACCAGCATGCCATCAACATTGTGTTGGTCCCTACCAAGAACCTTATTATATTCTGTCTTTGGGATATCTGAAACTTCTTTCTAAAAAGAATGGATCATCACACTTAATTGCTGCTCCAATTAGTCAAAATTATGGAGTTGTAGTAATTGAACTTATTGATAAAAGGAGCTTAAAGGGACATGAAACCCACATTTTTTTCTTTCATGATTTAGAAAGAGCATGCAATTTTAAACAACTTTCTAGTTTACTTCTATTATCTAATTTGTTTTATTCTATTGATATTCTTTGCTGAAAAGCATATCTAGATAGGCTCAGTAGCTGCTGATAGGTTCCTGCACATAGAAGCCTTGTGTGATTGGCTCGCCCATGTGCATTGCTTTTTTCTTCAACTAGGAATATCTAAATAATGAAGTAAAATAAATAATAGAAGTAAATTGTAATGTTGTTTAAATTTGTATTCTCTGTCTGAATAATGAAAGAAAATGTTAGGGTTTAGTGTCTCTTTAACATGTTTATTTTAATAATGCTCCTTGAAAAGTACTGATTGTGATATTTTTTAGTAAGTGGATGATTAAAGAAATCTAACAACATCATTAGCTTCTGTTTTCTGTTATCATAGTATTGGATCATAATTAAAGACAATTGCTCTCATTATTCAACATATAAGAGAAACCATGTTACCCAAACACATTACTATTGAAATATTAAAACACTTATAAACTATTAAGTAAACGTCACAAGAGTTACAAAAATTAAATAATATTAAAGGACCAATACATCCAGTAAAATAGCATAATCAGTAAATGCATAATAAAAAGAAAATGCAAAAGTCCATAGGGATCATTTTAACAAAGGCCAGAGCCCAGCATCACTGCTAGTATGCAGCAATACGCTGCCCGCATTTATCATTGTGCAAGCCACTAGAAGCTGCTAACACCATAACATAATAAGCTGCTGCTTGTGCAATGCCAGCCCCTTGCTCATGTGCGACTATTCTAGCAAGCAGGGTCTCTCAGTCACACTGGTCATAGAAGTTAGGGGGAATGATTAACGCCACTTTAGTGCTGGCGTAGCAGTTTAAAAAGCAAATAGTTGGATGAAAGCTGCTTAACTATTGGCTCTAAAGCTGCATTCACAAAATTAAACTTTCATGATTCAGATAGGGCCTGCAATTTTAAACAATTTACTTTTATCATCAAATTTGCTTTGCTCTCTTGGTATTCTTTGTTGAAAGCTAAACCTATGTAGACTCATATGCTAATTTCTAAGCCGTTGAACTGGCTGTTATCTCAGTGCATTTTGACAGTTTTGACAGTTAGACACTGCTAGTTCATGTGTGTCAAACATACAACATTGTGTTCACTCCCATGGAGTTATTTAAGAGCCAGCACTGATTGGCTAAAATGCAAATCTATCAAAAGAACTGAGATAAGGGGACAGTCTGAAACCAGGTAATGACAGATGTAAAAAGTGTATTAATATAACAGTGTTGGCTATGCAAAACTAGGGAATGGGTAATAAAGGGATTATCTACTGTATCTTTTTAGACAATAACAATTCTGGAGTAGACTGTCCCTTTAAGGGTGGAATGCCACAGTAGCACAACATAATCATGTAGAACTTGCTTCATTGTTATTTGGACCTGTCAATACATTGTAGGTAATTAAAGGTATAATTTTAATTTTAAAGCTATGTAAATTTGAGCTTATGGAGAGTATGTGAGTGAGAAATGACTGTACATACCATTTACATAATGTAATAAGACAGTAAAAAATAAAAACAAAAAAAAACAAAAAACTCATATGTGTATACTTTGGTTATCTAGAAACAGATCAGAATTCCCATTTTCATGGAAATACCCTAATAAAATACTGTCAGGTAGAGTGCAAGTTTTGTGTTCGTGTTTTAATGCTGAAAAAATTGTCATTTCAGCGTTAAAACAGCAACGCAGCCATTACAAGTCTTGTTGGTATAGCTGTACCGCAAGCCTTTTAGCCTGTAACGCAACGTCAGTCCCGCACTCGTAAAAAATGACGTTTTTTCATGGGACTTCCATAGCGCAGCCATTACGAGTTTTGCGGTGAAGCTAAAAAGCTTGCGTTCCAGCCTAAACCAACAAGATTCGTACCGCCATCTGAGAGCAGTAGTTATGAGTTTTACGCTACAAAACTTTTAAATAAAACTGATAACTAGTACAAGGTACACTAACACACATAAACTACCTATTAACCCCTAAACTGAGGTCCTCCTGCATCGCAAATACTATATTAAATTTATTAACCCCTAATCTGCCGCTTCAGACATAACCGCCACTAATAAAATGTATAAACCCCTATTCGAATCAGCCAATAGAATGAGAGCTGACTAAATCCTATTGGCTGATTTGATTAGCCAATAGGATTTTAGCATCCCTAATTCCTATTGGCTGATTAAATTTTTTCAGCCAATAGGAATACAATGGTACCCCCAGGATAAAAGGGGTACCTTGCATTTCAATCTTCAGTGTGTGGCAGACGATCGCATGAAGAGGATCTCCACATTGGATCGATGGACCTCCGCCTTGGATCTCCGCCTGGACCTCCGCCTTGGACATCCTCCTGGACCTCCGCCTTGGACCTTCGCCTGGACCTCTGCCTCTGCAGGAATGAAGAAGATGCCGGTCCCGCGATGGATGAAGATGGAGCCACCTGGATGAAGATGCGGCCTGGATGAAGATGGAGCCAACGGGATGAAGATCGTTCAAGCGGGACTTCAACAACTGTGTGTAGCTAAAGAGGGGTTAGTGTTAGGTTTTTTTTAAGGTTTTTTTGGGGTGAGGTTTTTTTTTAGATTAGGGTGGGCACTCTTAAAAGAGCTGAATGCCCTTTAAGGGCAGCAAAAGAGCTGAATGCCCTTTTCATGGCAATGCCCATACAAAAGCCCTTTTCAGTGCAATGGGTAGATTAGGTTTTTTAGAAAGTTTATTTTTATTTTGTGGATTTGGAGGGGTGGGGGTTTGTAATGTTAGTGGGTCTTTGTATTTTTTTTAGAAAAGGGCTATTTTAAGGGCTATTGGTAGTTTATTCTAGATTAGGTTTCTTTTATTTTGGGCTGTTTTTTTTTAAATGGGTATTAGAATAGGAATTATTTTTATTATTTTGGATAATTTGTTTGTTATTTTGTGTAATGTTTTTTTTCCATTTTGGGTGCGTTTTTATTTTTAGATTAGGGGTTGGGCATTTCATAAAAGATCTAAATGCCCTTTTAAGGGCAGGAAAAAGAGCTGAATTCCATTTTAAGGACAATGCCCATACAAATGCCTTTTTCAGGGCAATGGGTAGATTAGGGTTTACTTTATTTTTATTTTGTGGGTTTGGGGGGTGGGGGTTTGTATACTGTTAGGGGGTGTTTGTTTTTCTATTGTAGGAAAATAGCTGTTATATTTAGGGAAATGCCCTACAAAAGGCCCTTTTAAGGGCCCACATAGACATCAATGAGGCTGCGTTACGGAGCTTTTCAATCCGCGATCGCAGGTGTTTGTTTTTTTTCGAACCCACTCTCCCCATTGATGTCTATGGGGAAAGCGTGCACAAGCACGTCAAAACAGCGCTTGTATTTTGTGCGGTATGGAGCTCAATGCAACCATATCACATGCACAAGGTGGCTGTTTCAAAACTTGTAATGTCAGCGCTATGGAGGGTGAAATAACGCAACTTTTGTTGCATTCATTAAAAACCCTCTAACGCGCATAACTTGTAATCTACCTGTGTGTTACTTCTGCATTTAAATAATAATTAATTTTGTATGTAAATAAGTATATCTTGTCTATTAAATCTATGCAAATTATCATTCAAAGCATAACAACTGAAAAAAAGGAGTGACCTTATTTTCAAAAGAATAGAATAACATTGAAAAAAGGTACTTATGAGATTCGTTCACTCTCATTTACATAGATGCTGAATATTGGCTTAAATGTGAAATGAGTTATATTTTATTCCTAGAAGTCATTATTAGTTGCATTCAGTGCCCTTGTGGTATAGCTTTGTTCTTTCGCTCTCATTATATTCTTTTCAAGGAACGAAGTCTTTCAGAAAATTATTTTACATTTTCTAATCTACAACTGTGTTTTTCAACTACTGCTTAAATAAATGCTCAATGATGTTTTAAACATATAGTATCATAACTATGTACAGTACAAATGACCTTACTGATAGCGGATCGTATTAATTATTCCAATTTTCAGTTTTATGGTCCATCCTTGATTAACCAAAACACATTTCTTTCTTTTGAGAGAATGTAATACATTGATTAGTGATACATAAGATTTTATTCTAAATGAGGAAATTATAAAATATGAGCATGAATCATTTTATTAAATGTTTTATAGAGCCAGAGCCTAAATTAGCCTGATATTCATTGTCTTACAAGAACAGAATTTAGGTGGACATAAAATATGTCAAATTGTACTGAAATAGAGTCCTCCTGATAACTTTTTTTGTTCTTGCGCTGGCAAAATTATACGCTCTAGAGTACTATGCTTGCTGCTTTAAAACGTGAGTCAGCACAATTCCTGAGATTTTTCCATTCTTGTTTAAAATATTTTCATCAAGTTGAAAAAAGATGTTCACAGCAAAATAACTTTATTGCTCAGCTGAAAAGAAAAAAAGTTTATCAAAACTTCAAAAGGAGGTCAGACCAGTATGGTCTGTCTTGTGTACTTTGGATACTGCACTGTTCCTCCAGGACCAATACAGATGTGACAAAATATAAAATATTTGTCTCAAAGTATCTTAAGTACACAAAGTATTTATTTTATAAAAGGAAATAACATAGAAGACTAATCTACACAAGTGTGGAAAAAAACATGAATATTAAAGTAATAGCGTTCTGTTAGCATTATATTTTAAACATGATTTAGCCATCAGTATCAACACAGGAATCTGTATTTCTGAGAACTAAGTCTCCAAAAGCATAATCATTAATTATCTTTTAAATATTAAAGGGACACTGTACTCAAATTTTTTCTTTCGTAATTCAGATTGAGCATGACATTTTAAGCAAATTTCTAATTTACTCCTTTTATCAAATTTTCTTCATTCTCTTGGTATCTTTATTTGAAATGCAAAAATGTAAGTTTAGATGCCGGCCCATTTTTGGTGAACAACCTGAGTTGTCCTTGCTGATTGGTGGATAAATTCATTCACCAATAAAAAAAAGTGCTGTCCAGAGTACTGAACCCAAAACAAGCTTAGATGCCTTCTTTTTCAAATAAAGATAGCAAGAGAACGAAGAAAAAATGATAATAGCAGTAAATTAGAAAGTTGCTTAAAATTGCATGTTCTTTCTGAATTACAAAATAAATTTTTTGGGTACAGTGTCCCTTTAAGTTTTTAAAAATTCTCAATATGTTAATAATCTTCAGGAATGACATATAGCTGTTCTTCCAAACCTTTGACAATATTTACCCTTAATCCAATCCATTAGTATTTACCAAGACAAAATGTAATATTAATTTTGAGTGTTTTTCTAAGCTATTCCAATCTATTTAAATACCTGTTCATCTGTAAATGTGTGAACAATGTCATTTGCAATAATGGTTACCCAAATACAGAATATGGGTCCTTTACTGTTATAATAAAGGGACTTATACATGTGTTGCAATATATTCAAATATAATTATGACTTTGCTGAATAGCTATATTGGACAAAGGGGACCAGGAACAATAAGAAGTAAAAGGACTGAACAATGTTGGTTTTACTAATCATATGAGTTTAATGTTTTTGTCAAGCTTAGGCTTGTTGAAGGCAGTCGTTGTTTTACAATGTCAATATTTTTAGGAGCCGTAAAGGCAAATGACTTATTTTAAAGGAGTATAAAACAAAACATTTGGGGGTAGATTTAATAAAGGTCTAGAGGACATAATTCGCTGTAGTGAATCATGTCCGCTCGACCTCACTTAATGCTGACAGCATATGCTGTCTGCATTTATCATTACACAAGCATTTAGCACAGAGTGAATTAATTTAATGTTTCTTTTTTTTTTTTAAAGCATAATTTTTTATTTATAAAAAGAGAAAAAGAACAACATTGTCTCCAACAAAATAATAATCTTATGTCATAAATAAATCATGAATGCACAAAAATATCACCGCCTCGCAGGGCTGTATATCAATAATGATTTCAAACGCATTTTTTATCACACAAAAAGAAAAAAAAAAAAAGAAAACTGTGGAGACAGGCATAAGGAGATACCCCTACCTTACATAGCTTAGTTTCAAATGTATCCTAGCTATCTTGCTAATTCTGATAGTGTACATATGAACTTTATATCCCATCTCATACTCTTATCTAAACATTATATATGATTTTAGTACCTTCCACTAGGGGAATCTTGGTTCAACGAAAATTAAATAAATTAAACTTCACCAGCACAAAACACAAAAAAATAAAAAAAATAAATAAAAATAAAAAAATAATAATACTAAAACTCCTTCTCCGCACCATGGCCCACCCCCCGCCAGCAAAACCCATATTAACTATCAATAATGATATTGGCCCTTCTTCTCAAATGACTGTACCTATCAGATAATACTAACTGCTGAAATAAGATAGAGTCCTGCAGATGCGATAAAATTTGACTTTGCACGTTCTCTGCTAAAGTGACTAAGACTGGTTCCCATTTAGACAAAAATAATCTAAACTGATTTTCACGATATAGCATAGGATCTTTGCTATCTATTATAAGTTGCGATGTCATATTACTAGTGAAAGCAGTGAAATTCGGGGCATTTTTATCTTTCCAGTTATAAAGAATCAACTGCCTGGCCACTAAGATAGCTGTGTTAATTAAGTGCTTATTGTTAATTTCTTTATCTATCACCAATAATATAATCTGTTCCGCTTTCAATTTGACTTTAACTCGTAAAAATTTGTTTAGCCAGAACTCCACTTTACACCAATATTGTTGTATCTTGGGGCATGAATAAAACATATGAACTAAGTCTGCCTCGAGAGCGCTACATCTTGGACATTTCATTATTTCTTGTCTCTTCCACCTAGACATCCACCAAGGAGTCAGATAGGCTCTATTTAATAACTTTATATGTGATTCTCTAAATGAAATAACCCGAGTATATTCAAGAATTGAGATGAAACTTCTTTTGAAGCGATCAAAGGTTAAATTTCTAAGATCCCTGCTCCACTTAATATGGAGTTCTGAAATTTTTCCCTTGGCTTCTATAGCGATTAACTTTTTATATAAATATGAAATTGAATAGTTCCCTGCTTTATAAATGTTAATAATCGAGTTTAAGGTCCCAGAGATATACATGTTTGAATCTGTTAACTTATTAACATCAATAAAATGCCGTACTTGTAGATATGCAAAAAAATGGGATCTATTAAGATTAAATTCCTTCACTAAAGAATTGAACGTCTTAACCATTTTAGATTGTGTATCTATCAATTGAATAATTCTAGATAACCCTCTTTTGTTCCAATCATTAAAAGCCGGTGTTTCCATACCACTAATGAATTGGGGATTTCCCTTAATAGGCAGATACTCTGACATTTTTGATTCAGAGAGTAATGTCTTACAGATTTTCTTCCATGCCAAAATAGTATTATGTATTGTGTAATAAAAGCTGCTTTTGACAGATATTTTCGTCATGGGAAAATGTAAAAGAGCTATAAGAGATAGTGGATGTACCGCTAATTCCTCAGTTTTGTAATTGGTAATGTATTATATCCCTGTTAGCCAATCTAGCGCATTTTTTGCTAATGCTGCCCAGTTGTACAATTTTAAATTCGGTAAAGCCAGACCTCCATCTATTCTCATATGTGCCAAATTTTTCATTGCTATCCTTGGTTTCCCTTTTCCCCATAAAAATTGTTGACAGTGTGTATTAAAATTTCGTATATCTCTTGCCAGAATAAAGATTGGAATATTCTGCATGAAAAAGAGGATTTTGGGAAAACCATCATTTTAATGAGAGTTACCTTTGCCGATAGAGACAATGGTAATTTGGCCCAATTTTTTAAATAGCCTAGACATTTCTGCCATACTGGGTCAAAATTCAAACTATACCAATCCGCTGGATTTTTTGATAGAACAATACCAAGATATCGAATTTTTGAAGATGGCTGTTTAAAGGGATTTTGGAGTAAGCTATTTCTTTTTTTAACTATCCATAAGATTTCTGATTTGTTCAAATTAATTTTGTACCCTGAGAAAGTACTAAATTCCTTAATTATTTCCAGAACACACGGTATATTTCTCCTCGAATTACTTATATAGAATAAAATATCGTCTGCATACATTGACATAGTGATTTTTCTTTGCCCTAACATAATCCCTTCTAATCTTTCTCTACATAGGATCGCCAAAGGTTCTAAAGAGATGTTAAACAGGAGCGGTGATAACGGACATCCCTGTCTGGTTCCTTTCTGAAGGCTAATACAATCTGACGTTAGCCCGTTTAGTTTTATATATGAAACCGGATTTTGATAGATTAATTGTACATAGTTAGCAAAATTTCCCGATATCCCAAATCTATTTAATGCAGTAAATAAATGGTTCCAAGAGATAGAGTCGAACGCCTTTTCGGCGTCGACCGTCAATAAGGCATAATCAACTTGTTTGAACCTCTCATCTTTCTGATTGAAAAGCATCTGCTCGATAAGGAACATTGCTGTCCTAATATTCTTTTGTATAGTTCTTCCGGGCATGAACCCTGTCTGACCTGTATGTATTATATGCCCTAGAACTCCTTTCAATCTGTCTGCTAAAATACTGGCAATTATTTTGTAATCGACATTGAGTAGAGAGATAGGACGGTATGCATTCATTGTTTCTATATCTTTGTCTTTTTTTATAAATTAAGGTAATATTAGCTTCCGTATAATACTTTGAGGGCTGTATATTCTTGATGAAATAGTTGTTATATAGGCTTACCAGTATAGTGCTGATGTCAACCTGTAAAATCTTATAGAATTCAACTGGAATTGAGTCCGGTCCTGGAGCTTTACCACAGGGTGCAGTTTTAATAGTTTGCACAATTTCTTCTATTGTTATATCTTTATTTAAAAGATCCAATTGGCTTTTTTCTATCTTAGGTATATTAATCTTTTTCCAAAAATTATCTCTTATCTCTGGGTCAATATTACCAGCAGAGTATAGTGACTTATAAAAAGACTGAAACTGTCCCACTATCTCCTTGGGTGAGGTATATCTTGTATCATTAACCTTAATAGCCCCAATAAAATTGTTTTTTTTCCTACTTGTTACTAGTTTTGCTAGCAATTTAGCTGTATTAGAAGTGAATTTACTAAATTTGACCTTGTTATTTATATCTCTTTGCAGCATTTGTTGGTTCAAAAAGACTTCTCTTTCTGATTTTGCTGCCTGATACTTGTACCAGTTTGTGTTAGAGGGGTTCTCTAAGTATTTAACGTATTTATTTTTTAATTGGTTTGACAATTGATTTTCTCTAAAACTCAATTTTTTTTTCCTAACACTCATATACACCTTAATCTGTCCACGGAGAAAAGCTTTCGCTGCTTCCCAAAAAATTTCTATCTTTTCCAAATAACTTTTGTTAAAATGAGCGAATTCTTTCCATTTAGCTTGTAGCCAGTTTCTGAACTTAAAATTGGAAATGAGGAAAGATGGGAAGGAAAAGCTATTCTTTTTATTGAGTTGTGGATTCAAATTTTCAATTGCGATAGAGATGATTGCATGGTCTGAAACCAAGATACTTGATATATCCGAGGAAATCTCAGCACCCAGAAGGGATTCACTTACTAGTATCATATCAATTCTCGAGAAACTTTTAAATGTCTTACATTCACACGTATAAGCTTTCTCATCTGGGTGCTGAATCCTCCATATATCCTTCAGTTTGAGATTTTTAGAAAAGCTATGTAAGCTTTTTGCCTCTCTGATATATCTATGACACTGTGTTCTTTTTAGTCTATCAAGGTATGGGTTGAATACTCTATTAAAATCACCTGCCAATATGATTTGGGAATCTACATGGACTATAAGTTTAGCGAACAAATTTTCCCAAAACGCTGGACAGTACTCATTGGGTGCATATATAGTACAAATTATTAATTTAAGTCCTTGAATGATGGCAGATACAATTAAAAATCTACCCTCTTTATCTGAATATTTTGATGTTATCTTGTATTATAAGTTTGTATTAAATAAACACGCAACCCCTCTTTTCTTACCTATTGCAGGGGTGGCTATTACCTCTCCCACCCAACCCATCTTTAATTTTTCAACTTCCTGTTTGTTTAACCGTGTCTCTTGTATGAGAGCAATATCTGGGGAGAACTTTTTTAGGTGGTGTATTATTTTCTTTCTTTTAATTGGAGAGGATATCCCTCCAACATTCCAGGAATTAATTTTTAGTGTACTATTCATTTACATTTTTTCCCTTCTTAATTTTTGCCTGATACGAAACAATAAGAATGAACAATAGGGATATCCAGAGCCAGGGCTGCATACACATTGGCAAGAAGGGTGGGCGATGGGGCAGAGGAGAAGGAAAAAAAAAAAAAAAAAAAAAAAAAAAAAAAAAAATTAATGTTTCTAAAGCTACACTACTGTATATATGCAAATCAGGTAGATATACTAGAAAAGCTAAACTAATGGGATAAATCATTAATCTGTTTATCACCTTCATAGGGAAAAGCAAAAACCTAAAACATAATAGTAATATATAATTTAATAAAATGATAGAATGTCTATGAAACAATGATGATTTGCTATCATCTGACTTGCTATTGAGGGCTTTAGTAGATATACCCTGCCATGTAGTTCTAGAAATGTAAGTGTGAAACCATAAGGTAGAATTTTAATGTACCATGCATAAAACAGACAGAACATCATTCATAGAAATCCTTCACATGTATAGGCTTCAGTAAATGAGGTGTGCAGCGTGTACAGCGAGGGGGTACTAGATTAGCACAGTTTCTAATCCTAGTGCTGTTCCTTTGAAATGATATATTGACTTTAAAGAAACATATCAGGAATTCTATTAGAAACATTTTTGCAATGCACATATTGTTTTGCAAAAATGCTTCTTTCCAAATTTATTACTGCTTAAAGGGACAGTCTAGGCCAAAATAAACTTTCATGATTCAGATAGAGCATGTAATTTTAAACAATTTTCCAATTTACTTTTATCACCAATTTTGCTTTGTTCTCTTGGTATTCTTAGTTGAAAGCTTAACCTAGGAGGTTCATATGCTAATTTCTTAGACCTTGAAGCCCACCTCTTTCAGATTGCATTTTAACAGTTTTTCAGCACTAGAGGGTGTTAGTTCACGTATTTCATATAGATAACACTGTGCTCGTGCACGTGAAGTTATCTGGGAGCAGGCACTGATTGGCTAGACTGCAAGTCTGTCAAAAGAACTGAAAAAAGGGGCAGTTTGCAGAGGCTTAGATACAAGATAATTACAGAGATTAAAAGTATATTATTATAACTGTGTTGGTTATGCAAAACTGGGAAATGGGTAATAAAGGGATTATCTATCTTTTAAAACAATAAAATTTCTGGTGTAGACTGTCCCTTTAAAAAAATAACTGTTGTTAGTAGTGTTTGTATTTCATTTTTTTAAACAAACATATAATCAAAATCATTTTAATTTAAGTTTTATTGCACAGCTTATATTATGAGTTCCACTATATGTTCGCACAACATATTAAGAAAGTATTTTTATTAACAAAATATTGTATCTTTTTGTGTAACAGTGGCTAATCAATCATTATAAAACACATTTATTCTAATGTGAAAGCCAACAGGAAGAACAGTAAAGAGAAATACTATTGCTTTTGGAAAAAAAACAAAAACACACATATCAGTGCCCTAGAATTACCTTGGTTCTTAGACAGTTAAACAGTGTTTAATGAAGCAAACTCTGCCTTCATCAAATTGTGTTTGTCTGCTCTATTAGAACAAAACACCCTGTGCAATGAGATAATGACTTTGAGAACAGTATTTTCTACTATTATCTAGTATATATTAATGTCTGAACAGTTCAAGGAAATCAGAATTCTTGTTGTGATACTTTATTCATTAGGAATATTGTTCCATGCCTACGTTTACATGTAGAATTGTGAGGCAGCAAGCGAGTTGCCTAAAGGAGTAAATGAAATCATATGAAATACTTTGTTTTCTTATATTATTGTGTTAGCTAAAGTCAAGGGTGCTGATACTTAGTAATGTATTTTGATAGAGAAAAAAAAGCTTTTTAACAGTATTGTAGATCAGTATTTAATTCTCTGCTTTTCCTTATAAGAATGTTAAGGTGAAAAAGGCAAAAAAATATCATTGCATCATAATGGAAGATGAAGTAAATTCCAACTGTGACCACCTAATAAGAAATTTTACCATGTTTGTCTCTCCCACCACACTTAATTCTAACCTTGAACTGTATTTAAATATAACCTTTTGTATACATTTAATCATAATTTATTACATGCTACATTTTTCATTTAAAAAAATAGAGAAAAATATAGCTACAAATAGGTACCTCTTTGTACAGTATTAATTAAAAATATCATGAAAGTTTTTCAGACAGTACAGAAAATTGTATACAATAATCAAAGGTAAAAATAACTTTGCAGTGCTTTGAACAAGCAAAGGTAAATCAATTTCTGAAACATTAAGCTGTCCAAAGTAAAGAGCTTCAACATAAACAGCACAGATATTGTTACAGAAATGGATGCTTTTTGTATGCTCAAAAAGTTGTATATATTCTGAGTTGGCCATAGACTATGGGTGAGAGGTATTGATAACCAAGTTCTGCGCCCAGATCCAGAGTAACCTGTCAACACAGAAAAGGAATTTACAATATCAAAATGATTTTGCAATTATTACTTTTTTTCTCTCCATTTTTTTTAGGTAGACAGTTATTTTTAAACAATCCCTCTATCTTAAAAAATTGAAATGGTGTAAAACAAAAACAATAGTTTAACTATTGTAACTGAAATGTGTCTAATTGGAAGTTGGACAAGGTTCACTGTCATGAACCTCATCTGCCCAGCCTTGCGGCGATCGGGCAGCATCCATTACCTGCATCTAACATAGCATACTGTCAATCATCCTGATCTGATCAGGATGATTGAAATGAGCCACATTTTATGTGGTGAAGACCGCTGATACTTAACCTTATTTGAACTAGGGCACACGTGAGCCTAAACTCTGCAGCTCTAAAGCTGCTCTCGAAGTTTGATAAATGGAGCCCATTATCCATGCTTGAAAAAATAGTTTTACTTATAGTATATGTATAAAATACATTTTCCCCTTGAAGTCTGATAAAATATTTTGTAATCATATTGAAAGATTCTGTAATTCCTATAAATACTTTCTATTGAGAACATTTACTGAACATTACTCCTCTGGCAAATAGAAAAATAAATAATTAATAATTTATTGGCATTAGAAAACAAAAGTCCTCATGGTAGTCAGGAAGTTACCCAGACTAGAAATTTCTAAAAGGTGGACTAAGACAAAAATTCTGCTAATACCTTCTGTGAACAAGAAGCTAACAGACCTAATGAGGCACATACAGTTTAACATCCATGGAAAAACCAACAACGTAATTGCTTATCTGAAACCAGGAGCAGCAAAGAACCTAGGTTCTAGCTGCTGATTGGTGGCTGCATATATATACCAATTGTCATTTGCTCACCCATGTGTTCATGAGGAAACCAGTAGTGCATTGATGCTCCTTCAACAAATAATGCCAAGGGAATGAAGCACATTTGATAATAGAAGTAAACTGGAAAGCTATTTAAAAGTATACATTCTACCTAAATCATGAGAGAAAATGTTTGGCTTTCATGTGGCTTTAAGCACCTTACCCTGTGTTAGTCAATCACATGTTTTCTGCTCGGTTTTGATAAGAAAACAAAAATGCCATGGACCAACATTTTTATTCTTCCTTTTTTTGGACATTTATCTACTTCTGGAATTTGTTAAGCTTTCTTTTAGCTTTCAGTTGTTTTAATTTCTAGCTTAGCTCATGTAATTACTAATTTTGCAACTTCTGTTGGCTTTTTTGTTTTTAATTTATATATAATTCCACTGATCATTTGTCTTATAAAATGTAAATGACATAGTCTTGTTTTTCTATTTCCATATTGATTTAAATTTGTTTCCTTTATACAATTGTTATCTGAATATTCAATTACACATTAAAATACTTTAAAGATTCAAACACAAAATCATTTGTGGCAATAATTGATCACAAAATTATTAATCAAATTCTAACATGTTAATCCGACAAGCATGTTTTATTAATTCCATACTATTGCTAAGTATAGGGATACAATAATATGATGTTGTTAAGCAAATTAATTTGAAGTCCATATACAACTATACTTTTTTATTTGTGAAACTTAAAAACACACAGTTATATATAATACACAGTGTGCACAATTATTAAGCAAGTTGTATTTTTGAGGATTCATTTCATTATTGAACAACTGCAGTGCTCTTGGTCAATCCAAAATGTTAATAAACCTCAAACCTGAATATTTAAGAAAGTAAAAGTAATTATTATGCAACTAAATTAAACATTAAAAATTTCCTGTCTCACTTGTTTATTTTCATCTGTTAAAGTGAGAATAGTAAACAAACAACTAAAAATTTACAAATAAACATTTCTGACATTTAAAAAAAAAAAAAAAAAAAAAAAAAAAAAACAGTGACTAATATAGCCACCCTTCTTTTCAATAACAGTCATAAGCCTTCCATCCATGGAGTCTGTCAGTTTCTTGAACTGTTGACGATTAACTCTTTGTGCAACAGCAACCACAGCCTCTCAGATGCTGTTCAGAGAGGTGTACTGTTTCCTTCACCGTAAATATCCCGTTTAAGTAGGGACCACAAGTTCTCAATAGGGTTTAGGGTTTCATCTTTAAGGCATTTACTGGCTAGCCACACAGTGGAGTATTTTGATGCATGCGATGGAGCATTGTCCTGCATAAATATCATGGTCTTCTTGAAAGATGCAGACTTTTTCCTGTACCACTGCTTGAAGAAAGTGTCTTCTAAAAACTGGCAGTAGGTTTTGGGGGGGATTTTGAGTCCATCTTCAACCCTAAAAGGTCCAACTAGCTCATCTTTAATAATACCTTGACCATGTCTCTTAGCACTGAACACCTTGTACTTCTGAGTACTGCAGGTAGGTTGCAGTTCCGGAAAACTTTTTACAATTTTTGACTTTTCAGAGTCATTTAAATTAATTTTTTTGCCCATTTTGCCTGAGGAGAAGAAGCTGCCTAATAATTATGCACAACAAAGAATTTGTAGGAGCACCAGCTAGTCAGTAAAAAGTAATCCTTTTTTTGAAAGAAATAGTTAAAATCTATAATACAATGACGGGTACAAAAAATGAAAGGGTCAGCGCAAACACACACTAATAGGAGAGACATGACCCGGATTTATATACAAGTTTTGACTTTAATGACACCCTAATTTCTGACGCCTCAGCCAGAGCATATAAATACTGCTTGTGTTTATTAATAATTATGCACACCTTGATATAGGGTGTTGATCTCCTAAGGCCACACCCTCCCTCATTACATAAATACATATAATCTAATATGGTTTTATCCAATAAGCATTCAAGTTTATACATCTTGGAGTTAGACAAGATGCATAAAAATGATGATTTGTTCAAAATACTAATTTGCCTAATAATTGTGCACACAGTGTACATTCCACAATTATACATCCACTTTGCAATAAAGCTTTATACACCTGCTTATTGGACAAGGGTCACAGTTTAAAAATAAATACAATTTCTTACAGATTAGTATACAATCAAAGGTTTCTGTTAAATTAAAAAAACTATTCATAAATGAATGAATGGGTTGATTCACATTAGAAAAAAGTTTTATTTTTTGTTACTCATCTAGTGAAATTCAGGGTGATTAATTTAAATTTTATGAACTGTTTGATTAATTATACATTCAGTTTGCTGTACAGATAAAGGAAAGGTACAACTTGAAAGGTATCCATTCAGGCTGAAAAAGCAGCTGTGACAGCATCTATGTAAAATGCATGTCTACTGCATTGTTTTGTAATACAAAAGCTCCAACATGCAATTTCAGACAGCCACATAAACTGCCAACATTTTCAAACACATAACTGAATTAATGAAAATGTCTCTTATTTTCTTTGCATAAGAGTTGAAACCAAAGGTTCTCTAGCATTCACACCTATACAGGCCGGATAGTGTAAGTTAAGAACTTTACTCAGCTAAAAATACTGGATAGCAGAAAGTTTACTGCCTGTCTCTATGAGCTCCTAAATAATTCATTACCATTAAGCAGATATAGGAAGATTCTGTGTCTTTTACCTCCTATCAAATGCATGTCAGTCACTCTGTATATTCGTTACTCAGAAGAGATAACGTGCAACACATTACAGATGTCGTATACATGCTTACCACATTATGCAACTTTATTAAAAAAAACTAAGCTGATAAACGAGGTAAGTCTTATGAGCTGTTTTTTTTAAACCGATAGCTTTATTTGATAATTGACATGTTCAATTTTTTTTTTAGAGATTTTAAGCCCGAAAACACAATGCCATTTGCGTATTCTTGTTTCCTTTGTATTTTTTTAGATTGCAGTTTCCTCTGATACAATACTTAGTCTGTTTGTTTCTGTTTTGTTTTGTATTGTTTTAATTTTATTATCATCACTGTCAATACAACTCTTTACCTGAAGTGTGTTAAACAATATTGCTATTTTATAAAAAAACTAATGTATATGTCATACTCTATCATATGTAGTATGATACTAAGAAATAGTATAAAACTTAACTCAGCATTTTCTATAAAACAAAAAATAATCCTAAAAAATTAAAATGACATGATATCTGTGTTGCAAGATAATATCTATATTTTGCATATGTTGATTACATATGTTATTTACATTCATAGTATGTTACTTTGGTTATTTTACCTAAAATATGTATCATTACTGAATAATTTGGTAGCAATATTGCTGTAGAAGGCACCAATGTATCATATTATAGTTATATGATTATTTATATTCATAATATAAATCAAGTTCAGCAATACATAGCAAAAGTTCTGTACACCAAAATAAATGTTTTAAGAGCATTTAATTTGCATTGTTTTTGCTGTCTAGGGAAAGATCCTTGAAAAGCAGAAACACATCAGTGTTTATGACTCTACACTATGGGATAGGGTTGCCATATTGGGAGGAAACAGGAAAAATACATAATATGTCAGGGGCTGTTTAAAGAAATGTTTGAATAGTATTCCATTATAAGAACCGTGACATATATATTTTCCATGTGTTTCTGCCCTTAAAGCGGCAATATGCAACCCTACTCTAGGGGTCAGTTGACCAAGCCAGAATTTTTATAGGAAAAGTGAGCAGAATAAATAATAAAAATATGCTCTGAATTTTTACTGCACACATTTGCACATTTTTATTTGGAATTCAATTTTTTATTTTAGTTTTACTTATGTTAGTATGTTGTCTTACTGTTTGCATAAAAGGTAAAATACTTATAATAGAAAGCATAAATAAAAATATAAATAATAAAAATAGAATAAAATAAAATAAAATAGATACTATTTTAAATACACTTTTTTTCACATGTACAGATATTTATTTTTTTTTGCATTCAAGTTGTTTGCATGCACAATTAGTTGTCCAAAGCTTTATAAACTGATTTCTGAACCACCCGTAACATATTATTTTATGATATAACACAATGCTTAAATAATATAACAGCTTCAAATTTTACAGATACCATTTTCACAATAATTTACAGTTTTTTATTTGGTATTAAATTCATTACTTTTATTTTATGTCTGATTAATAATGTATTATGGTAAAACTATGTCCCCCAGTGCCTGGAACCGAATAATATTTATAGCATTGTGTATTTTGTGTTAATGTCACATCAGGTGCTATTAGATCCCTGCTTTGTATTTCAAGTCAAAATAGTATTTTTTTTTTATTATGAAGTGCAATTAATAAAGACATTAGTCAAAGCAAACTATGAAGACATAGTCAAACTGATTGATTTAATAGAGTTGTCATATTATACATAAGGCACTTTCTAAACAACTCAGCAGTTTCTATTGTTGCATGTACAACTGCTCACTGAACCAAACATTATACTTTAAAATCAAATTAAATATTAAGTCCTTTGCTTGTTACATTATATATCATTTTGCTACAGTGTACTTTTTATGCATTTTTTTCCAGCAGACCAGATAAAAACTGCATGCACTAAATAATATTATTTAGATTCAAATTGTTATGGACTTCCAACACAATTTATTTGACAAATCTGACATTAATAATAATAATGCCTGTTTCATCACTACCATTTCAATCAATGGAATAAATATTAACTTTTCATATAATTTAGGGTTCATTGCAGTGTTGTAATTTTTCTTACTTGAGGATGGCAGTTTTCGTTCTTTTTTTTTTCTGCATAACTTTTTTCCTAGACTACCCCAGAGTTTGTAAGTTCTGTGGTTATCAATTAAATTAAGCAAGCTAGGACATTTAAAAATGGATTGGTTAGAGTGGGGAAGGATGCAAAAATAAGATAATGTAACTTGTGGCAATGGTGCGTCAATCATAGCTCTAAAGTGAAACTAAAATATTGCTACAATTTAAACTTTTAAGAGCATCATAGGCCGCGTTACAGAAAGGATAAAGAAAATGTCTCATGTAATGATACAAAACAACTATAAAATATTACAATGAACAATAATGTCACAGCTTTGTCTGTATCAGTGTGTGAGTGTAGAAAATGGTCATTTTAAATGCCCCCCAAAATGACAAAAACGTTATATTAAACATAAAAGGCTCTGCCAAGATTCAAAATTCATTGGCAGTCTAAAATACTTATACTGATAGTATAGCTAACTGAATAAGAGCAAAAGTTCTTAAAGGGCATGAAACCCAAAATTCAGATAGAGCCTACATTTCTAATGTATTTTTATTATCAAATTTGCTTCACTCTCTTGGTATCATTTGTTGAAGAAGCAGCAACACACTACTAGGATTTAGCTGAACACATCAAGTGAGCCAATGAAAAGAGGCATATATGTGCCACCACCAATCAGAATCTAGTTTCCAGTAGGGCATTGCTGCTCCTGAGCCTACCTAGGTATGCTTTCATACAAATGATACCAAAAGAGAAAAGCAAATTATATAAAAGAAGTGGAAACTTGTTTAAAACTGTATGCTCTATCTATATAATTAAATTTAACTTTATTGTCGCTTTGAGTGCTTCTCATTAAAATAATAAATATAATAATACATCATTTAAGAATGGTCAGATTGGTTGTATGTGTATCCCAAATAGAAATGTAATGTGAAATATAATAGAAATGTTTGATATAGTGATACACAGTCAGTGTTCCCTCTAAGGCTATTTTTGTGTGAGGCCCAGCCGGGAAATTAGGTAATTTGTACCCTGTAATTAGCAAAGTCTGTACATTGCAGCCTGCAATGTATGATTCTCTTATTAACTGTTTCACTGCTGGGCCGCACATAAACCTGGTCTTAGAGGAAATACTGATCATAGTTACTACTGGAAGAAATGGTAAAACACACGGCAGTGTATAGCTCTTAACTTCAATCTGTCCTAAAATTATCTGCTATTAATAACTGAATATCTCTCAGAGCCACACAAATTTATGGTTATCCCCAAGCACAACTCATCCTATTCTATTTTTTATTGAAAACAAATTTGTTCAAATTTGAAATTAACTGCATGTGGCAAAGAATACTATCTATATATGACATGGACTAACAGGGAAGAAGAAGGGATCTGTACCCAGGAATCAGGAACTACATAGTTTGTGATGAATTGATGAAGTGGATTTTGTTCTCCAAGACCAGATACAGGTCACATAGGTTGCAGGAACTAAGCTTCTTTAGAGCAAATCAGAGAGACAGATAGCCCAGGTGTAAGTTGGAAAGATTCAGGGGTGTTAATGTTGTTGCTGAAGAACAGGTTTGGAAAGAACTGTGATACAAGGGAGCAGAATAGTTATTTGCCTCAAGAGCTGGACGCAAAGGATACAGAGTTAAGAGGAGGGACAGGGCCGCCATCAGGCGGTGACAGGGGTGACTCCTGTCAGGGGCCCAATGGGCTAGGGGGGCCCCATGAGGCAAGAACTAAAAAAAAAAAAAAAATTTTATTTTGGCAGCCACCAGTGGGTACTACAGCAGAGTGCTAATTGAGCATGGGAAATGTTATTACAATGAGTAAAGTATTAGCATTTGATAGGATTTCTGAGTGTGCACTAAACCACTATGCACAGTGTGAGACAGACTTGGCACTGTTTGTTTGTAGAGTGTGTGCCTGAGTCAGACGGCTGATCACTTTCATTTGCAGAGGAGGTAGTAATTACTTAGCAAATGTTTTTTATTTCTTTGTGCAATTTAAGATTGTAACTTCAGTGTGGTAGTAGTTGTATGGTGGGGCCAGGGGTTCATAAAAACACATTTTTTAGCAGCAGTGTATTTATTATTATTTGACAATGCTGTAGAAATTCTATATTTAAAACCATGCAGAAATGTTTCCTCCTCAATACACAAATGATATATATTATAAGTCCTTTATGCAAGGACTTTCCAGATACAAGGAGGCATTTTATCTAAGATTTTTACATCTGCATAACATATTATACTCTCAGAGTAAGATTGCTCAGTGTTGGAAATGAGACAGGTTAACTTAAAACTGTTCAGTTTACTCTACAGCTGACTTAATTTTGAAATGCATACCAACAATCTTAAATCCTGCATTTAACCAGATCTAATGGCATGAGTACCACAGCTTATGGTTCCACTAAGACCATATAGAGTACAGCATTTTCAAAATCCACAAGTACAGCTGACAGATGGGAACATTTGTACACTATATTTGAAGTGGTGCTCTTGGTTGGGGAAAATGGAGAAAATATCAAACAAACATATGTCAACCTTTTAAAAGTACTTTTCTTCATCTAGCCATCTACCCAGATCATTAATGTACAATTTTGAATTCACAGAATTATTTTTGTTTGCACATTTACAAATATGATTCTTTAAAAAGTGATTTCTTAATTTCTGCATTTTTTTTATCATGCATGTCACACACAGTTGATTTAGGGGATGCAAGGTGCATAAATGGCATAAATGTTTCCTACTGTGAGTGTTTCTGTGGGTGTCTGTGTTTATGTCTTTGTGCTTTTGTTTGTGTCTCTATGAATGTATATGTATTTTTTTTCTGTTGGTATCTCTGTGAGGGTGGGTGTGTATGTCTTTGTGCATTTTCTGTGGATGTCTGTGAGGGTGTGTGCATATGTCTTTGAGCTTTTTCTATGGATGCCTCTGTGAGGGTGGGTGTGTATGTCTGTGTTTTCTGTGGATGTCTCTGTGAGGGTGTGTGTGAGTGTGTGTGTGTGTGTATGTATGTCTGTGTTTTCTGTGGATGTCTCTGTGAGGGTGTGTATTTTCTGTGGGTGTCTCTGTGAGGGTGTGTGAATGTCTTTGTGTGTTTTCTGTGGATGTGTCAGTGAGGGTGTGTATGTATGTCTTTCTGTGTTTTTTGTGGGTGTCTCTGTGTGTGTGTGTATGTCTTTGTGTGTTTTCTGAGGCTGTCTCTGTTGGTGTTTCCTTGGGTGTATGTGCAAGTTTGAGTTTGTGTGTGTGTGTGTCTGTGTCTATTGTTTGTTCATTTTTAGGACATTTTGATCTTACTACTGATTATTCACATCTTTCTACAGACTTTGAGACTAATGAGACCTTTCCGGAAGTCACCAATCTACCATTTAACCTATAAATTATTGTTTAGGCAGTTCAGGGCCCTTCCTTTCAGCCACTGCATGCTGTTGTCATCATTTACTTGGTATCTTCCTTTACAAAAAGATAATCAGAACTCCATATTTTGTTTTCTAAATCTCCTTTTTTTTTTACAAAACTGTAGTTTACCTCATTACTTGTCAGGTCAATGTAAACCAGTGCTAAGTGTCTGTTTGGGTGTCTGTGTCTGAGTTTCTTTGCATGTTTGCTAGAGTGTCTATATGTGAATTCTTATGTGTGAGTGTGTGTGTGTTTCAGTGTATGTTACTACCTTTACAACATTTCCAAGTTTAAATAGACACTTAAGAATAAAGTGCATATACGTTTTAGTCACTTGGTCAAAAATTGCACATGTCAAAGGAGGGGGGGGGGGGCCCTGATCAATGGTTAAGTCAGGGGCCCCAAAATTTCTAGTGGCGGCCCTGAGGAGGGAGCTTGTAGCAAAGCTATACTAATACAAAGAGGCCTTTTTCTATGTGTGTTGTTATAATGCAGATGCTGATCCTTGATTAGCTGGAATTCACTTTAAGAAAAAAATGCATTAAGATCCAGGGAAAGGTCAGACAAAGCTCAGAAAAATAATGCAAACAGACCATATAATATGCTGAATTTTCTAATGTCTTTACAACATTATTATTGGACATATCCCCTTTGCAGGATAGTTTTGTGTTGAATCAGAATAACTGCACATGCACCACTGTTTTATATTACCCCTATGTCTTCTACTTTATAGCCTTGTAATATGTTGTACTTGAACGTATCTTTAACTTGTCTTGCACTTTAGATACCATCTTACATGTTTATTCAAGGGGATTACTAAATTATTTGGCAGGCTTTTTAAAAACAAGGAATAAAAGCAATGCTTATTCAAATTAAATATATATTAATATACAACTATCTAGAGAAAACTAATTCAGTTATGTTTCCCTGAAGATGCTTCCTTGATGTCATTATTTAATGCTGTGGCTGTATGCCAAGAAAGTTTAGAGTACAAATCCTTTTATAGTCAACATTCTAAACTCATCTGACCTCTAAAATAAAAGCATTTGTTCAAAACCTCAAAAATGCAACTAAATGATTCTTTGGAAATAATTTGTGTAAACTTATTTTTTCTAGTGATCTTCCAGAAAAAAAAAAGATAAAGTTTTCTTTCTGTCAATATTTTGTAGCATTCTATGGATGTGGGAATGTGCTCAAATGTCAAAGGTTAACAGAGTATTTGGAAACAGTAAAAGAAAACTCTTGCGCTACAAATAATACAATCCACAAGCAGCAACATATACTTTGTCAAATCTGTGACTCATCTCTGAAGCTTACATATTTTTTTTTTGCTGCTGCCTTTTGAAAGCTACAAACTCGGGAGGTACATTTTTAACCCAAAATATATTAGCAGCAGTGAAAGTGTTAAAACTACATTTTTAAAGAAGATCAGCATTTAGAAGGCTAGCACTAATTTTGGTGGTAACGGCAAATTACCAAAATAAAGGACATTGTGAAAGCCAATCTAGATACTAAGTAAATAGACCACAGCTACAAGAAGCAAAGAATAAAACAATAAATATTTTTTTAAAAAACACTATAGTGGCTATTTCATTATATTTACTGACATGAACAACTTACCAGTAACCAAGGATAGTAAGAGATCCCGACCCCCCTATCTACAGGATGGGGAGACTTTGGCAAAAGAGGACCTGCAAGCCTCACGCAAGATTGAGCGTTTCCCTATACCTTTGGACAATCTTAAAATGATGTTTGAAAAGCCAAGTAGGATTGTTGTGTTGCCACGACGCAGCTACAAGAAAAAGGTAAGAATGGGGCAGATATTGTATTGTATAATGTATGCCTTTAAAGCGACATTCAATTGAAAAAATATTATTGTAGATATAAATAAGAACGTTTGAACCATGAAAAGTTATTTTTGAATGAACAAAATTAAGTTAAAGCTGATCATTTTATTTATGAAACCGGAAGTGCATATTTGTGCACAAGTGGCCTATGGGAAAATGTTCATTGGGAAATCTCTCACTGATTTACTGGTGGCCAGTGACATGCCAAACAAGCAACCAAACACAAACTGTAATATATTATAATTCTATTAGATACAAAAAAAGACTTTAAATGTATGTTACAGAAAATGACGAGTAAATCTTATACTTTAGTGATGTTGGGGTCGATTACAATTATTTAGATACATATAATGATTTATCTACAAAATTCACTGTAGACTTTAATGGGGATTTTCTGTTGAAAATCATTAGATAATGTTTCTAAAAGATTGTGATTGATATAATATGTGTATATGTTCAGGGTACACATAATAACCACTGACCTGAATTTATTCTACTTACTGTGAGTAGTTTATCAGAATATAACTTTAAATGAGAGTTTGGACAGAACACATTACATTTTTACTGGAACAAAGATGAATAAATATTTAATTAATAAACACAATGAGATATAAGCTTATGAATGGCAAAGCTTCAGTAATATTTTTCAAAGATGTTTTGTGGAAAGTGTGTTCTAAGCTAGAAAGTATATTATGAGAGGTCAAAAGTTAGTAATATGAACCTTTTGGGTACCAAACATACACCTAGATTTAGAGTTTTGCGGCCGAAGGGGTGCGTTAGCTACGCATCTTTTTTTTCTAGTGCTGCTTCTAAATAACGCTGGTATTGAGAGTTCTCTGAAAGGCTGCGTTAGGCTCCAAAAAGGGAGCGTTGAGCCAAATTTACCGCTACTTCAACCCTCAATACCAGCGTTGCATAAAAGCAGCGTTCAGCTCCTAACACAGCCCCATTGTTTCCTATGGGGAAACACTTTCTAAGTCTGCACCTATCACCCTAACATGAACCCCAGAGTCTAAACACCCCTAACCTTACACTTATTAACCCCTAATCTGCCGCCCCCGCTATCGCTGATACCTGCTTTACACAATTAACCCCTAATCTGCCGCTCCGTACACTGACGCAACCTACATTAGACTCCAGCCGCAGAAAAAAGTCAGTAGTTAAGAGCTTTCTGGGCTAACGCCGGTTTATAAAGCTCTTAACTACTGTGCTCTAAAGTACACTAACACCCATAAACTACCTATGTACCCCTAAACCGAGGTCCCCCCACATCGCCGCCACTATAATACATTTTTTTAACCCCTAATCTGCCGACCGCACACCGCCGCCACCTACATTATACCTATGTACCCCTAATCTGCTGTCCCTAACATCGCCGACACCTATATTATATTTATTAACCCCTAATCTGCCCCCCCAACATCGCCGCTACCTTACCTACACTTATTAACCCCTAATCTCCCGACCGGACCTCGCCGCTACTATAATAAATGTATTAACCCCTAAACCGCCGCACTCCCGCCTCACAAACACTATAATAAATATTATTAACCCCTAATCTGCCCTCCCTAACATCGCCGCCACCTAACTTCAAATATTTACCCCTAGGTTAGGATTTATTTTACAGGTAATTTGGTAATTATTTTAACTAGGTAGCTATTAAATAGTTAATAACTATTTAATAGCTATTGTACCTAGTTAAAATAAATACAAAGCCTGTAAAATAAATATAAATCCTAAAATAGCTACAATATAATTATTCGTTATATTGTAGCTATATTAGGGTTTATTTTACAGGTAAGTATTTAGCTTTAAATAGGAATACTTTAGTTAATAATATTTAATTTATTTAGTTAGATTAAAATTATATTTAATTTAGGGGGATGTTAGGGTTAGGGTTAGACTTAGCTTTAGGGGTTAATACATTTATTATAGTAGTGGCGAGGTCCGGTCGGCAGATTAGGGGTTAATACTTGAAGTTAGGTGGCGGTGATGCTAGGGAGGTTAGATTAGGGGTTAATACTATTTATTATATGGTTTGCAAGGCGGGAGTGCGGCGGTTTAGGGGTTAATACATTTATTATAGTGGCGGCGAGGTCCAGTCGGCAGATTAGGGGTTAATAAGTGTAGTTAGGAAGCGGTGACATGGGGGGGGCAGATTAGGGGTTAATAAATATTATGTAGGTGTCGGCGATGTTAGGGGCAGCAGATTAGGGGTTCATAGGGATAATGTAGGTGGCGGCGGTGTGCGGTCGGCAGATTAGGGGTTAAAAATTTTTATTATAGTGGCGGCGATGTGGGGGGACCTCGGTTTAGGGGTACATAGGTAGTTTATGGGTGTTAGTGTACTTTAGAGCACAGTAGTTAAGAGCTTTATAAACTGGCGTTAGCCCAGAAAGCTCTTAACTACTGACTTTTTTCTGCGGCTGGAGTCTTGTCGGTAGAGGGTCTACTGCTCACTACAGCCAAGACTCTAAATACCGGCGTTAGGCAGATCCCATTAAAAAGATAGGATACGCAATTGGTGTAAGGGGATCTGCGGTATGGAAAAGTCGCGGCTTGAAAGTGAGCGTTAGACCCTTTCCTGCCTGACTCTAAATACCAGCGGGCGGCCAAAAGCAGCGTTAGGACACCTTAACGCTGCTTTTGACGGCTACCACAGAACTCTAAATCTAGGCATTAGATTTAAACCAACAAATGCTTTTATTTGTGTAATATAGAAATACTGTTCCATGGATTTAATGAAAGTACTTGTTCCAGAAGCAGTGAGTGGTACATACAGGAAAAGCTTTCTATCTTGAATATACATTTAAGTTCATTTAAGGTAATCTTTGAGATAAACAAATAATTATTTATACTCCATGGGAACATAGAAAAATAGCTACATAGATAATTAATGCATAATATTTAAATAGAGTGTTTTGACCAACAATGTGACTTCAAAAAATAATAAATGAACAAATTAATATAGAAAATAGATTATTTCTTTTCAGATGGGTAATACAACTAGTAAGTATTAATATAATCCTTGAATTATTATTGTCAGTCAACCAGTACGTAGGCTTCACTGCTTTTTTCAGCAGACCATAATGAATTGATGCAAACTGTTCTGAAGATGCACTTTAAACTCTGTCTTTTAATGTACACAAGGGGATGCAGTAATGTGTTGGGTCTATATTCGAAACAAGGGCATAGCCTACTAGCGGAAAACCTAGAGACTGGAGATTATTAACTGTTCCTATTTAGCCTGTAGGTAGAAATTTTAGTGTACTGTCTATATTGAAACTCATCATAAATTATGCGTTAGAATTGCCAAAGAATAGCTTAGCATTACACCTGTCCTCATTTTACCTTGATAGTAGAAATAGTTATTTGCATTCTCTTCTACAATAAAAAATAAAATATTAAGTCAGTATTAAGATAAAAAATATGTTAGAAAATAAAAATATTAAAAGAACAAATAAAATATATTTTTATATTTATATTTTCATTATTAAAGGCAGAAAGCCCTGCTGTTATGTTCCACAAAATATTTCTCATTTACTTTTTTAGACTGAACAAAAGTGAATTTGAACAACCAAGAAATGGGCTCATAGTGTGGCTACATACTGTTAGCTCAATGTAAAAAGCAGGGGATGCACATGAGAGCCTGCTTTCTGCAATGTAAGAAGCAGCGGTCATCTAAACACTGATGTGGCGGACATAAAACACCCTGAACACGTTCATTTAGGGTGATTGACAGGTTGAGCAAGAGCAGGGGTGGTGTTGACTTGCTTTTGCAATGGTACATCCAGGCAGCGAATGTACAGTGTCAGCTGCCAGTTTGCAGGCTAACAGACAGGCTCCCAGGCCAGGACTCTAATCTATCTGCCCTTTAATACATAGAGCCCTATGGTTAAACTTATCGCTGGCTCTGATACTATTTCAGGGTGCTGTGTTAACATAATGTGTGTTTATTATTAGTCAACTTTAGCTTCTTAGACTTCAAACAAGTATTTCATTTATAAGGTTCTATGTTGTGGGTCATAGATATTGAAGTGAATAACTGTGAAAAAGTAAAAGCTTATTTTTACTTTTATTAAGCTTCACACAATTATTTTTTCCATCTACTCTGCTCTTTTCCCAATAAGTTCAAATTAGCATAGGCTTATCTTAGATGAGATAAGAGGCAGCCTTCAATGGCTTAGAATTTAGCATATGAGCCTACTAGATTTATCTTTCAACAAAGAATACAAAGAGAACAAAGTAAATTTGATTAAAGTCAATTGGAAAGTTGTTTAAAATTGTATGTCCTATCTGAATCATAAACGTCTAATTTTGACTAGACTGTCCCTTTAACCCCTTCACTACCAAAGAATTATTAGCATTTTTGCTATATCTCCATTTAAACAGAAGTAGAGCCTTGGCTATTTTATTTACCTGTCAAAATTATATATATATTTTAAGTAGACAACCCAAGGTATCGAAATAGGCCCATTTTGGTATATTTCATGCCACCATTTGATTGCCAATTATAATCAAATAGAAAAAAATGTTAATTTTTGCACAAACTTTGGTTTTCTCACTGAAATATTTACATACTGCTTGTGCAATCATGGCACAAATGGTTGTAAAAGCTTCTCTTGGATCCCCTTTGTCCATAAATAGCAGACATACATGGCTTTGCCATTGCTTTTTTGGTAATTAGAAGGCCACTAATTGCAGCTGAGCACTCCAACTCTATTATTCCCAGCAGTGAAGTGGTTAATTAGGTAGTTTGTAAGATTAATTTTAGCTTTAGTGTTGATATTACCCTCCCACCTGACACTTCCCACCCCCTGATTCCTACCTGATCCCTCCCAAACAACTGTCTTCCCTTGCCCAACCCTCACTAGTCACCTCCATCTAAAATACTGGCAGCCTGCCAATATAAAAAATTAAGGCAGGTTTTTTTTTTTTTATAATTTTTTTCTGCAGGGTAGGATCCCCCTTACACTCCAACCTCCCTGATACCTCCCAAACAGCTCTCTAACCCTCCCCCCTTAGGTCATCTTAGGTGCTGGCAGCAGTCTGCCAGTACCTATAAAACATTTTCTTTTTGTTTTTATTATTTTTTAAAATTATTTTCTGTAGTGTAGTGGTTCTGTCAAAGTATTGGTCTTTGGTTTACAGACAGATATAAGAAAACTATGAATATGTGCGTACACAAAGTGATGAAATAAATATATCTGATATTACCAACAAGCTCAGCTCAATTTAATAGGTTGTGGTTTCAAAGCACAAAACCAGCTATTTCGTTTACGCATATAACCCCTAAGATGCAATGTCTCATACATTTTATACTCTTGTATAACAAGTCATTGGAAACATATTCAGGGAAAAACTGTTTTACAGTTTTACAGTATACTGTCCGTTTAAGATTAGAACAACCAGAAAGATTAAAGGGATAGTAAAGTCTAAATTAAACTTTAATGATTCAGATAGGGCATGTAATTTTAAACAACTTTCTAATTTACTTTTATCATCAAATTTTCATTGTTCTCTTGGTAATCTTAGTTGAAAGCTAAATATAGGTAGGCTCATATGCTAATTTCTAAGCCCTTGAAGGCTGCCTCTTACCTGAATGCATTTTCACAGCTAGAGGGCATTAGTTCACGTGTTTCATATAAATAACATTGTGCTAATGCACATGGAGTCAGCACTAATTGCCTGAAATGCAAGTCTGTCAAAACATCTGAGATTAGGAGGCAGTCTGCAGAAGCTTGGATACAAGGTTGTTACAGAGGTAAAAAAATTATATTTCTATACCAGTGGTAGTTATGCAAAACTGGGGAATGGTTAATAAAGGGATTATCTATCTTTTTAAGCAATAACATTTTTGGAGTTTACTATCACTTTAACACCTTAATGACCACAGCACTTTTCCATTTTCTGTCCGTTTGGGACCAAGGCTATTTTTACATTTTTGCGGTGTTTGTGTTTAGCTGTAATTTTCTTCTTACTCATTTAATGTACCCACACATATTATATACCGTTTTTCTCGACATTAAATGGACTTTCTAAAGATACCATTATTTTCATCATATCTTATAATTTACTATAAAAAAAATGATAAAATATGAGGGAAAAATTGAAAAAACACACTTTTTCTAACTTTGACCCCCAAAATCTGTTACATATCTAAAACCACCAAAAAACACCCATGCTTAATAGTTTCTAAATTTTTTCCTGAGTTTAGAAATACCCAATGTTTACATGTTCTTTGCTTTTTTTGCAAGTTATAGGGCCATAAATACAAGTAGCACTTTGCTATTTCCAAACCATTTTTTTCCAAAATTAGCGCTAGTTACATTAGAACACTAATATCTTTCAGGAATCCCTGAATATCCCTTGACATGTATATATTTTTTTTTAGTAGACATCCCAAAGTATTGATCTAGGCCAATTTTGGTATATTTCATACCACCATTTCACCGCCAAATGTGATCAAATACAAAAAATTGTTCACTTTTTCACAAATTTTTTCACAAACTTTCAATTTCTCACTGAAATTATTTACAAACAACTTGTGCAATTATGGCATAAATGGTTGTAAATTCTTCTCTGGGATCCCCTTTGTTCAGAAATAGCAGACATATATGGCTTTGGCGTTGCTTTTTGGTAATTAGAAGGCCGCTAAATGCAACTGCGCACCACAAGTGTATTATGCCTAGCAGTTAAGGGGTTAATTAGGGAGCTTTTAGGGAGCTTGTAGGGTTAATTTTAGCTTTTTTTTATTTTTATTTTTAAATGACAAAAAAGATAGACATGTATTGGGGCATTTGTAAATGTCCCAAAAAAGCAAGGGATAAAAAAGCACACGAAAAATCATTTAGAAAACATCCAATTTCTTTATTTAAATGTTCCACTTCACATTCAGTGTTAGATCAGTTTCTCCGGGCTACAGTAGTTAGAGGAAACTCTTACAATTTAAAATGTACAAACAAAACAAGGGCAATACATAAAGCTATCTAAAAATCTCAAACCCTATGCATACGTATGCTGACTAGAACAATGTAAAACTATAGGATAATATATGTGAAAAAATCATACACAGATTGTCTAAATACAAGACATTACTAGCTTATCCTAGATGTAAGACATATATATAGCATACTATATACACAAATGAACAAGAGGCTTATCAGTCCATTTTCACTGTTAGATGTAAGTATGAAAGCCATATACTGTTAATACATAGCATGTGTCGGTAGATAGTCGACCGCAACAGAGTCTGCTGCACACTAGGTCAAAAAACCGATTCACAATTTGTATAATATAAAGACAGTACTTATCTTCCAGAGTAAAGTTGCGATGGTGCTTTTTAACTTTCTTTTGCCGGTCCGTAATTTCTTGGCGTGTGACGTACTCCCCAGTGGGGGTGGTTAGATCGTCACTGCAGCTCCAATTGGTTCCTAGTAGTTGAAACTGTATCCATTGGTCCAGGAAAAAACCAAGAGAGAGTAGACCAACCGCAACTCTGTAACTCCTTGTCAGGGCATTTACAGTTGATATCAGGCTTTCATATTGACAAATGAGAATACTTAGGAAATAAAGCACCTGTTTGTTATCGGCTGTCCTCAGACTCCAAGAGTCGATTCCTAAAGTCACAGATACAGCATCCAAGCGCTATCGTTTCAGCGCATATGCACAGCTCCCAGGCTTGATCTGGTCATTAGGATCTTTATCAAGGACTGCAGTATAGGCTTATTATAGTGCTGGGTTGAGATTTCCGCTTTCATGTGTCACCACAAATAAACCTCAGACAGTATTTAGCTTATCTTAAGGTGTAATACACATAGTGCCAACGCACGTTTCACCCCCCTCCAGAGCATGTGTCCCAGGGGTTCATCAGGGCATACTGAATCCATACCGGACATCCTCTTTATAGAGCATACCTGATTACTCACAGGTGATTCTCATACACAGTCTCACCCATATTTTATTTGGAGGTCTGTGTCCTGTGAATAACCAGGAGCCCTTAAAGGGATATTTACATACAAATAGATTGTCACATTTAGCTTTAGTGTAGTGTAGTAGACAACCCCAAGTATTGATCTAGGCACATTTTGGTATATTTCATGCCACCATTTCACCGCCAAATGCGATCAAATTAAAAAAAAACGTAAAATTTTTCACAATTTTAGGTTTCTCACTGAAATCATTTACAAACAGCTTGTGCAATTATGGCACAAATGGTTGTAAATGCTTGTCTGGGATCCCCTTTGTTCAGAAATAGCAGACATATATGACTTTGGCGTTGCTTTCTGGTAATTAGAAGGCTGCTAAATCCTGCTGCGCCTCACACGTGTATTATGGCTAGCAGTGAAGGGGTTAATTAGGGAGTTTGTAGGGAGCTTGCAGGGTTAATTTTAGCTTTAGTGTAGAGATCAGCCTCCCATCTGACACATCCCACCCCCTGATCCCTCCCAAACAGCTCCCTTCCCTCCCCCACCCCACAATTGTCCCCGCCATCTTAAGTACTGGCAGAAAGTCTGCCAGTACTAAAATAAAAGGGTTTAAAAAAAATAAAAAAATTTTTTTAGCATATTTACATATGCTACTGTGTAGGATCCCCCCCTTAGCCCCCAACCTCCCTGATCCCCCCCAAAACCGCTCTCTAACCCTCCCCTCTGCCTTATTGGGGGCCATCTTGGGTACTGGCAGCTGTCTGCCAGTACCCAGTTTGCAATAAAAAGTGCTTTTTTTTGTTTGTTAGTTTTTTTCTGTAGTGTAGCTCCCCCCCCCCACACAGACAAACCCCCACCACCTTGCTGATCGTTTTTTTTTTTTCATTTTTAACGTTTTTTTTAACATTTTTTTATTTGAGCATTTTCTGTAGTGTAGCGGTTCCCACCCGCTCCCTCCCCGTGCACGCGCCCGCCCCCACCCTCCCATGCACGCGCGCGTGCCCGTGCGCGCCCCCAGCCACCCCCGCCCATGATCCCGCCCCCCTTCACATCACCAGGGCCATCGATGGCCGCCACCCGCCTCCCGGACCGGCTCCCACCCACCAACGCATTAAGCCACAGATCTCCGGTGCAGAGAGGGCCACAGAGTGGCTCTCTCTGCACCGGATGGCTTAAAAAGGTTATTGCAGGATGCCTCCATATCGAGGCATCACTGCAATAACCGGAAAGCAGCTGGAAGCGAGCAGGATCGCTTCCAGCTGCTTTCCACACTGAGGACGTGCAGGGTACGTTCTCAGGCGTTAACTGCCTTTTTTCTGAGGACGTACCCTGCACGTCCTCAGTCGTTAAGGGGTTAAGTCTTTATATGGCAAACCATGATTTAAAGTGACAGTCTAGACCTACTATGTAAGCCTATGAGCCCAGCTGTAAACACCATGGGGCATATTTATTAAGCTCCGTATGGCTCGCCGGAAACAGAAGTTATGAAGCAGCGGTCTAAAGACCGCTGCTCCATAACTTGTCCGCCTGCTCTGAGTCTGCGGACAGAAATCAATCCAATTGAATACGATGGGGTTTATTGACACCCACTGCTAGCGGCCGATTGGCCGCAAATCTGCAGGGAGCAGCATTGCACCAGCAGTTCACAAGAACTGCTGGTGCAATGATAAATGCCGACAGCGTATGCTGTTTGCATTTATCGATGTGTGGTGGGCATGATACAATTGATAAATATGACCCCATAGCTTAGATATGACTTCCATGTATTTATTGCATACCATAGCTCTGTTAATTTGCTATGGAAATTGATTTATGTGCCACACAACACAAATGGAAACTAAAATTTACAATACCATTCATGAGGGCAAACAGATGATGTAAGCTAGGAAAAATAATTAATATCATTGAACAAGAACACGATATGCAAATACACAGACTTTCATTTTTGTTTTTGTTTTGATTCTACACATATGCTTAAAAAGAAACGAGAAAATGGGCTCTATTTATTATAGTTGAGACGGTCCTATACACTGTCTGAATTAAGCATTGCACAAGCGATGCTTGTGCAATGCCGCCCCTTCTTGCTGGCAGCCAACTGGTCACTAGCAGGGTTGTCAATTATCTGGATTGGATCTGGATGATTTCGATCTTCCACCTTTTAGGTCGCAGACAGGTTTAAACAGCAGTGGTCTTAAGACATGAGGCCCTATGGCCAATCAGAAATGCAGAGGCTCCAAAGCAGCGCTGCATGGTAAATGGAGCCCAATGTGTTAATCTTGTTTTAGAAGTATCTGAAGCCCGAGATATAAATTAACTTGGCGATGCTCTTTTAAAGAACCCTGATGTTTTTCATATTTTGAAGAGAGTACATATGACAAGAATTATTTTATGAGTTTTATGTTCCCAAAATATGACCATGCATAAATAGGAAATAAAAAACAATATCAAGTAAACTTCACCTTAACTGCAGTTAAAGGGACACTGTACCCAAACTTTTTCTTTTGTGGTTCAGATAGAGCATGCAATTTTAAGCAACTTTCTAATTAACTCCTATTATCAAATTTTCTTCATTCTCTCGGTATGTTTATTTGAAAAGCAATAATGTAAGTTTAGATGCCGGCCCATTTTTGGTGAACAACCTGGGTTGTCCTTTCTGATTGGACAGCACCAATAAACAAGTGCTTTCCATAGTTCTGAACCAAAAATTTGCTGGCTCCTTAGCTTAGATGCCTTCTTTTTCAAATAAAGATAGCAAAAGAACGAAGAAAAATTGATAATAGAAGTAAATTAGAAAGTTGCTTAAAATTGCATGCTCTATCTGAATCATGAAATACAAAAATTGGGTTCAGTGTCCCTTTACCGATTCTATGGTTCAGATGTAATAGCTGGAGAAATATTTTGGAAAATTTACAGCATTCTTTATCACAAGCTACTGACTTATTTTGATAAAACTCCACATTTTTACTGAATCTTTGTTTTGCTAAAAGTGAGTTAGGATTACTGAACTTCTGTTTGTGGAAAATAGCTTACATGATGGAAAATTGTTATGTTTGAAACTAACAAAGGTGATGTTAGGTTACATTTATTTTAGCCCACTTAAAGAATAACTTTCTGAAGTTGTAGAAAGTGCAGGTGAATAATTATATGCCAATCATATATTAATATTTTTTTCTTTCAAACCTGTCACTTATAAATTGCACTTGCTTTACAGTATTCCTTGGTATCCCTCCTATTATTTACAGCTTTTAGCAGTCATTTAGTCTCAAAGGATGTGGGCTAGGATTTTTTTTTTTTGTATGTGAGACATTAACATTAGGAATATCTAATAGAGATGCATTTATTTAAGGATGCTGGATACGAGGTTAGGGCATGTGTTCAGTCTTTTAATTTGATAAGCCACAATGGAAATGTGTTTTATAGCTAATGTGCAAATTCTTCTAATTGCAATAAATATAATTAACATATCATGTGGCTTTTAGAATTACATAAGCTGGGATTTGTGTCTAG
Organism: Bombina bombina; assembly: GCF_027579735.1. Taxonomy (NCBI): domain Eukaryota; kingdom Metazoa; phylum Chordata; class Amphibia; order Anura; family Bombinatoridae; genus Bombina; species Bombina bombina. Next base: position 436,983,838 of record NC_069499.1, read on the forward strand.
TCCAAAAACCTTAACAAAGTTAAATTGACTTGCTTAACTTAAATACTTACAGATTAAACATATACAATTAATGAACTGGCTCTAAACTAGTGTAGCAAAATATGGCCTAGACCTTAAAATATGAGATAATTAAAAAAAATGTCAAGGTTGGAGAATGGAACTAGTGCTGGGTCATCATTCTCTGATAATTGTTCCTAATCTTTTTATTTAAACCCCCTTGGTGTCATTCAAATGTGTAGCTCAAAGAACATATAAAAAAAGGAAACCTCTAAATATATGACTGCTGAGATTTTATAGAATTATGGTTTCAACTATAATGAGTAAAGATGTCTGTGTAAAATTTTTCATGCAGGTATAAATCATTGTTAATAAAGTTATTTTTAAAAAAAAAAAAAAGTCTTAAATTTGGTAAAAATGTCTCCATCTTGCCCTTTCAGTTGTGGGGAGCTTGTGATCATCGTGGGTACCATGGATGCCCACTTCCCACAACATCTGGATATGTTTTAAAACATATTTGACAGCTTGAAATCCATGTGGTCTCTGTCTTTCTCTCTCTCTTCTTTGCAAGAGATTGAAAGTTTAACATAAATGGCAAAAATAAAATTAAACATAATCTGACTCAGGGGCTCTTCTTTCACAGGTCCAAGTATTGCCCTTCCAACCTCTGTAAAAGCCAAATAGATATTACAAATAAGTCTACTACTTAGAATGAAAGCTCATTATAATCAGCTAAAATGCTATACATTTGTGTATTAATGCTGTTTAACTAAAAAAAATATTATATTTATTATTACAACTCGTAAATTTAAGCCAGTGTTTTCAGCTCTAATTCTCAATTCATGCAGCCAGATATTTATGTTATCTGGACTAAAGCACAGGTGAAATAATCATGTGATTGGGTAGAGGAGGTTAGTAACCATGGTTACTAGTCATCTGTTTATTTCAAATGTGTTGTAGGTCAAATATCATGAGATCCACTTTCTCCCTCGATTACTACATTACCAGTTAATATCTGCTCTCACACCCATGAAGATAGTCTCCTCACACCCATGAAGATTGGCTTTATAAGTGAATGCAAAAACAAAATCCACAAAGGATAGTCAGAATAACTCCAGATAAGTTAGGAAAGAGAATCCCTGATTTGACAAACCTACATGACTATTCCAATATAACTGTACAAAATTAAAAGTGTTCAAAGAAGAAAAATTAGATTTGAAAATAGAGGCTATTTTCAAAACTGCCTAAAAAAGCATGTACTACTGCAATCCATTTTAAAAGAAATAATTCACTATATAAAGAAAAAGTTATACAAAAAGATGATAAGGTAAGATTTATTACAATATACAATAATAAGTGGAATGATATAAAGGCCATATAAGAGAAACACTGGGAAGTGCTAACTCTAGATAAAGACATACGGCTAGATTACGAGTTGTGCGTTAGAGTAAAAAAAAGCAGCGTTAAGAGGTCCTAACGCTGCTTTTTTACGCCCGCTGGTATTACAAGTCTTGAAGGTTTAGGTGTACCGCACACTTCTTTGGCATTACCGAAAAACGACTTACGTAAACTTCGTAAAGTCTTTTTTCTATGGGACTTCCCTAGCGCTGATATTACGAGTCTGTCCTGGGAGGCCAAAAAGTGAGCGGTACACCCTACCCCGTCAAGAGTCCTAACGCATTTAAAAGTCAACAGTTAAGAGTTTTATGGTACAACACCGTAGCATAAAACTCATAATTAAAGTGCTAAAAAGTACACTAACACCCATAAACTACCTATTAACCCCTAAACCGAGGCCCTCCCACATCGCAAACACTATAATAAAAATTTTAACCCCTAATCTGCCGCTCTGGACACCGCCGCCAACTACATTATGTTTATGAACCCCTAACCTGCTGCCCACAACATCGCCGACACCTACATTATATTTATTAACCCCTAATCCACCGTCCCCAATATCGCCGCAACCTACCTACACTTATTAACCCCTAATCTGCCACCCCAAACGTTGCCGCCACTATAATAAACATATTAACCCCTAAAACGCCGCACTCCCACCTCGCAAACATTAGTTAAATACTATTAACCCCTAATCTGCCGTCCCTAACATCGCCGCCACCTACCTACATTTATTAACCCCTAATCTGCCGCGCCCAACCTCGCCGCCACTATACTAAATGTATTAACCCCTAAATCTAATTCTAACCCTAACCCTAAGACCCCCTAACTTAAATATAATTTAAATAAGTTTAAATAAAATTACTATCATTAACTAAATTATTCATATTTAAAACTAAATACTTACCTATAAAATAAACCCTAAGCTAGCTACAATATAACTAATAGTTACATTGTACAGGGAGTGCAGAATTATTAGGCAAATTAGTATTTTGACCACATTATGCTCTTTATGCATGTTGTCTTACTCCAAGCTGTATAGGCTCGAAAGCCTACTACCAATTAAGCATATTAGGTGATGTGCATCTCTGTAATGAGAAGGGGTGTGGTCTAATGACATCAACACCCTATATCAGGTGTGCATAATTATTAGGCAACTTCCTTTCCTTTGGCAAAATGGGTCAAAAGAAGGAAAAGTAAAAAATAGTGAGATATCTTGCAGAGGGATGCAGCACTCTTAAAATTGCAAAGCTTCTGAAGCGTGATCATCGAACAATCAAGCGTTTCATTCAAAATAGTCAACAGGGTCGCAAGAAGCATGTGGAAAAACCAAGGCGCAAAATAACTGCCCATGAACTGAGAAAAGTCAAGCGTGCAGCTGCCAAGATGCCACTTGCCACCAGTTTGGCCATATTTCAGAGCTGCAACATCACTGGAGTGCCCAAAAGCACAAGGTGTGCAATACTCAGAGACATGGCCAAGGTAAGAAAGGCTGAAAGACGACCACCACTGAACAAGACACACAAGCTGAAACGTCAAGACTGGGCCAAGAAATATCTCAAGACTGATTTTTCTAAGGTTTTATGGACTGATGAAATGAGAGTGAGTCTTGATGGGCCAGATGGATGGGCCCATGGCTGGATTGGTAAAGGGCAGAGAGCTCCAGTCCGACTCAGACGCCAGCAAGGTGGAGGTGGAGTACTGGTTTGGGCTGGTATCATCAAAGATGAGCTTGTGGGGCCTTTTCGGGTTGAGGATGGAGTCAAGCTCAACTCCCAGTCCTACTGCCAGTTTCTGGAAGACACCTTCTTCAAGCAGTGGTACAGGAAGAAGTCTGCATCCTTCAAGAAAAACATGATTTTCATGCAGGACAATGCTCCATCACACGCGTCCAAGTACTCCACAGCGTGGCTGGCAAGAAAGGGTATAAAAGAAGAAAATCTAATGACATGGCCTCCTTGTTCACCTGATCTGAACCCCATTGAGAACCTGTGGTCCATCATCAAATGTGAGATTTACAAGGAGGGAAAACAGTACACCTCTCTGAACAGTGTCTGGGAGACTGTGGTTGCTGCTGCACGCAATGTTGATGGTGAACAGATCAAAACACTGACAGAATCCATGGATGGCAGGCTTTTGAGTGTCCTTGCAAAGAAAGGTGGCTATATTGGTCACTGATTTGTTTTTGTTTTGTTTTTGAATGTCAGAAATGTATATTTGTGAATGTTGAGATGTTATATTGGTTTCACTTGTAAAAATAAATAATTGAAATGGGTATATATTTGTTTTTTGTTAAGTTGCCTAATAATTATACACAGTAATAGTCACCTGCACACACAGATATCCCCCTAAAATAGCTATAACTAAAAACAAATTCAAAACTACTTCCAAAACTATTCAGCTTTGATATTAATGAGTTTTTTGGGTTCATTGAGAACATGGTTGTTGTTCAATAATAAAATTAATCCTCAAAAATACAACTTGCCTAATAATTCTGCACTCCCTGTAGCTAGCTTAGGGTTTATTTTTATTTTACAGGCAAGTTTGTATTTATTTTAACTAGGTAGAATAGTTACCAAATAGTTATTAACTATTTAATAACTACCTAGCTAAAATAAATACAAAAGTACCTGTAAAATAAAACCTAACCTAAGTTACACTAACACCTAACACTACACTATAATTAAATAAATTAACTAATTTAAATACAATTACCTAAATTAAATTAGCTAAAGTACAAAAACCCCCCACTAAATTACAGAAAATAATAAACAAATTACAGATATTTAAACTAATTACACCTAATCTAATAGCCCTATCAAAATAAAAAATCCCCCCCATAATAAAAAAAAAAACATAGCCTAAACTACCAATAGCCATCCTCCAGACGGGCAGAAGTCTTCATCCAGACGGCATCTTCTATCTTCATCCATCCGGCGCTGAGCGGGTCCATCTTCAAGACATCCAACGCAGAGCATCCTCTTCATCCGATGACTAAAGATGAATGAAGATACCTTTAAGTGACGTCATCCAAGATAGCGTCCCTTAGATTCCAATTAACTGATAGAATTTTATCAGCCAATCGGAAGTAAGGTAGAAAAAATCCTATTGGCTGATGCAATCAGCCAATAGGATTGAAGTTTAATCCTATTGGCTGATCCAATCAGCCAATAGATTTGCGCTCACATTCTATTGGCTGTTCCAATCCTATTGGCTGATTGCATCAGCCAATAGGATTTAAATACTTGAAAGTGCTGCAGTATAGCTGTAAAAAGCTGACTAGAAAATATCACCTGAACATCTCTTTGTAAAAAAGAAAGATATTTTACCTCAAAATTTTCTAAGTAGCCACATCCCATTGTAAAGGACTTCTAAGCAACAAATCATTTTGTCTGTCTGGGACAGCGGAAGTAGCGAGCTTACGTGCACTCTCATCTTATTTCCCTATTCAGCTTAAGGAAGTTTACAATGAAATCTCATGAGCGTTAAGTGAAATCTCATGAGATCACAGTAAAAGAGTTCATGACCTCAGCACTGCTGATGCTGATTGGCTGCTGTTCATTTCTTCATTTTTTTTTACCTGCAGCTGGGCTGCAGCTGAGTATAGCTTTTTACACAGAACTTACTCTGCTGAGCTGAGGAAATTGTGAGGTAAAATATCTTCCTTTTTTACATAGAGATGCTCAGGTGATATTTTCCTGTCAGCTTTTTACAGTTATACAGCATCAGTTTCAAATGATTTAGCACATGAGTATTATGTCCCTTTAAAGGTACCTTCATTCATCATTAGTCGTCGGATGAAGAGGATGCTCCGCGTCGGATGTCTTAAAGATGGACCCGCTTCGCGCCGGATGGATGAAGATAGAAGATGCCGTCTGGATGAAGACTTCTGCCCATCTGGAGTACGACTTCACCCAGCTTGGATGAAGACTTCTCCTGGCTTCTCCTGGGTTAGGTTTTTTTAAGGGTGTATTGGGTGGGTTTTATTTTTAGGTTAGGTTTTGGGCCTGCAAAAGAAATAACTGCCCTTTTAAGGGCAATCCCATCCAAATGCCCTTTTCAGGGCAATGGTGGAGCTTAGGTTTTTTTAGATAGTATTTTATTTGGAGGTTTGGTTGTGTGGGTGGTGGGTTTTACTGTTGGGGGGGTTGTTTGTATTTTTTTTACAGGTAAAAGAGCTGATTACTTAGGGGCCATGCCCCGCAAAATGCCCTTTTAAGGGCTATTGGTAGTTTAGTTTAGGCTAGGGTTTTTTTTTTTATTTTGGGGGGGCTTTTTTATTTTGATAGGACTATTAGATTAGGTGTAATTAGTTTAAATATCTGTAATTTGTTTATTATTTTCTGTAATTTAGTGGTTTTTTTTGGTACTTTAGCTAATTTAATTTAGGTAATTGTATTTAACTTAGTTAATTTATTTAATTATAGTGTAGTGTTAGGTGTTAGTGTAACTTATGTTAGGTTTTATTTTACAGGTACTTTTGTATTTATTTTAGCTATGTAGTTATTAAATAGTTAATAACTATTTGGTAACTATTCTACCTAGTTAAAATAAATAAAAACTTGCCTGTAAAATAAAAATAAACCCTAAGATAGCTACAATGTAACTATTAGTTATATTGTAGCTAGCTTAGGGTTTATTTTATAGGTAAGTATTTAGTTTTAAATAGGAATAATATAGTTAATGATAGCAATTTAATTTAGACATATTTAAATTATATTTAAGTTAGGGGGTGTTAGGGTTAGATTTAGATTTAGGGGTTAATACATTAAGTATAGTGGCAGCGACGTTGGGGGCGGCAGGTTAGGGGTTAATAAATGTAGGTAGGTGGCGGTGATGTTAGGGACGGCAGATTAGGGGTTAATAATATTTAACTAATGTTTGCAAGGCAGCAGTGCGGCGGTTTAGGTTTTAATATGTTTGTTATAGTGGCAGCGACGTTGGGGCGGAAGATTAGGGATTAATAAGTGTAGGTAGGTTGTGACGACATTAGGGGTTACTAAATAGTATGTAGGTGTCAGCGATTTTGGGGGCAGCAGATTAGGGGTTCATAAGTATAATGTAGTTGGCGGTGGTGTCCGGAGCGGCAGATTAGGGGTTAAAAAGTATAATGTGGGTGTTGGCGATGTGGGGGAAGCAGATCAGGGGTTAATAAGTGTAAGATTAGGGGTGTTTAGACTCGGGGTTCATGTTAGGGTGTTAGGTGTAGACATAAATTTTATTTCCCCATAGGAATCAATGGGGCTGCATTACTGAGTTTTACGCTGCTTTTTTGTAGGTGTTAGATTTTTTCTCAGCCAGCTCTCCCCGTTGATTCCTATGGGGAAATCGTGCACGAGCACGTACGACCAGCTAACTGCTGACTTAAGCAGCACTGGTATTGGAGTGTGGTAATGAGCAAAATTTTGCTCAACGCTCACTTCTTGTTTTTTAACGCCGGGTTTCTGAAAACTTGTAATACCAGCGCTGTAGGTAAATGAGCGGTGAGACAAAACTGCTCGTTAGAACCGCATAGCCTCTAATGCAAAACTCGTAATCTAGGCCATAATAAATAATGTAGGTGATAGACCATTAATGAGTGCAAGTATGGCACCTACTATTAAAGATAAATCGGTACACAGTCATTATTACTAAACTTATGGCAGTTAAACAGTATGAGTAATAGAGAAGAAAACAATGTGTCACAAGTGTTCAATGTGTGACAATATGTAGCAAGGAGGATATTTTGTAGATAAATATGGAGTTTCCCACAAAGAAAGAAGAAAAATCAACTGTAGAAGCGAAGTAATTTATTTTGGGCCACATTACAAATAGAGCGCTTATTTATCACGTGCCCACAAACAGGCAAATTTGCCCATTTCCTGGCGCACGATAGATAACCAGCCATTACAAGTGGCTGGTTATTACTACCTTGAGCTCACAGTAGCAATTTGTGCTTATAAAATTAACCAGAGATCAGATCTCTGGTTAATTTTATAAATATGCCCCAAATGCCCCCAAAATACAGTGTAGTGTATTTTATAAAAAAATACAAATTTTACCATTTTTATTTTCTATAAAAAAAACTGCATTAGGCAGTATTTTGGGGGTAAAGTTGGCGGGAGTAGGGTGTAAGAAAAAAAACAGCACTAAAAAGTGCCTTTACTTTGCAGGAAATGGAAACTGTGTTCCCTGTAAATATATATGTACAGGTATATTCCTATATACATACAGTATATATTTATGTGTTAATATGAGCATATACACACATTAACACATGCATATATATGTATATAATCATATACATATATATTTATATTTGCTGCCATTGCTGCGCTACTTACCCCCTTTGCTGCGCTTAGGCTTTGCTTACCCCCTTTGCAGCATCAGAACAAGTCTCTCATTGGAGCCTATGGGAGCGCTCTCTAGTGAGTCCAATGCTTCCTAGCAATGCGAATGCGAGCTTGTGCTTGTATTGTGCTTAACATGTAATATCAGTGCACATTAGCTTGCGCTGGTATTACTCAATGGAGCGCTAATATCGTTTGCGTGCAAGCGATATTTAGCGCTACACTTGTAATCCAGCCCTTAGTGTTTTGCATTCACCCATGTACAATATAGGTAAAACCTACAAAGAATTGAAAGAATGTATAAAAGAACACAAAATAGATATAACAAACACAGTAAAAACTAGTAGTGTAACCCGGCACTTTACGAAATTTCATAAATGTGATGCTGAAAGTTTAAGATATATGGGTTTGGAAAAAAATAGATCTTGCCGATAAAGGTGAAAATTGAGATAAAATATTATTGCAGAAGAAATGCCAATGGATCTTCAATCTTAAAGGGACAGTCAACACCAGAATTTTTGTTGTTTTAAAAGATAGATAATCCCTTTATTACCCATTCCCCAGTTTTTCATAAACAACACAGTTATATTAATATACTTTTAACCTCTGTGATTACTTTGTATCTAAGCATCTTCTGACAGCCCCCTGATCACATGACATTTTATTTAATATCTATTGACTTTCATTTTAGCCAATTAGTGCAGTGTCTGCCACAATCTACGGGCGTTAGTACAATGTTATCTATAGGGTTTACCTGAACTAGCTCTCCCCTGCTGTGAAAAGCAAATACAAAAGCATGTGATTAGAGGCAGCCTTCAAGGGCTTAGAAATTATCATATGAGCCTTCCCAGGTCTAGCTTTCAACTAAGAATACCAAAAGAACAAAGCAAAATTGGTGATAAAAGTAAATTGGAAAGTTGTTTAAAATTACATGCCCTTTTTGAAACATGAAAGTTTTTTTTGGACTTGACTGTCCCTTTGAGGCACTCAAACTACTAGGACTAAATGAGGAGATAAATTATGCCCCTTCCTATAAATTGTACACTTCTGTTTCAACAAATTATGAAAGTACTGACAGAATATTAATGATAAGTTAGAGAACCCTAACAATATACTCTCAAGAAAACTTAAGGTTATGGTATTATCTTGAGATTCATTTAGAAAGTGTTATTTAACTGGATTTATAAAAGGAAAATTGCAAGTTTGTGGTACACATAATAACAATATAGTCAATTACGATCTAATTGGAGAAATGAGAGGCTAAAATTGGAAGATATTTTGCGAAGAAACATTAAAGAAAAAGTTGGTAGCAAAGTAAATATTTCACTCAAGTGGGTGCAGTAAAAAGATGAGTAAAAAGGTCAGGAAACTAATGTTTGAGATACAAGCCAGAAAATAAATGTTCACAAAAAACTTCACTGTGTTTTCTTAAAGCTCAAAAGTTTTTCAAAACTCATTCATACAGCTTTATTCTGAAGGACATTCATACAAAATATCTCATGTCCCATTCCTTGTTGATACCCAAAGGGGTTCTCGTCTGTAATTTATAAATCCAGAATAATTCTCTCTTTGAGGTTATTATATGCAAACCACCACCTCTGCGTGGCAACAAAGCTCTGTCTATTACAGATAAATGTAATTTTGGAAGATTAGTAAATTGTAGATTATTAAAGGGAGAGGCTACTGCTGAGTCCTTGTTATAATTTTTCATGTTTCTAAGATGCTCACTTATTTTCATATGTATGGGGCATGATGTTTGTCCCACGTATTACATGTCACACACATGACACTCATGTCATGATACAATAGGTAAATCACAAAGCAAGTGTCACAATTAGCAAAATAATTAAACTGTACCTGTTACTGTGCTTTTAGATACGATCGGGATGATTGACACCCCCTGCTAGTGGCCAATTGGCCGCAAATGTGAAGGGGGCGGCATTGCACAAGTATTCACTAGAAAAACCTACTTACTAAATGTTAGTTCTCGAAAACATTTTCAAAAACTTGAATAGTCCCGCTTTCGAATACTCCGTCAACCGCCAAACAGCTGATTGATTCCATCCTTTTCAAGACATCAACAAGACATCAAATGTAAACTTATGCATTGTGATTTTATTTATTGCTATTCATTTACATCAATGTGGTTCTTAGAATGTATTTGATGCAGAGATTTATATTTGTTTATTTATTAATTAAGATCTAATAAGCACTTTCCGTATGACTATATAATAATGGTCTATTTTGTATCTATGTAATGAATTTGGAAATTATTGCTGCAATGAATTGTAGTTGTTTTTAATGGACACAAGTGTTTCGTAAAAGGTGGGTGTGTTTTTCACCCTTTACCTAATTGGGTTGAGGAACTTAACACACGGTCCAATCAGGACATGGAAGGACGTAGAAATACAGAAACATTGAGTCTCCTCTTTTCTGCTCTGCGTACTTTGGGAGAAACGTTGAGCTATTTATGTTCTGTTTGGGCTTCCGTAGACGACTGCAGCCACAGGTGTCATGTTAATGTCTTGAGAAGGATGGAATCAATCAGCTGTTTGGCAAATGGCAGTGTATTCGGAAGAGGGAATTTTTGAGTTTTTTAAAATGCTTTAAAGAACTTACATTTAGTAAGTAAGTTTTTATGTATACATGACTGATTGTTAATAAATGTACCTTAAATCCGGCATTGCATTGTTCTTTTGTATCCCTTATTCTACCAGTTTCTTCCGGCTTGTGAAGGAGGAAATCACAAGAAAATAGATCAGCAACATCCAGTGTGGAACGTTTTTTTAAGGATTCCATTATCAGACGGTTTTCAGGATCTTTTTTGGGACACTGTACACACAAGGTGTTTTCATTATCAGTAAGACTCAGTAAGACTCAAAACACGTATTAGTTGGGTGCAGGTGCTATATTTGCATGTAAGCACTGCTATTTCACTTGAGGTGTACCTTGAGTATATTTTTATTTCACTAGAAATGCTTGTGCAATGTTAAATGACGACAGTGTATGCTGCTACAGAGGATCATGTCCGCCCGACAGTTACTAAATCTACCTCTAAATGCTGGAATAGGGGAAATATATATATATATATATATATATATATATAAAAATATCAATTCAAAAATTGTGGAAGAAAAACAGAAAAAAACAGAACCTATCTTTATACAAAGACACTAGGAATTTTTACTCTGATGAAACTATTTATATGTACACCGAATGACTCAGGGTCAGCTGAAATCAAACGTGGTGCAGACCCCTCAAAAATTTATTTAATCCAGTACCTTATAGATAAGAGAATATGGTAGAGCTATATGAGATACCATGGCTAAAGTAGGGGATTTCAGCACTCAAAATTATAACCCATTTATTCCAATTTCTTAGATATGTAAGACTGCGGAACAGCATCGAATCCAAAAAAAATTGAACTGCACATGCACAGACTTAACCACATGCAAACAGTTTATTGCAAAAAATTGCTACCACAAAATAAACAGCTTGAAATTACTCATTATCTCTAGAATACACCACTGCAGTGAATTATAAATAAAGCATATCAAACATATTAAAGAGTCATCACAGATATATAAAAACATATGCAGCAAGCAAAGGTTGGAAACACACAGCTATTAGATTCTCAACTGAAATATACACTTGAATAAACATTCATATAGATTCCTCTATGATAAGGAGAGAAATAAAGTCCTTTTTACAGACCATATAAGTCCCGAATAGAGGAGATCAGATGTCTCAGTTAGGAGCAATATGTATCAACTTTGTAATCCAACTGAATGAACCATTTTGCAAACATATGTTTAGTGGTATGTGTTAACCGAGGTAAAAGCGTCCTCTAATGTTAACTTAAACTGGAGACTTGTGCAGCTTGATAGCAGATAAACCATATCTCAGTAGTGAAAAACAGAAATAGTGAAACAGACCTGTGTGTAAATATCGCAGCAACATCCGAGAAAACAAAGTCACAGGGCTAATAGAAACCGGACCGGGACATGAGCCTCCGACATCCTTATCTCACCTCTCCCAACCGTGTCTCCTTGCTCACTGGGGACACAAACTTGCAGGTGAATTCTTTGCCTCTGTGCATAAACCATATCCAGGCGACTTGTAAGAACCGCTTGATTACCGCAAGACCCAGGCTTGCTTCATAAGTTAGAATTTGAATTTCCCGGGCAGGCTCAGGCCAGCTGCTTGTTCCACAGGTGCAATAATAGCTGCTTTTAGAAAGGTCGATGCGCGTTTCGCCCCATAATGCTGAGCGAAACAGGGGCCTCGTCGGGACTGTCAATCACCTCTAATTGCCGGCTTTTATTGCAACACCATTGAAGTGGAGGGTTTTATTTTAGCCAATCAAAATAGCTATTTATACATAACCTTTTAAAATTTATTAGACAGAACGATCATGCCTATCTTAAAGATTCATTCAATGGTTTCCAACACATAAAGCGATACAATTTAGCCTACAATATTGTGAAAGAACATTTTTTTGTTTAGCAACTTATTTACAAGAAACATTGATTGCATGCTAAAAAATCTAATACACGTTGCAGCTCAATCAAACTTTCTTTCATTGGTTATCTATATCAGGACAAATGGACATTACATAGATCCCAAATTGATTTAATTTCTATAAATCTGGAATGATCTTATAACTTTTATAAATAGTTAAAGAGATTACTGTGGAGGTAAATTTTTGACATAAAGGACCCATAACCTTAAAACAAACTAAATAAAAAATAAAAAATAATAATTAATAAAAATTCCTAAAAATAACTGATAGTGTTGCAGCTTCTGAAGAGAGCACTCTCATTTACGTTTTATCTATTTACAAAAGAAGTGGAGATGTAGATCTCTAGATTCATAAGTCATTATGTGAACCTTTAGTTTTATTTTAAAAAAGATGCATATTCAATCCTTTCGTTTAAACCAAAAGGTGACACCGTATTTAGCATAAAAGTCCATCTTGCTTCCTTTTTTAATAAACAATTATCCTCATCTCCACCTCTTCCATTTGTTATTCCTCTATCAATCCCTACAAATTTTAAAGAAACAGTACTACTATTATGAGCCTCCCTAAAATGACGAGCTACGCTTGTATCTCTCCCGTAGAGGATGTCATCTCTGTGCTCCTGTACCCTGTCCTTGAATAAACGTTTTGTTTTACCAACATAGAACAGGGGACAGGAGCACCCCAAAAGATAAACAACCCCCACAGAGTTACAATTTGAAAAACATCTAATAGTGTAATTTTTACCTGTATTAGCTGAAAATGTTTTGCTTTTAAGCATATAGGGGCAATAGACACAATGCCCACAAGGAAAGCTTCCTTTCACTTGTTGTTTAGTTAACCACTTTGTGACTGGTTCAGACCGAACAAATCTACTTCTAACTAACTGATCTTTAAGATTAGGAGATTTTTTTGCGGTCAATAATGGTCTATTTCCTACTTTATCTGCAATTTTGTCATCTAGGTTAATAAATGCCAGTTTTAAGATTGAATATTTCTAACACTTTGCCATTGGCAATTAAATGTAGTAATAAATCTGATATTGTTGTCAGATTTTGTTTCTTTCTTTCATGTAATTAGCAAGAGTCCATGAGCTAGTGACGTATGGGATATACATTCCTACCAGGAGGGGCAAAGTTTCCCAAACCTTAAAATGCCTATAAATACACCCCTCACCACACCCACAAATCAGTTTTACAAACTTTGCCTCCTATGGAGGTGGTGAAGTAAGTTTGTGCTAGATTCTACGTTGATATGCGCTCCGCAGCAGGTTGGAGCCCGGTTTTCCTCTCAGCGTGCAGTGAATGTCAGAGGGATGTGAGGAGAGTATTGCCTATTTGAATGCAATGATCTCCTTCTACGGGGTCTATTTCATAGGTTCTCTGTTATCGGTCGTAGAGATTCATCTCTTACCTCCCTTTTCAGATCGACGATATACTCATATATATACCATTACCTCTGCTGATTTTCGTTTCAGTACTGGTTTGGCTTTCTACAAACATGTAGATGAGTGTCCTGGGGTAAGTAAGTCTTATTTCTGTGACACTCTAAGCTATGGTTGGGCACTTTTTTATAAAGTTCTAAATATATGTATTCAAACATTTATTTGCCTTGACTCAGGATGTTCAACATTCCTTATTTTCAGACAGTCAGTTTCATATTTGGGATAATGCTTTTGAATCAATCATTTTTTCTTACCTTAAAAAATTTGACTTTTTCCCTGTGGGCTGTTAGGCTCGCGGGGGCTGAAAATGCTTCATTTTATTGCGTCATTCTTGGCGCGGACTTTTTTGGCGCAAAAATTTTTTCTGTTTCCGGCGTCATACGTGTCACCGGAAGTTGCGTCATTTTTGACGTTCTTTTGCGTCAAAAGTGTCGGCGTTCCGGATGTGGCGTCATTTTTGGCGCCAAAAGCATTTAGGCGCCAAATAATGTGGGCGTCTTATTTGGCGCTAAAAAAATATGGGCGTCACTTTTGTCTCCACATTATTTAAGTCTCATTATTTATTGCTTCTGGTTGCTAGAAGCTTGTTCACTGGCATTTTTTTCCCATTCCTGAAACTGTCATTTAAGAAATTTGATCAATTTTGCTTTATATGTTGTTTTTTCTATTACATATCGCAAGATGTTCCACGTTACAACTGAGTCAGAAGATACTTCAGGAAAATCGCTGCCCGGTGCTGGAGCTACCAAAGCTAAGTGTATCACTTTTGGTATCTGTTCCTTCAGCTGTTGTTTGTATTAAATGTTATGACAAACTTGTTAATGCAGATAAAATTTCCTTTAGTACTGTTACATTACCTGTTGCTGTTCCGTCAACATCTAATACTCAGAGTGTTCCTGATAACATAAGAGATTTTGTTTCTAAATCCATTAAGAAGGCTATGTCTGTTATTTCTCCTTCTAGTATACATAAAAGTCTTTTAAAACTTCTCTTTTTTCAGATGAATTTTTAAATGAACATCATCATTCTGATACTGATAATGGTTCTTCTGGTTCAGAGGTTTCTGTCTCAGAGGTTATGCTGATAAATCTTTGTATTTGTTCAAAATGGAATTTATTCGTTCTTTATTTAAAGAAGTATTAATTGCATTAGAAATAGAGGATTCTGGTCCTCTTGATACTAAAACTAAACGTTTAAATAAGGTTTTTAAATCTCCTGTAGTTATTCCAGAAGTGTTTCCTGTCCCTGATGCTATTTCTGAAGTAATTTCCAGGGAATGGAATAATTTGGGTAATTCATGTACTCCTTTTAAAACGTTTTAAGCAATTATATCCTGTGCCATCTGACAGATTAGAGTTTGGGACAAAATCCCTAAGGTTAATGGGGCTGTCTCTACTCCTGCTATATTTTTAGCGAATGTTGCTGCAGCTTCAACTTTTTGGTTAGAAGCTTTAGCGCAACAAGTAACAGATCATAATTCTCATAGCATTATTATTCTATAACATGCTAATTATTTTATTTGTGATGCCATCTTTGATAGCATTAGAATTGATGTCAGGTATATGTCTCTAACTATTTTAGCTAGAAGAGCTTTATGGCTTAAAACTTGGAATGCTGATATGTCTTCTAAGTCAACTTTGCTATCCCTTTCTTTCCAGGGTAATAATTTATTCGGTTCTCAGTTGGATTATTTTATCTCAACTGTTACTGGAAGGAAGGGAACTTTTTTACCACAGGATAAAAAATCTGAGGTAAATTTAGGTCTAATAATCGTTTTCGTTCCTTTCATCACAACAAGGAACAAAGCCTGATCCTTTATCCTCAGGAGCGGTATCAGTTTGGAAACCTTCTTCACTTTGGTATATATCCAAGCCTTATAGAAACCCAAAGCCAGCTCCTAAGTCCCCATGAAGGTGCGGCCCTCATTCCAGCTCAGCTGGTATGGGGCAGTTTACGTTCTTTTCAAAGAAATTTGGATCAATTCCGTTCACAATCTCTGGTTTCAGAACATTGTTTCAGAAGGGTACAGAATTGGCTTCAAGTTAAGGCCTCCTGCAAAGAGAGTTGGCTGGAGTAATTATGCCAGTTCCAGTTCTGGAACAGGGGCTGGGGTTTTATTGTATCTCTTCATTGTACCAAAGAAGGTCAATTCCTTCAGACCAGTTCCGGATCTATCAATATTGAATCGTTATGTAAGGATACCAACATTCAAGATGGTAACTGTAAGGACTATCCTGCCTTTTGTTCAGCAAGGGCATTATGTGTCTACAATAGATTTACAGGATGCATATCTGCATATTCCGATTCATCCAGATCACTTTTAGTTTCGGAGATTCTCTTTTTTAGACAAGCATTACCAGTTTTGTGGCTCTACCGTTTGGCCTAGCATCAGCTCCAAATATATTTTTTCAACAGGTTTCCGGAGACCTTTGGACCCAAGAATTATCTTCATCATTTGGCTGTTATTTGGATTAATTAATCATTGGACTATGGACTTTGCTTTTTAACATTTCATTGCTCCCCCATTTAATTGGGTTTTAATAGTGTCAAAACACTGTTTTATTATTTCCTTTTTTCTTTTTCTTTTTATGTCATTCCTAGATGCTGGCATATATTGTATTGTGATATTTATAGCATTTAGATATTTGTGTAGGAAACTTGCAGCTCTTGATAGTATTCAGAAATTTGTTTAGGAAACTAACAGCTTCTGATATAACCAAAACCTGGTTCTTAGATAAAACAGCTAAGGACAGCTCTGGTTATCCACCTGGTCTCTTAGAGACATAGGTAATTCACATTTTTATGTATTGATTTTTTTCACAGATCATACCGGTATTGGATCGTTTTGTATATATATTTTTGGTATATATATATTTTTTATATATTTTTTATATATTTTTTATATTTTTTGGTATATTTTTTGTACCCACATTTTTTGGTACACATTTAATGGTACATTTTTTTCACAAGTGAATATATTTGTTTTCTTTCTGTTTTCTCACGATTTGCGTGTCTGTTGCACATTCACCTAAGAATTGATATTACTCTATCCCAATCATCATCAATATTATTTTATTTCAATCATCATCTTTATGCACATTTTAGGCTCATATAGAGTAGCTCCAATTGGATGTACCAAACCAGAATAGTAGTTTTCCTATGCTATAAGTGACCTCTATGTTATAAATAAAGTAGTGATCAGTGAAGTCATCTGATCAGGTCGTATTAATAAACTGTATTAATAAACTGTAATTTTATACTTTAAACCTAGTGTGTGTTTTTAAAAAGGATATATTTTAAAAAGGATATATTTTATTCCTTCTTCTGTTATATTTTTGCACTTTATCGATTCATTCAAATTGGGGATATTGTTTTTTAGACTTATTGGATTCATCTAATTGGTGACATCGTTCTATGTCATCTGTATATCAAGGTACCTGTAGTTTACTTTAGCCTTCATTGGCGCTCCTATAATTCTTTGTACTGTTTAACTCCCAAGGACCTATTAGGGGGTCCTTTATAGTGCAGCAGGTAAACAGATCTAGGCGCTGTTCTGAACTCCACTTCTTCAAGTTAAGGCCTCCTGCAAAGAGAGTTGGCTGGAGTAATTATGCCAGTTCCAGTTCTGGAACAGGGGCTGGGGTTTTATTGTATCTCTTCATTGTACCAAAGAAGGTCAATTCCTTCAGACCAGTTCCGGATCTATCAATATTGAATCGTTATGTAAGGATACCAACATTCAAGATGGTAACTGTAAGGACTATCCTGCCTTTTGTTCAGCAAGGGCATTATGTGTCTACAATAGATTTACAGGATGCATATCTGCATATTCCGATTCATCCAGATCACTTTTAGTTTCGGAGATTCTCTTTTTTAGACAAGCATTACCAGTTTTGTGGCTCTACCGTTTGGCCTAGCATCAGCTCCAAGAATTTTTACAAAGGTTCTCGGTGCCCTTCTGTCTGTATTCAGAGAACAGGGTATTGATATTTCCTTTTTTGGACGATATCTTGGTACTTGCTCAGTCTTCACATTTAACAGAATCTCATACGAATCGACTTGTGTTGTTTCTTCAAGATCATGGTTGGAGGATCAATTTACCAAAGAGTTCATTGATTCCTCAGACAAGGGTAACCTTTTTAGGTTTCCAGATAGATTCAGTGTCTATGACTCTGTCTTTGTCAGACAAGAGAAGTCTAACATTGATATCAGCTTGTCAAAACCTTCAGTCACAATCATTCCCTTTGGTAGCCTTATGCATGGAAATTTTAGGTCTTATGACTGCTGCATCGGACGCAATCTCCTTTGCTCATTTTCACATGCGACCTTTTCAGCTCTGTATGCTGAACCAATGGTGCAGGGATTACACAAAGATATCTCAATTAATATCTTTAAAACCGATTGTACGACACTCTCTGACGTGGTGGACAGATCACCATCGTTTAGTTCAGGGGGCTTCTTTGTTCTTCCGACCTGGACTGTATTTTCAACAGATGCAAGTCTTACAGGTTGGGGAGCTGTGTGGGGGTCTCTGACGGCACAAGGGGTTTGGGAATCTCAGGAGGTGAGATTACCGATCAATATTTTGGAACTCCGTGCAATTTTCAGAGCTCTTCAGTCTTGGCCTCTTCTGAAGAGAGAGTCGTTCATTTGTTTTCAGACAGACAATGTCACAACTGTGACATACATCAATCATCAAGGAGGGACTCACAGTCCTCTGGCTATGAAAGAAGTATCTCGAATTCTGGTTTGGGCGGAATCCAGCTCCTGTCTAATCTCTGCGGTTCATTTCCCAGGTATAGACAATTGGGAAGCGGATTATCTCACTCGTCAAACGTTGTATCCGGGCGAATGGTCTCTTCACCCAGAGGTATTTCTTCAGATTGTTCAAATGTGGGAACTTCCAGAAATAGATCTGATGGTTTCTCATCTAAACAAGAAACTTCCCAGGTATCTGTTCAGATCCCGGGATCCTCAGGCGGAGGCAGTGAATGCATTATCACTTCCTTGGAAGTATCATCCTGCCTATATCTCTCCGCCTCTAGCTCTTCTTCCAAGAGTAATCTCCAAGATTCTGAAGGAATGCTCGTTTGTTCTGCTGGTAGCTCCAGCATGGATGGATTCTTTTTCGGATGGCCTCTTGCCAACCGTGGGCTCTTCCGTTAAGACCAGACCTTCTGTCGCAAGGTCCTTTTTTCCATCAGGATCTCAAATCTTTAAATTTAAGGGTATGGAGATTGAACGCTTGATTCTTGGTCAAAGAGGTTTCTCTGACTCTGTGATTAATACTATGTTACAGGCTCGTAAATCTGTATCTAGAGAGATATATTATAGAGTCTGGAAGACTTATATTTCTTAGTGTCTTCTCATCATTTTTCCTGGCATTCTTTTAGAATTCCGAGAATTTTTTACAGTTTCTTCAGGATGGTTTAGATAAAGGTTTGTCCGCAAGTTCCTTGAAAGGTCAAATCTCTGCTCTTTCTGTTCTTTTTCACAGAAAGATTGCTAATCTTCCTGATATTCATTGTTTTGTACAAGACTTGGTTCGTATAAAACCTCTCATTCAGTCAATTTCTCCTCCTTGGAGTTTGAATTTGGTTCTGGGGGCTCTTCTAGCTCCTCCTTTTGAACCCATGCATTCATTTGGACATTAAACTTCTTTCTTGGAAAGTTTTGTTTCTTTTGGCCATCTCTTCTGCCAGAAGAGTCTCTGAATTATCTGCTTTTTCTTGTGAGTCTCCTTTTCTGATTTTTCATCAGGATAAGGCGGTGTTGCGAACTTCTTTTGAATTTTTTCCTAAGGTTCTGTATTCTAACAACATTAGTAGAGAAATTGTGGTTCCTTCATTATGTCCTAATCCTAAGAATTCTAAGGAGAAATCATTGCATTCTTTGGATGTTGTTAGAGCTTTGTAATATTATGTTGAAGCTACTAAGTCTTTCCGAAAGACTTCTAGTCTATTTTTCATCTTTTCTGGTTCTAGAAAAGGCCAGAAAGCTTCTGCCATTTCCTTGGCATCTTGGTTGAAATCTTTAATTCATCATGCCTATGTCGAGTCAGGTAAAACTCCGCCTCAAAGGATTACAGCTCATTCTACTAGGTCAGTTTCTACTTCCTGGGCGTTTAGGAATGAAGCTTCGGTTGATCAGATTTGCAAAGCAGCAACTTGGTCCTCTTTGCATACTTTTACTAAATTCTACCATTTTGATGTGTTTTCTTCTTCTGAAGCAGTTCTTGGTAGAAAAGTACTTCAGGCAGCGGTTTCAGTTTGAATCTTCTGCTTATGTTTTCATTAAACTTTATTTTGGGTGTGGATTATTTTCAGCAGGAATTGTCTGTCTTTATTTTATCCCTCCCTCTCTAGTGACTCTTGCGTGGAAAGATCCACATCTTGGGTAGTCATTATCCCATACGTCACTAGCTCATGGACTCTTGCTAATTACATGAAAGAAAACATAATTTATGTAAGAACTTACCTGATAAATTCATTTCTTTCATATTAGCAAGAGTCCATGAGGCCCACCCTTTTTGTGGTGGTTATGATTTTTTTGTATAAAGCACAATTATTCCAATTCCTTATTTTATATGCTTTCGCACTTTTTTCTTATCACCCCACTTCTTGGCTATTCGTTAAACTGATTTGTGGGTATGGTGAGGGGTGTATTTATAGGCATTTTAAGGTTTGGGAAACTTTGCCCCTCCTGGTAGGAATGTATATCCCATATGTCACTAGCTCATGGACTCTTGCTAATATGAAAGAAATGAATTTATCAGGTAAGTTCTTACATAAATTATGTTTTTTGAGTATATAGAAGGTCATGACGGTTTAACTTACTTACTTTGTTTAAAGTTCTTTTAACCAGGTTATGAGAATAACCTCTTTCAATGAAGCGTTTACACATTTTCTCAGCATGATAGTTAAATTTAGTATTTGAAGAACAGTTTCTTTTTAGTCTCAACAGTTGACCATATGGAATGCCTTTTTTCAAGGGCTCTGGATGCCCACTCGAGGCTTCCAACAAATTGTTGGTTGCCGTATCTTTACGAAAATTTTCAGTTGAGATACGGCTACCTTCCTTTTTGATGCAGATATCTAAAAAGGGTAATTCCTTATCACTATAGGAATAGGTAAGAAAAATATTACGATCATTCTTATTTAACTCAGAAACAAAGTCATGTAAACAGGTCAGGGGGCCATCCCATAGAATAAAAATGTCATCCACAAACCTAATCCATAAAGACACATGGGAGTCAAAAGTCTCACTATGTTGATCAAAAACATCCAACTCCCATGCTCCCAAGGACAGGGTACAGGAGCACAGAGATGACATCCTCTACGGGAGAGATACAAGCGTAGCTCGTCATTTTAGGGAGGCTCATAATAGTAGCACTGTTTCTTTAAAATTTGTAGGGATTGATAGAGGAATAACAAATGGAAGAGGTGGAGATGAGGATAATTGTTTATTAACCAATGAAATAAAGTTTGATTGAGCTGCAACGTGCATTAGATTTTTTAGCATGCAATCAATGTTTCTTGTAAATAAGTTGCTAAACAAAAAAATGTTCTTTCACAATATTGTAGGCTAAATTGTATCGCTTTAAGTGGTGGAAACCATTGAATGAATCTTTAAGATAGGCATGATCGTTCTGTCTAAGAAATTTTAAAAGGTAATGTATAAATAGCTATTTTGATTGGCTAAAATAAAACCCTCCACTTCAATGGTGTTGCAATAAAATCCGGCAATTAGAGGTGATTGACAGTCCTGACGAGGCCCCTGTTTCGCTCAGCATTATGGGGCGAAACGCGCATCGACCTTTCTAAAAGCAGCTATTATTGCACCTGTGGAACAAGCAGCTGGCCTGAGCCTGCCCGGGAAATTCAAATTCTAACTGAAGAAGCAAGCCTGGGTCTTGCGGTAATCAAGCGGTTCTTACAAGTCACCTGGATATGGTTTATGCACAGAGGCAAAGAATTCACCTGCAAGTTTGTGTCCCCAGTGAGCAAGGAGACACGGTTGGGAGAGGTGAAATAAGGATGTCGGAGGCTCATGTCCCGGTCCGGTTTCTATTAGCCCTGTGACTTTGTTTTCTCGGATTTTGCTGCGATATTTACACACAGGTCTGTTTCACTATTTCTGTTTTTCACTACTGAGATATGGTTTATCTGCTATCAAGCTGCACAAGTCTCCAGTTTAAGTTAACATTAGAGGACGCTTTAACCTCGGTTAACACATACCACTAAACATATGTTTGCAAAATGGTTCATTCAGTTGGATTACAAAGTTGATACATATTGCTACTAACTGAGACATCTGATCTCCTCTATTCGGGACTTATATGGTCTGTAAAAAGGACTTTATTTCTCTCCTTATCATAGAGGAATCTATATGAATGTTTATTCAAGTGTATATTTCAGTTGAGAATCTAATAGCTGTGTGTTTCCAACCTTTGCTTGCTGCATATGTTTTTATATATCTGTGATGACTCTTTAATATGTTTGATATGCTTTATTTATAATCCACTGCAGTGGTGTATTCTAGAGATAATGAGTAATTTCAAGCTGTTTATTTTGTGGTAGCAATTTTTTGCAATAAACTGTTTGCATGTGGTTAAGTCTGTGCATGTGCAGTTCAATTTTTTTTGGATTTAATGCTGTTCCGCAGTCTTACATATCTAAGAAATTGGATTAAATGGGTTATAATTTTGAGTGCTGAAATCCCCTACTTTAGCCATGGTATCTCATATAGCTCTACCATATTCTCTTAGCTATAAGGTACTGGATTAAGTATATATATATATATATATATATATATATATATATATATATATATATATATATATATATATATATATATATATATATATATATAAATATACTGTATATAAATATAGATATAGTTATATATATATATATATATAATTCATATAGGGGGACTCATAAGACTTATTTACTTTATTTATACTCCTTTAAAAGATAAGTTGACTTTTTGGCTTATATGTGTGTATGTACATATGTATTTATTTGTGTATATACATATTTACAGACATATTTAAATACATATGTATACATATTCAGACATATACTGTATATAAGTGCAACTTGACATTGGAGTCAAGTAGCTAAAAACATGTAAAACTATATTTATGAAAAAGTCATATTTAATAAAGTGTTTAACTGTGCATTTACAGTAAATTTTTAATATTCCAAAGTTCTTCACATAGTGAAATATGTTCTAAGTAGTTTTAAATAGATATTCCATTACATATCTGTATATATCAATACCTACAATAAATATGTATATATATATATATATATATATATATATATATATATATATATATATATATATATACAGTCATGGCCAGAAATATTGGCACCCCTGCATTTCTTTCAGATAATGCACCACTTCAACCAGAAAATTGTTGCAATTGCAAATGTTTAGGTATTCTCATGTTTATTTATTTTGTTTGTATTGGTATGACACAAAAAAAGTGAAGAAGAAAAAAAAGCAAATCTGACACATTCCACGCAAAACTCCAAAAATGGACTGGACAAAATTATCGGCACATTCACAAAATTGTAAGAAATAATTGCATTCCAAGTTTGTGATGCTCCTGTAATTTGTAATTAAACTCACATGTATCAATTAACAGATGCTGAGAATATAAAAATCACACCGGCAACCAGTTAAAATGGTAAAACAATTGACTCAACCTTTCTGTTGTGTGTCTCTGTGTGCCACACTGAGCATGGAGAAGAGAAAGAGCAGCAAAGAATTGTCTGAGGATTTGAGAACAAAAATTGTGAAAAAACATGGACAATCTCAAGGTTAAAAGTCCATCTCCAGAGATCTTAACATTCCTGTGTCCAGTGTGCACAACATTGACAAGAAGTTTACAGCCCATGGCGCTGTAGCTAATCTCCTTGGATTTGGACGAAAGAGAAAAATTGATCAAAGATTGCAACGAAGGATTGTTCGAATGGTGGATAAAGAACCTTGATCGACTTCCAGTCATAATTAAAGCTGACCTTCAGGCACAGGGTACAAATGTGTCAGCTCATACTATACGTCACCATCTGAATGAAAAGAGACACTATGGTAGAAGACCCAGGAGGACCCCACTGCTGACACAGAAACATAAAAAGCCAGATTGGAGTTTGCCAAAACTTACCTGAGGAATCCAAAATCATTTTGGGAGAATGTGCTGTGGACAGACAAAACAAAATTACAGCTTTTTAGTAAAGCCCATCATTCTACTGTTTTTAGAAAAAGAAATGAGGCATTGAAAGAAAAGAATACAGTCCCTACAGTGAAACATGGTGGAGGTTCACTGAAGTTTTATGGTTGCTTTGCTGCTTCAGACACGGGATGTCTTGACTGTATGCATGGCATTATGAAATCTGAAGGCTACCAAAGAATTCTGTAGTGCAATGTAGGGCCCAGTGTCAGAAAGTTGGGTCTCCGTAAGAGGTCATGGGTCTTAAAGCAGAACCATGACCCAAATCATACGTCAAAAAGCACCCAGAAATGGTTTAAGACAAGGCGCTGGAGAGTATTGAACTGGCCAGCAATGAGTCCAGATCTCAATCCCATAGAGCACCTGTGGAGAGATCTCAAAACAGCAGTTGGGAAATGGAACCCTTCCAATCTTTAAGACCTGGAGCAGTTGGCGAAAGAAGAGTGGTCCAAAATTCCAGTAGAGAGGTGTAAGAAAGTCATTGATGATTACAGGAAGCAATTGATTTCAGTTGTTTTTTCCAAGGGGTGTGCTACCAAATATTAGATTGAGGGTGCCAATAATTTCGTCCAGTCCATTTTTGGAGTCAGATTTGGCTTTTTTTCCTCCCCTTTTTTGTGTCATACCAATACAAACAAAAGAAATAAACATGAGAATGCCTAAAAATTTGTAATTGCAACAATGTTCTGGGTGAAGTGGTGCATTATCTGACAGAAATGCAGGAGTGCCAATATTCTTGGCGATGACTGTATGTATGTATGTATGTATATATATATATATATATATATATATATATATATATATATACAGGGAGTGCAGAATTATTAGGCAAATGAGTAATTTGACCACATCATCCTCTTTATGCATGTTGTCTTACTCCAAGCTGTATAGGCTTGAAAGCCTACTACCAATTAAGCATATTAGGTGATGTGCATCTCTGTAATGAGAAGGGGTGTGGCCTAATTACATCAACACCCTATATCAGGTGTGCATAATTATTAGGCAACTTCCTTTCCTTTGGCAAAATGGGTCAAAAGAAGGAATTGACAGGCTCAGAAAAGTCAAAAATAGTGAGATATCTTGCAGAGGGATGCAGCACTCTTAAAATTGCAAAGCTTCTGAAGCGTGATCATTGAACAATCAAGCGTTTCATTCAAAATAGTCAACAGGGTCGCAAGAAGCGTGTGGAAAATCCAAGGCGCAAAATAACTGCCCATGAACTGAGAAAAGTCAAGCGTGCAGCTGCCAAGATGCCACTTGCCACCAGTTTGGCCATATTTCAGAGCTGCAACATCACTGGAGTGCCCAAAAGCACAAGGTGTGCAATACTCAGAGACATGGCCAAGGTAAGAAAGGCTGAAAGACGACCACCACTGAACAAGACACACAAGCTGAAACGTCAAGACTGGGCCAAGAAATATCTCAAGACTGATTTTTCTAAGGTTTTATGGACTGATGAAATGAGAGTGAGTCTTGATGGGCCAGATGGATGGGCCCGTGGCTGGATTGGAAAGGGCAGAGAGCTCCAGTCCGACTCAGACGCCAGCAAGGTGGAGGTGGAGTACTGGTTTGGGTTGGTATCATCAAAGATGAGCTTGTGGGGCCTTTTCGGGTTGAGGATGGAGTCAAGCTCAACTCCCAGTCCTACTGCCAGTTTCTGGAAGACACCTTCTTCAAGCAGTGGTACAGGAAGAAGTCTGCATCCTTCAAGAAAAACATGATTTTCATGCAGGACAATGCTCCATCACACGCGTCCAAGTACTCCACAGCGTGGCTGGCAAGAAAGGGTATAAAAGAAGAAAATCTAATGACATGGCCTCCTTGTTCACCTGATCTGAACCCCATTGAGAACCTGTGGTCCATCATCAAATGTGAGATTTACAAGGAGGGAAAACAGTACACCTCTCTGAACAGTGTCTGGGAGGCTGTGGTTGCTGCTGCACGCAATGTTGATGGTGAACAGATCAAAACACTGACAGAATCCATGGATGGCAGGCTTTTGAGTGTCCTTGCAAAGAAAGGTGGCTATATTGGTCACTGATTTGTTTTTGTTTTGTTTTTGAATGTCAGAAATGTATATTTGTGAATGTTGAGATGTTATATTGGTTTCACTGGTAAAAATAAATAATTGAAATGGGTATATATTTGTTTTTTGTTAAGTTGCCTAATAATTATGCACAGTAATAGTCACCTGCACACACAGATATCCCCCTAAAATAGCTAAAACTAAAAACAAACTAAAAACTACTTCCAAAACTATTCAGCTTTGATATTAATGAGTTTTTTGGGTTCATTGAGAACATGGTTGTTGTTCAATAATAAAATTAATCCTCAAAAATACAACTTGCCTAATAATTCTGCACTCCCTGTAGATATATATATATATATATATATATATATATATATATATATATATATATATATATATTTATCAAATGTATTTAAGAAATAGAAATAGAACATATTCTACTATGTAAAGAACATTGGAATGTGAAATATTCATATTAAAGTCTTTATTAAAGTCTATGGGGTTTATTGAAGTCTATGGGGGAATATGTTAACAAGGTTGTGATATTCTAAGTTTGACTTTTTGCGCGCAATAGGTTAGCTCTCAAGCAAAAACTTTTTACTTTTAACTAACAATACGCATGTTACCCGACGCTCAAAAAAAGCTTACTTCTAGTGGACGCTCCACTCATAATCTAGCCCTAAAAAGGTTTTTCAATATCTTAAAGGGACGTGCCGGTCAAAATTTAAATGCACATAGATGAATTACATCTTTGAATAGAAACATATTTGCAATATACATGTATTGGCAAAAATGCTTCTAGTTCAAGTTATCACTGTTTTAGTGTTAATGTTTTTCTCTGCATGTGCATGTGAGGCATAGCTATTCTCAGTGCACCAGCATTTGTATCATCTCAGCAATTAAGAAATTGAGTCATTACCAGGTACAAGCACATTAGGCTCTCTGAGTAAGTGCTGTATTTAAAATGCTGGTGCATGGAGCATACTTAAATATACTTTTGAAACCACTATAGCTTTAATTAGAAGCATTTTTTACTAATAAAAAATGCTTCTATTCAAAACTGAAATGCATTCATGTTAATTCCAATTTTGACTGTAATGTCCCTTTAAAACCACAGTATAAATGAGTTAGATTTGAAGTTTACTTTTTTTTCAGCTATCACTATCATAATCCTTTAATGAAATTCAGATTTTTGACAAATCAGGGGCGCGATCACATACTTGGCGACATGCGCAAAAACTATTGTTGCCAATTTTTAGTCTAATCCAGCGATTACATACCCGGGTCAGCAGACAAATTACATGCGTATATTTTACACTGCGTGTACATTTTTTTACTCCCATAAACTAACATAGAACTGGCGTCACCAGTCAGTATCACATATGCAGCACAAAGACGTACGCACGCAGAATGGAGATTTTTTACTCCATTTTCATCTCGCCACACATAGGTAGGCGCAGCAACTTTTGCGCACAGTAAAAAAGCACCGTAACTCCCTGGAAGTCTTAACAAACACCTAACACATGTGCAATATCAACCCCTAAACTGCCTTCCCCTCACATTGCAACTACTAAATAAACATATTAACCCTTAAACCACCATCCACCCACAATGCAAAGTACCTAATAAAACTATTAACCCCTAAACCACCATCCCCACAAATGCAAACTACCTAATAAAACTATGAACCCCTAAACCGCCATCCCCCTCAACGCAAAGTACCTAATAAAACTATTAACCCCTAACCCACCATACCCCCACAACACAAACTATCTAATAAAACTATTAACCCCTAAACTGCCATCCCTACACAATGCAAACTGCCTAATAAAACTAATAAGCCTTAAACTGCCAACCCTCCACAACGCAAAGTACCTAATTAAACTATTAACACCTAAACCGCCAACCCCCCACAACGCAAACACCTAATTAAACTATTAGCACCTAAACTGTCAACCCCCCACAATGCAAAGTATCTGTTTAAACTATTAACCCCTAATCCACCAACCCCCCACAACACAAACTATTAAACTAAAAACTAAGCCTCTTAACCTAACACCCCCTAACTTAAACCCAATTAAAATGCACTTAAATAAAATTAAATATATACTACCTTAAAAAAAAATACAAAAAACCCTAACATTACAGAAAATAAAAAACCTAAGATTACTAAAAATAAGAACATAAAAAAAATCTTAAAAAAAAAAATACCCTAACAGTACAGAAAATAAAATAACCTACCCTAACAAAAAAACAACTAAAAAAAAACATAATATACCCATTGCCATGAAAAGGGCATTTGTATGGGCATTGCCCTTTAAAGGCCATTCAGCACTTTTTCCGCCCATTAAAAATAAAAAAAATCCGTAATCTAAAGAAAAACCACCCCCCAAAAAAACAAAAAAAAACTAACACTAACCCCAAATTGGTACTCACCATTGATGATGTATGGCGATCCATCTTCATCCCGGCAGCGAAACATCTTCATCCATCGCGGGACCATTTTCTTCAATCTTCAACCCGGCCGTAGGTCCAACTTCTATATTCATTCTGGTGGTGGAGGCGGAGTCGAAGGTCATCAGCAATATTCAGGCAACACAGAGGTCCTCCTCATGCAGTCCCTAGCCGCATACTGAAGATTGAATGCAAGGTACCCCTTTTATATGGGGGTACCCTTGCATTCCTATTGGCTGACAAATTCAAATCAGCTGATAGGATGAAAGCTGCTTACATCCTATTGGCTGATTTGACTTTGAAAAATCTAATGTTGTCAAAGAAACATGTAGTTTATTTTATACTTAGGCGCTAATCCAAGAAATGGTAAGACATACTGTGAGAGATACATATATTTTATATATTTTTTTCTCATCTATGCATTTATTATAGTAGTTTTAAATAACTAGGTACTGGTTAAAGAAATGGTAAAGCATACTAGGAGAGATTTATTCAACTTTTTAAAATTTTTTCTCTTTGTCCTACTTTTGACATGAATTATTCAGTTAAAAAGTAAAAATGAAAAACAGTATTGGAAAAAAAGCGATAAAACAGACCTAGGTTGTAATCAAACGATTTTAAGATGGACTATTACTTTAAGACAATAGATGTCTTTTTAAAAGTATGATTGCTATTGGTTGTAATTTAACATATCCTTCAATATCAGCTAGCACAGATGGGAATAGCTCTGGTGAAGTGCCTTTGTGGCAGTAAACATGTCATTTGTTGACCCTTTAAGCAGAGAGCTGGCCCCTACTGTCGTTTTTAATATGAATAAAATAAATAATGCAATTCTAAATGTATACAGCTGTCAGGGTTCTACCTTTTGCCCTGTCTCCTTCCACATCCTCTATAAACCCTTGTACACACCTACAAACAGGTGCTTAGTATTTTGTTATCTGATCCTGCTAGTAGCTGCACTAAGCTCTCTAGAGAAAATCCTTATAATCTCTACAACTGCCGCTTCCAGAGATCATCCTACTTGTGTGGCAGTCTTATCCCAACAAGTAAACTCCTGTCTTGCCAGTCTACCTAACGGTAACAATCCTCTGCATTTGTGGATACACTCGACTTTCATTTACCTGCACCGTTCCCTGCATTTCCCCAACCAAGCGGCAAGTAACTCCTTCGCCTTACAAGGCACATCCTCTGTTTACTACTTACCCGGTAAGACAAGATTACTGACAAAACTAAAATGAAGTCTAAACGCAGTGAACCGATCGGTGATTTAAGCCACGCCACCTGTGACGTAACAGGTATCGGGCACCGCTTATCCGTAGCTTGTCGCTGCAATTTCCACTACAGAGGCGTGTACTATATGAGACTTTCCTTTACATTCATGCAAATAAGCATTGAGCGTTAGGTTTGTCCTGTCATTATCGCAACCTGATTCCAGTAACTCACATTGTTACCTTAAGGTGTTACTACATACATTGTAGCATCTAGGTAAAGTGTGATACAAAGTAACATCAACATAAGAGAAAGTGGATATAAAGAAACAATTGTTCTGCAGCGGAGAATCCCCTCACTAAAAGAAATAAACAAACTAGCTGCCAGACATACCCAACAACAGCCTTGTCTACATTACTGTCTCATACTCTTATGCAATTGATGATAAAGAAACATATCTAGCCGGGACTTTTCTCTTGCAGAATCTGCAAAGTTTAAAATTCCATTATAAGGCCAGGATGCTCTCTATAAACAATGAAACAGAAAAAAATAATTTAATTTTATTCAGTTTGGAATTTGAACACTGTATGCAACATGGTTTGGAATATGTAGCTTTTAATATTAAATTATTGTTTGATAATTTTGTTTACTTTTCTGTACTTGAACTCTGAATACTGCAGTGTTTAATTCTCCCCAGAGAAGCTGGTGGGCATTGGCTTGGAATGCAAAATCCTGACATCGCTTTATGTTGCACAGTAACATAAATAACATTCTAGAAGCTTTTCAAAGGGTGTGTCCTGGTCCTGCAAAAAAATGCATATTTTACAAAATGGCAGTTTAAATGTCTTTAAATTATTTCTTTGAGGATTTTAAAATTAAATCAATAATACTATATAAAATATAGGCTCTTAAAATATCACAAAATATCTGTAATTTAAATGTAATGTTGTGTTTGGTTTGGACTCACAACTTACTGTTATTCCAAGGTGCTTATATTGTATTGTTTATACCAGGTGTCTGATCTATTAATACTCATTTGATTATTTTCCACATAAATATTGTGAGATTTTCCTAGACTGGAAAATCATTGAACATTTTGTACTGGGTGAAAGTGGAATTATTGCATGAATGTACAAATTAGTAGTGCCATTTTGGCATAAACAAACTGGACTCTGCTTAAAGGCAAGCTACTAAAATTGTACATAGTCTTATAAAACTTGACAGGAAAAGCTCAATAACCTAAATATGTATAGCTAAGAAGAGATAAGGGGGCCTATCTATCAAGCTCCGAATGGAGCTTGATGCCGCGTGTTTCTGACGAGCCTGCAGGCTCGCCAGAAACAGCAGTTATGAAGCAGCGGTCACAAAGTCCGCTGCTCCATAACCTGTCCGCCTGCTCTGAGCAGGTGGACAGACATCGCCGGAAATCAACCCGATCAAGTACGATCGGGTTGATTTACACCCTCCTGCTGGCGGCCGATTGGTCACGAGTCTGCAGGGGGCGGCGTTGAACCAGCAGCTCTTGTGAGCTGCTGGTGCAATGCTGAATACGGAGAGCGTATTGCTTTCCGTATTCAGCGAGGTCTGGCGGACCTGATCCGCACTGGCGGATCAGGTCCGCCAGACCTTGATAAATAGAAGCCATGGTAGTAACTTGAAAGTATATTATTAAGTATTCTCTTGCAAAAAGAACAATTCTAGAACAAGAAGTCATGATCTCAAGTTGAAGGGTAGTAGTTTTAGAAGTAATTTGCTGAAGCAATTCTTTAAAGAAAATGTGGTTGATTCGTGGAATAAACTTCCATTAAAGGCTGTAAGGACAAACGCTGTGGAGGACTTCAAGAATGTCTAAAATAAGAAATGAGTATTAGGTGAACTGAATAAGTATATTCTTTTAGGATATATTGGACAGACTTGTTGGGTCTATGGTTCTTACCTGTCATCAAAATCTATGTTTCTATAACTGTTTAAACCTTTATGATTGCAGCTGGCATCTATTTTTAAATTGCCCTTTAAACATAATTTTTAAAAATGCCCACTATCACTAAAATATCAAGAGATGTCCTGAAAACATGAAACCAGTATAAGTGTATGTCAAAAAATATGAAGTTTTTTTTTTTTTTTTTAAATCAAGAATGCTTTGCACTTTTTTGTGACAAAGTAGCAGGGCTATCACAGACAATTAAACAAAGGGCACCTTGTAATAATAGAACTTTCATGTGTCTTCCTGGCAAGAGAAAATGTATTCCACAGGCAGACCTTATTGGCATAGAAATAAACATTTTTTTATGCTGAATTAATTTATAATTTGGAAATGAGACAAATATTTGTGCAAAATAATAAATAACATTTCCCTTTAATTTCCTATATTATAAATTATATGGTAGATGGTATCAAATTATGAACTGATTGCATCTAAACAGATTTTTTTTTTTAATGCAGAGGCAAACTTTTAAATTGAAGTGGTGCAGGAAACAAAAAAGACTTGCCACAAAAGAGATGCATGAGATATTCAGTCAGAACAAAAACCCAGAAAACTACACAACCCCTTGATTACTACTAAGTCTTCTTTCTTCATGTAAAATAGAATAAATATATATTGGTTGTTATAGTAATGTTTCCATTTATTTCAGTTCTGATATAGTGGAAATCTGAAGAATATGTTTGTGGCATTGTGAAACAAGCATCCATTAAAAAACAACATATTGTTCTGTTATTGGATGACATCAATTAGGACAACAGCATGTCCTCTGCTTTTATTTTTTTATTTGTATTTGTTTGGTTGGTTGTTAAACTGTACCAGATTAGTCACAAAAATGCATGTAATAATAATTGGCATTTCTAAATCATTCTTCCCAACTGTATTCTGATTCATACAAAATGCTTCTGTGTAAACACACTAGGCTACATATAATACACAAGTAATATTTATGGGACATATTAATTTCCTGCTTTAGAAATAGTTTGAGCAACGTCATTTCTAATTAGATCATAAACTCATAGTTAAAAAATGTTATCTTACTTCCTTTTATTTCCTGCTGCTTTAACAATTTGTTTATTAACACTATGAACAATAGCTCCTGGAAGTCATCTAACGTCCCTCAATTTATGATAACATTCACCTGACTTTACTAAAAATGGAGTCACCTATTAGCAGTTTCTTTGCCAAGTGTAAGTTTGCTGTGTATCTTTATTTTGGGTGTCAGGGTATGGCTGAATGGCATTGGATATCACATGATTTAATATCTCATTTAGCTGATATCTACTATGAATTGATTTAGCTGCATTGTGAACAAACGCTGGAATGGGTGATATCAACCCCCCCTTTTGTTCTCAACTACAGACTTGTAGAACAAAAGAAATAGACAGGACTTCTAAAGAAAAACAAACATTGGTCCCAAACTATAAGAGATAATGTCACATCTAAAGAGCCTTTGATCAGGGTCTCAGAAGAGAGGTGATTTCTAATGAAATATTGTTGGATATCCTTTCCAGATTGAAATCTCTAAATTAATTTAGTCTAAGAAATTAATTACTTAGATCACAGGAACCCATGTGGATAAACAGACATGATGTATGAGATGGTTCCTTCGAGGCCTAAGTGTATGCGGAGAAGAACCTATTTTTACAGAGGGAAGTGACCATTCATGCTTTGATACAAATTGGTACATGCTGAGTTTTCAATAAACATCCTCCACAGACAAAAGGAAATTTAGATCTTAATAGTAGAGACATATTTAAACCTATGTATTTTTGAAAGCATAGATGTCTTAAGGATTTGAAGTGGGGACAAATTATCTATATAGTTTTCAAATATTGAATATGTGCCTCAGACTATCAAATAATAGGTACAAATAAATGGATATGAGATTGTCTGTTTGTATAATATTAAATGTGAATGTCTGCTAAATGAAAAATATAAATAATATCATATGTTTTTATACACTCGGCAATAGATATACAGATATGCAATATTTATATTGATATGGGATAGTAGTCCAATATAAATATAATTATGTAAAATTACATCTCATTGCTGATCTCAAGGTATGTATGTGATATTAAGATGATAACTGAGATATTAATTAGATCCATGCTAAAAGTATTAAAATCCTTTAAATACCCATATATTTAAATGTATACAAATTACTTTGTGGTGTGGTACTAGAGATATACTCATGTTTAATACGGCAATACTCAGAATAAATTATATTCAATGGACCATATATGGAACATATAATTATTAAAAATAGGAGATTAAAAGTATATAAAAATAGGCATTTGATAAATATATATATAAGAACTGTAATTACTGTAGCAGTATTGATGGTGAGACTACATTTCTGGTTGTCATCTGTTCAGAGATGGTATTGCAGCCAAAAGGTAAATGGCTACTCAGGGAGGTATCTCCCAAATAACCAAGAGATGTACAACTTGAAGGGTCTATCACAGACAAGCTTCTGTGGGGCGTTTCCAAGCATTCACTAATGATTAGAATAAAAAGGGTGGGGTATATCACATGATATAACCTCATGCAAGGAGAAAGAAGAGGTTCTTTGCTGCTGAGTTTTGACTAACAGACTGTTGCCTTGGAATCCAATCTCTATAAAGCAAATCTGGGCCTAACTTTCATCCATATTACAAAAATACCTCTCTTAATTTATTAAGTGAATTGGACTTATTTGAAAAAGCTGAACTTCAATTTAGTGTATCTGGAAACTGAATAATCATTTGGTTATGTGGTAACTTATGGCAGTGACTATAATTTAATATTTTAAAGCAAACACATTCATTGTTGCTACAGTTTAATTGAAACTGGCAATTTTAAAATGGCACTTTGTATTTTAAGCTTATGTTCATAATCCTGTGTAGTCTAAAACTAATCATATTTAGTGCAAGTAATTCATTTGTTAGATAAAGTTATTTTGTATTTCAGATTTCTAAGTCAGGCTTATTATTGTAAGTACATCTCTCTGGTGTGTATTAAGTTATTTGCAGATATATATATATATATATATATATATATATATATATTAGAATTTGTCTTATTGTAGCTAAATAAGAGGTTATTTTAGGTCAGACATATTGGCATATACCTTGGCTGTTTGCATTAATAATATATACAACCTCTGGTATTTTATTGTAGTATTTTAATGTGATTCATTGTGAGTAAAGTTCATTTTAAAGGGATATCATTTATGATCTTTATAAAGAATATTATAACAGCATAAGCGTGTATAATTTGATTCATAATCTAGTCTCTGCATAAATATATTGCAATGTGTATATAAAATTTCCTCTTTAATATTCTTTTATTGAGGGTTTGAGCAAAAAAACTGAATAAAGAAAAGGAGCATGTTCATTCAAAACACATATTGGAAACATGTGCGTAGCCCTTAATCCAACCAAAGAGTAAGTAGTGGAATCATCACGTCGCAAGTACAACAAAATGTATATATAAGGGTGAACATAGTGAACAAATAGATATGAAACCTCTATTTTCTATTATGCACTCTCCATATTATACAGTAGGTCACTTTTAAACCTCAAATCAATATATAACACAGTTGGAAGAGTTAATAAAGTACAATATACAGGGAGTGCAGAATTATTCATGTATGTATGTATGTATATATATATATATATATATATATATATATATACAGGGAGTGCAGAATTATTAGGCAAATGAGTAATTTGACCACATCATCCTCTTTATGCATGTTGTCTTACTCCAAGCTGTATAGGCTCGAAAGCCTACTACCAATTAAGCATATTAGGTGATGTGCATCTCTGTAATGAGAAGGGGTGTGGTCTAATGACATCAACACCCTATATCAGGTGTGCATAATTATTAGGCAACTTCCTTTCCTTTGGCAAAATGGGTCAAAAGAAGGACTTGACAGGCTCAGAAAAGTAAAAAATAGTTAGATATCTTGCAGAGGGATGCAGCACTCTTAAAATTGCAAAGCTTCTGAAGCGTGATCATCGAACAATCAAGCGTTTCATTCAAAATAGTCAACAGGGTCGCAAGAAGCGTGTGGAAAAACCAAGGCGCAAAATAACTGCCCATGAACTGAGAAAAGTCAAGCGTGCAGCTGCCAAGATGCCACTTGCCACCAGTTTGGCCATATTTCAGAGCTGCAACATCACTGGAGTACCCAAAAGCACAAGGTGTGCAATACTCAGAGACATGGCCAAGGTAAGAAAGGCTGAAAGACGACCACCACTGAACAAGACACACAAGCTGAAACGTCAAGACTGGGCCAAGAAATATCTCAAGACTGATTTTTCTAAGGTTTTATGGACTGATGAAATGAGAGTGAGTCTTGATGGGCCAGATGGATGGGCCCGTGGCTGGATTGGTAAAGGGCAGAGAGCTCCAGTCCGACTCAGACACCAGCAAGGTGGAGGTGGAGTACTGGTTTGGGCTGGTATCATCAAAGATGAGCTTGTGGGGCCTTTTCGGGTTGAGGATGGAGTCAAGCTCAACTCCCAGTCCTACTGCCAGTTTCTGGAAGACACCTTCTTCAAGCAGTGGTACAGGAAGAAGTCTGCATCCTTCAAGAAAAACATGATTTTCATGCAGGACAATGCTCCATCACACGCGTCCAAGTACTCCACAGCGTGGCTGGCAAGAAAGGGTATAAAAGAAGAAAATCTAATGACATGGCCTCCTTGTTCACCTGATCTGAACCCCATTGAGAACCTGTGGTCCATCATCAAATGTGAGATTTACAAGGAGGGAAAACAGTACACCTCTCTGAACAGTGTCTGAGAGGCTGTGGTTGCTGCTGCACGCAATGTTGATGGTGAACAGATCAAAACACTGACAGAATCCATGGATGGCAGGCTTTTGAGTGTCCTTGCAAAGAAAGGTGGCTATATTGGTCACTGATTTGTTTTTGTTTTGTTTTTGAATGTCAGAAATGTATATTTGTGAATGTTAAGATGTTATATTGGTTTCACTGGTAAAAATAAATAATTGAAATGGGTATATATTTGTTTTTTGTTAAGTTGCCTAATAATTATGCACAGTAATAGTCACCTGCACACACAGATATCCCCCTAAAATAGCTATAACTAAAAACAATCTAAAAACTACTTCCAAAACTATTCAGCTTTGATATTAATGAGTTTTTTTGGGTTCATTGAGAACATGGTTGTTGTTCAATAATAAAATTAATCCTCAAAAATACAACTTGCCTAATAATTCTGCACTCCCTGTATAGCAATGATATAGGCATATCGTTAAGTATATATACACTTCAGCAGGTAAGCACTGCTTGATAATAGTTATAGGTTTTTAATTAAATTAAATTAAAGTTATATATCTGAATCGCTTCAGCATCATAGTGTAAAATAAGAAAATGGAAGTACAAATTAATATAAGTCTGGAGTAAAGAAACATATTATTAAAGTCCCTTTCCATAAACCCTCAACCAATGTGGGAAAGGTGTGACTGAGTTATAGGTGTCAAAATGAGCTATTAATATGCGTGATGAGCCTTATCTAAATGCCTGATATAACAGAATTAGCCTGTAAGAATAGTCCTAATTGTAATAGCATAAGTGCTGCCTGGAACTACATTGGATTAAGTCAGAAGAATCATGGCCCATCTTACTTACAATATCTCCTGTTGTAAAATAGGCAGTTGGGGATAGTATTTAATAGTAGCTAAACTGCATATGGTGTCTGACGCATAACTCTAGATGCTATGTGGATATGACTGTGTGGCATCTCCATGTGTGCCTGCAAGATCCTGAGCCGATGAAGAGATCCAACTACCTAGCAAATACATACATAGCACAGCGATAGCACTTATAGATCTCTAGATCAATGTGTACTACAATAAGTCAGGGCATGAGTCAGTGAGTAATAGGCTCCATTTTCAAAATATAACAGGAAACAAGTGGTAACCCATGTGTTTTACCACATCTCAACCCCTAAATAAGTAATTAGATGTTATATACAGCCAGCAAACAAACCAAACAATGATAGATACACATTATGTAGAGGTGATAGGTACAAATGAACATTAGGTAACCTGGAACATAAAGGTCAGAGCTACAATTTGGGTACAGGTCTGAGGATAGAGGTAGATGTTGATACATATCTTCACAGGCAGTCCCTTTAAACTCTTTCTTGTCCCAAACAATGTCAGAACTGTGCCCCTAAAACTTTCCCCTAGTATGGTAAACCCACCCCACAAACATCAGGGCTATACCTTCATGGAAATGCCTACCCTGTGTCCAGTCTGTGCTGCAAGTCCTTAGAAAGATGTAGTCTGCTCTCCCACCTGAGGATCTGTGCAACTTGGAGCAGCTTGATGCTAAAGGCAAGTCCCATAGGCATATCTGATCAAGCCCGCTGTCTTACAGGCAATGTTGCATGCTGAGGCCTGGGGGTAACAGACACCGCAAATGAACTTGTGCCGAGCTCCAGCTGATCACGGGTAAGACTCATCTTCTGCTCCATTGGTCCAGCCGCAACCTCCGGAGTAGGACCCATCATGAAGCTAGTAGGTTTTTCTGCATCACTCAGTGCTGAGTAGATGGCGCTGTCAGTAGATGTTGAGACGTTAGCATTTTGTACACTCTGCAGATGCTTCAATATCGTCTCCTCTCCTCTCTTATGGTAGGGGGAATGGTGCCATCTTCCACCATGACTAACTCACGTATGTCATTAACAAGCTTCATGATTTCCTTCACACGAACTAAGAGGGTATAACTATATGTGGAAGGATATATGAAAGCAGCTGGTATTT
Source organism: Bombina bombina (assembly GCF_027579735.1). Classification (NCBI taxonomy): domain Eukaryota; kingdom Metazoa; phylum Chordata; class Amphibia; order Anura; family Bombinatoridae; genus Bombina; species Bombina bombina. The sequence goes on from NC_069499.1 coordinate 437,022,224, forward strand.
ACTACAGTGTTTATTTAAGGATAGCTGAGTGAGTTAGTTACTTCTGTTTTACCCGGGAAGCCGGGGGGGGGGGGGGGTGTTGAAAACTGCGTGTTAGGCCACGGCCTAAGATCATACAGTCCGGAAGAAGTCAGCAAGAAAGTATTGCCATGAAATAAAAGTTAATTCAGGTAGAGATGAGCTTCAGAGACCTGAATATAACAGGCTACTGGATCGATTATAGAGTATCTCCGTGAAATTTGTTAGATTAGTTTGGCGTTTCTCAGAGCTCCACTTTTTTCCGTCTGCAATGGCTGCTGTCCGGACATGCCCCCTATAAATTTTAACTAATCTAAAGAATTTAGGAATAAATATTAATTTCAATTGTTTTTTATATACATTTTAATTGAAGGTTATTTTAAAGAATAAATAAATTGTATCATAACCCTGCTATATACTGACATGGGAATCTCAGATACTACTTTGATATTACTGTTTCAGAAGCCTCAGGTACTATCTTCTCTTTAGTACAGATGGATACATTGTGCTTAGATTGTGCTTTTGATCTACACTTCCATTAAACCATCTGCTTATCCATGTTGGTTTCAGGTATAATAGTCTATCCTCTGAATGGAACTTTTTTATGAAAAAGGTATTCGATCCACCCTTGACCTACTTATAAATTCACTTATGAAATTGCAGACTGAGCACTACCTAAGTATTCATTGCATTTTGATGTTTTTGATTTTGCAGCAGTTCAGATATGATTGGCCAGCAAATGTAATGCCAGAATCAGTGTATATTGTATGTCCTTCACATTAAAGTGCAATTGTAATGTTGGAACAGGCTATGACTGTTATCTGTTTTTATCTGGATGATATCTGACAAACTAGATTACAATAAAAATGCAAACAGTTGGTGAGGAGAGAGACCATGGGCAAGATTACATATGCGGCATCGCCCTCAAAATCTGGCGATGCCGGTTTTTACATGGTTTTGGTATCACATATATAAGGAGAGAGACCATGGGCAATATTACATATGCGGCATCGCCCGCAAAATCTGGCGATGCCGGTTTTTACATGGTTTTGGTATCACATATATAAATGTGGTGCGTATATTTTAACCGTCACCCACAATTTTTACTCCTATAAGCTAACATATAACCACATCGCAAATCGGTATCACATATTCAGCGCAAGGACTTACGCGGCGAAAATGGAGAAATTTTACTCCATTTTCACCTCGCTACACATAGGCAGGTGCAGCAAGACTTGCGCTGAGCATGTGAGCACCGTAACCCCCTTAAAATAGTAACTAACAACTAATGCATGTGCAATATCTATCTACCTTCTTAAAATAACTAACACCTAACGCATGCGCAATATCTATCTACCTCCTGAAAATAACTAACTAACGCATGCACAATATATATCTACCTATCAACCGCCAACCCCCACCGCAATAATTAATACACTTAAACCCTAATCCACCAACCCCCACATCTCAAAACATCTAATTAACCTATCAACCCCTAATCCGCCAACCCCCCACAACACTATATACCTAATAAACGCCTAGATTACGAGTTGTGCGGTAAAAGGGGTGCGTTGCTAACTTGCAGTTTATTCTCACTGCTCACTTTCCTACAGCGCTGATATTACAGGGTTTTTATAAACCCGGCGTTAACAGGCAAGAAGTGAGCGTAGAGCGAAATTGCGCTCCACACTGAACTCCAATACCAGCACTGCTTAAGTCAGTGGTGAGCTGGTTGTACGTGCTCGTGCATGATTTCCCCATAGACATCAATGGGGAGAGCCGGTGGAGAAAAACACCTGCGAAAAAGCAGCGTAAAACTCATTAACGCAGCCCCATTGATTCCTATGGAGAAACACATTTTATGTTTACAGCTAACACCCTAACATGAACCCTGAGTCTAAACACCCCTAATCTTACATTTATTAACCCCTAGTCTGCCGCTCCGGACATCGCCAACACCTACATTTTATTTATTAACCCTAATCTGCAGCTCCCGACATCGCCGCCACCTACATTATACTTATTAACCCCTAATCTGCTGCCCCAACATCGCCAACACCTACATTATATTTATTAACCCCTAATCTGCTGCCCCCAATGTCGCTGCTACTATATTATATTTATTAACCCCTAAATCTAAGTCTAACCCTAACCCTAACACCCCCTAACTTAAATATAATTAAAATAAATCTAAATACAAATTCCTTTCATTAACTAAATAATTCCTATGTAAAACTAAATACTTACCTATAAAATAAACCCTAAACTAGCTACAATATAACTAATAGTTACATTGTAGCTAGCTTAGGGTTTATTTTTATTTTACAGGCAAGTTTGTATTTATTTTAACTAGGTAGAATAGTTACTAAATAGTTATTAACTATTTACTAACTACCTAGCTAAAATAAATACAAATTTACCTGTAAAATAAAACCTAACCTAAGTTACAATAACACCTAACACTATACTACAATTAAATAAATTCCCTACATTTAATACAATTAAACAAATTAAATAAAATTAGCTAAATTACCAAAAAAGCAAACACTAAATTACAGAAAATAAAAAACAAATTACAAGATCTTTAAACTAATTACACCTAATCTAGTAGCCCTATTAAAATAAAAAAGCCCACCCAAAATAAAAAAAAACCCTAGCCTAAACTAAACTACCAATAGCCCTTAAAAGGGCCTTTTGCTAGGCATTGTCCCAAAGAAATCAGCTCTTTTACCTGTAAAAAAAAAATACAAACAATCCCCCCAACAGTAAAATCCACCACCCACACAACCAACCCCCCAAATAAAAGCCTAACTAAAAAAACCTAAGCTCCCCATTGCCCTGAAAAGGGCATTTGGATGGACATTGCCCTTAATAGGGCATTTAGCTCTATTGCAGCCCAAAGCCCTAACCTAAAAAATAAACCCACCCAATACACCCTTAAAAAATCCTAACACTAACCCCCGAAGATTCACTTACCAAGAGAAGTCTTCATCCAAGCGGCAAGATGTCCTCAACAAACCCGACAGAAGTGGTCCTCCAGACAGGCAGAAGTGGTCCTCCAGATGGGCAGAAGTCTTCATCCAGACGGCATCTTCTATCTTCATCCTTCCGACGTGGAGCGGCTCCATCTTCAAGACATCCAGCGCGGAGCATCCTCTTCTTTGGCTAAAAACGAATGAAATTTCCTTTAAATGACGTCATCCAAGATGGCGGCGTCCCTTAGATTCCGATTGGCTGATAGAATTCTATCAGCCAATCGGAATTAAGGTTGAAAAAATCCTATTGGCTGATACAATCAGCCAATAGGATTGAGCTCACATTCTATTGGCTGATTGGATCAGCCAATAGGAATGAAGTTCAATCCTATTGGCTGATCACATCAGCCAATAGGATTTTTTCAACCTTAATTCCGATTGACTGATAGAATTCTATCAGCCAATCGGAATCTAAAGGACGCTATCTTGGATGACGTAATTTAAAGGAACCTTCATTCATCGTTAGCCATCAAAAGAAGAGGATGCTCCGCACCGGATGTCTTGAATATGGAGCCACTCCTCGTTGGAAGGATGAAGATAGAAGATGCCGTCTGGATGAAGACTTCTGCCCATCTGGAGGACCACTCCTTTACCTGCAGGTAAATAGTTTAATTATGCATATTGCGTTGTGGAGGGTTGTCGGTTTAGGGGTTAATACTTTTATTTTTAGTTCCGATGTGGGTTTGATGGTGGATATAGGGGATTTACGTGTCGTGTTTATTTTTCAGAGGTGTGTTAGAGGTGTGTTAGACTTTTACAGGAGATTTTACTTTTTTTTTTTAAATTTTCTTAGGCGCCGGCAGTTTCTAAAGTGTCTTCACTGGTGACTCCAGAAATTTGTATTTACGCTCATTTCTGGACATTGCTAGTTTATCCGACTTACGGCATTTTATGAACTGTTGGCTGGGTTTATGTGATACCCCGATGTGCAAGGTGAAATTACGGGCTGCGTGGGTTTCAAATGTTGTGCTGGAGCTTGCGCCGCATATGTAATCTTGCCCCATATGTTGTCTTGCCGCAGTATCCACTGCAACAAGAACTGAGAGTAAAGTGACAGTATACTGTAAAATAGTCCTTAATGTGTTGCCAATTCCTTTTTTTTACCAGCTGCAGGGTATAAAGTGTGTGAGAATTTGCTTTTTAAGGTTTATTTGTGCATATGAATTAGCTGGCTTTGTGTTTTGAAGCCTCAACCTAATAAAATGGGTTGAGCTTGTAGGTATAATCAGATCTCATTGCTTTATCACATTGTGTACATATAACTGCTTCTTTATCTTATATCTGTCCATAAACCAATCACTAATACTTGGAGAGAACAATTGAAAATTAACATTTTATTACCTTATCTCTTCTATTCCCCGCTGGGAGTGTAATTTCGTCTGCTGGCTGTGTTTACACATCTTATCTATAGCTTAGCCCTAAAGCCAAACATTTTCAGAATAGGTGGGGATACCACAGGCTAATTCCTCTATTTAAAACGCCAATATAAGGGTAAAAGTAATACTTGTAAACAATTTAATACAATCCATCAGGTAAAGTGGATCACTGGGAACAAATTTAAGGGGAGAAATTTTTGAGTAAACTGTCCCTTTAACAGAACTACTCTGATACCCAGGAGATACATGAAAACGAGAGAAATCTCAATGTAGCTTTCCTGGTAAAATATTTTTATAAATAAATAACGTTGCTCTTTCAACAAAAGTGTATTATTCATTAACAGTTCTGCAGAAAACTGGCTGTTGAATTTTTAGGTGTATCTCAGTCTGAAAGGTGCGCTGTGCTTCACTTTTGTTTTTTCTCAGATCTCGCAGGTGGCAATTACAAGTGTACATCACTGCCTGCAGCAAAGCTCACCCAGTACTCAATGTGGTGGCAATAAACGCTTGTATTCAGCGAAGAATACTGTAAGCTGCACTGAAATGAAAATCAATCCTCAGATCCTTCTGGCTTCAACTTGTCCTTGTTTCTATTAATGAACATTTTCAAGTGGATGGTGACGTGAGGTCAATGCTTCTCATCTTCCCCCTCATAAGTCTCTGAATTTTTAATGAATCATGATTACTGATAGGAGAGCTCCGTCTTTCCCTAAAAAGAATACATGTTCTCTTTTATTTTTAGCAAAGGAAAAAAATAAAGTTATACTTTTTTTCTGTATCGCCCAAGTGAAAAAAGTCTGAATAGTTTTTTAAGTTTTTCAGTAAGACAGTAAGAATTGCACGGAATAAGGGCTCCGTTTATGAAGCTGCAGAGTCAACTTTGGAGCTGTTGAGGTGAAGAATGCTTTGTAGGCTCTCTGCCACCTCAGAGGTGGTGCATCGTAATCAGCCGCTGCTCTTGCGATATTGTTTGCACAAGAGCAGTGGGCAGAATTGGATAAGAGTTGTGAGTTTAGGTGGACATATTCTTATGAACCCTGTCTGCCTACAGGTTAATAAATGGGGTATGTCTCTAAAGGCTATGGGCCAGTTTACAAGTGGAGCCGTATTTATCACTTTTTCTAAAGTGCTAATTGTGCTGGAAGTAATCTTTTTGCACACATCAGGTTGCTCTGGTATCATGAATTGAAAGCAAAAAGTTATCGTGTTCGCGCAAACAGATAAGTTGACAGATAAGTCAATGAACAAAAGTGGAAAAAAATCAACAGACTCTACAATGCTAACCCGGTTGCATATTCTCATATGCACTAACCTGACATGAAAATATGAATATTTCACATTCCAAAGTTCTGCACATAGCAGAATATGTTTAATGCTCCCACTCTACCTGAGCAGAATGCTCTCTCCAGCTGTTCCCACCTCCCATAACCTCCGATCCAGTACCAGCACATTATTTAGTTTGCCTCAATACAAAAAGAAAGCAGCTCAATCCTCCTTTTCCTACAGAGCACCACAATTATGAAACGACCTCCCGCAAACTTTAAAACCTTCCCCAAGCCTAAAATCCTTTAAGAGATCCTTCTTTGCATATCTCAAAACAGAATGTACCTGTCATGGTTGATTATATATTTCCTACCTGTTCTATGTTAAATTTTGCATATATTATGTATTAATATTGTTTGTGTATTTTATTGTAACCTATTGTATCAATGCAGTATTTTGTGGACCCAGGACATACTTGAAAATGAGAGAAATCTCAATGTATCCTACCTAGTAAAATATTTTATAAATAAATAAATATGATGGTATTTTTGTACAATATGTATCTATACCTATATATTTATACAGTTATATATAGGAATATCTCTTGTGAAATATTTACAGTAAATATACACAATAACACTTTATTAAAAATGAATATTGCATAAATATGGTTTTATATGTTTTCATCTACTTAATTTCAAAGGCTTCCTATGTACATATATATATATATATATATATATATATATATATATATATATATATAAATGTGTATAAATGTGTACATATGTATTTATGTGTTTATAAGTGTATATATGTAACTAGATTTATACTCATATAAATACATAAATACATATATATATATACATATATATTTATGTATACAGTATAAATAAATATATATATATATATATATATATATATAAAATACATACAGTATAGTGCCCATTTTCCACCATTTGCCCAAGATACACAAGTCACGGGACGTCCCATAGTCAGTGGGATCGGCTCTTTGTCAGAGCATGTATCTCAGTGACTGGATAGTATTTTCCAACCGTTTGCTACATCTTTGCACAGCCATCTAAAAGACACAAAGCATGTAATCAATTTAATGGAAGATATGAAATGGGAATTTAATATTTTCAAATGGGCCACCATAGATGTGGTGGCCTTGTACTCGTCCTTTCCCCATAAGGAGGGTTTGGAAGCGATTGCTTTTTTCCTCAAGCATTACTCTGACTATACTGAAGAATTTCAACAATATATATTGAGGATAACCAAATATCTTCTTACTCACAATTATTTCAGTTTTGAGGGGGATTTCTATCTCCAGAGGTGTGGGACAGCAATAGGGACCAAATTTCCCCCCTCTTACGCCAACCTTTTTATGGGACAGTGGGAGCTGTCCCACATCTATGGAGATGGAAACCCCCATACACACCTTGTCCATTATTATGGACGTTATATTGATGACTTGCTTCTGATCTGGCTAGGTACTGAAAGTGAGTTTTTCAGTTTTGTTGCTAACCTAAATAATAATACAATGAGATAGACTTCCTGGATATTACTCTAAAAGGGACAGTAATGGGGAACATAGTTACTAACATTTATAGGAAACCATCAGCAGGTAATGCCCTTTTGCACACCAAGAGTTGCCACCCTAAGTATGTTCCCTTTGTGGTGGCAAAGGGCCAATTTATCAGAGTCAAGATGAGCTGCACTCAAACCCATACCTTTGTAGAAAAGTCAACCTTCTAAAAAAGAGACTGAAACAAGAGGATACTCTGATAGTGTAATAATTAGAGCAGAAAGACAGGTAGCTAGTACTTATAGAACTAGTCTTCTTCAGAGCCAATCCTCTAGATACTGTAATGATAAAAAGCAAATCTTTGAGGGGGTTACATTTGTTACCGAGTTTAGCACACAATATACCCAGATCTGCAAAATAGGGAAGAAACACTTTGTTATTCTAGCTACAGACGATGAATTGGTTAATTGTGTTAAGAATGGGCTACAGTGCTCTTACAAAAGAACAAAAATTTTAGGTAATGTTTTATCTCTCTCCACAATACCAGAACTGAAAAAATTAACAAGTTCCTGGCTAACACGCAAAGGGCTATACAAATGCACGCAAAAATGTTGAGTGTGTGAATATATTATGGTATCTAACAGTTTTAGATCAGAGGTGACAGGGGAGATATTCCCAATACAAAGCTGCCTAAAATGTACATCCACTTATGTGATTTATGTCCTAACCTTACTTTGTAATTTATAGTACATAGGGCTTACTACAAATAAGGTTAATGTTCACATTAGAAATCACCTATCTACCATTCAGGCAGGTGAAACTACCACCCCATTAGTGCAACATTTTGCCCAATGCCATAATAAAAGCCATATGAGTCTTAGATGGCAAGCCATTGAAAGGGTTATGTGGCCCCCGAGGGGAGGTGATCGTAATAGGCTTTTGCGAAAGAGGGAGTTGTTCTGGATTTTTAAACTCCAACTGGACTCAATTCCGAATATGACCTTATTAACTACTGGAAATAAAACATGGGGTTAAGGTCACAGCTGTCTTTTTTGATCTGTTGAAAACATCTTCCTCTTTAACTAATAGCTTTATACTTTATTCTTTATTTTTAATAAATTAGTATTTTTACCTTTTAGTATCGAAAGTCAATTCCATTGATCCAGAGTTTCTCTGATGTGAGATATAGGCGTATGCTTATACCTCTATTCCCCTGTAAATAAACCTTTGTAAATATACCTCTTCTTATAGATTTACCCACTGAGGTTATGGGTGTTTGTGCGTATCTGATACTTTTGATCATTCTGCGTATGAGATATTTGTAAACATGTGTATATAAATCTCACTTCTGATCATTATTGAAACATTCATATATCCTTCCAACCAGCACATTGGTATATACGACCTTCCATGCATTAGCTATATTCTCTATGCATTGTTTTCATATTAAAGGGTTAGAAAATTATGCAAAATTTAACCTAATTAAAACACATTATTATAACAACTATGATATATTCTATAAAAAAATTGTTTATGTTGAAAAATGAAGCTTCTACATACTATTATTTTTATTTTAAAGTTGTTATGAAAAGAGGGATACTGACCACCCAAAAAAGGAGGTGTAGTTTATGTTAATCCTGTTACTGCCCCCCCATCCAATGACAAAGTGTTTGGGTCCCTTGATTTTAATATTAATTTCAGCGCACAGAGCATGAACACTTGCTTAATAAGGAATTTGCAAGCGCACTACAACGGTCATATTTGTAGTTTGTAAGTAATTTGTAGTACTCCATATAACATGCTCATTAGTCTAGGGGTACTTTGTGTACTTACTTCAAACCGACACTGCTAAATCTGCTGCCGCTCCCTCCTCTTCAATGTCCATGGTCCCCAGAACTTCAGCGCTCTGATGTGCCACTCACGATCCATATGTCCACCCAGCATCTGGCGCTTAGATTGTGACGCGCTGCTAGAGAAAGTAGAGGAGGGATGATTCTGCGCATGCGTGGGCAATAAAATAATAGTTTTAATGCGCATGCGGGCCGCCATGATTTCTACCTAGGTAGAACATCATAATAGGGCTCATATAAAGAGCAAAAAATGGGTTTGGCACAGTAGTAATTTTATAAATAAAATAACAAGAAAATGAAAGAAAACTTTAAATAGGTACCAGTTAGAAATAGGTTTATTATTTACAGAAGTTTTGAACAAGAAGTTTTTTGGGTTTACTATCCCTTTAAGCCCTTTATATATAGAATTTTTCTGAGGACAATTAGTATACTTTATATACTTATTATATACTATTACTATATGTTATACAATTGGGTTTTCTGTCAGAAAATCTGTTCTCTCTGACACTTTGACACATTGCTTGTGACAGTACTAAGCAAAATGCTCTTATTGCCATTCGCTGTCTATTACAAGATTGATTTAATTTAATCCATTTTGGATTTATTTCAGTTTTTGTTTATTAATTTCTGTATTCTTGTATTTTTGTATTGTTATAATTTGTATTTTTGAATATTTAAACATTTGTATTTTGAACTTCAACATGTATTCTGTGTATTGAGTTTTGTCCCACCCTATGTTTACAGGCAAGAGGGATACCACTTTAAATGTAATCGCTACACCATGGAACATTCTGTAAAATAAAGTGGTAGAAAGGAGGGAGGGAATTGGGATCTAAAAGATCTAAGGGATCTGGGAGGGGTGGGGGGTTGGTCTTGGGGGGGGGGGGGGGGAGCTACACTACAGAAAAATAGTGAAAAAGTAGAAAAAAAACATTTTTTTTGTATACTGGGTACTGGCAAACAGCTGCCAGTACCCAAGATGGCGCAAATATGGTAGAGGGGGAGGGTTAGAGAGCTGTTTGGGGGGGGGGGATCAGGGAGGTTGGGGGCTAAGGGGGGATCCTACACAGCAGAATATGGCTTTTAAAAAAATATATATATATAAAAAAAAATACCTTTTATTTTAGTACTGGCAGACTTTCTGCAAGTACTTAAGATGGCGGGGACAATTGTGAGGTGGGGAGGAAAGGGAGGGATCAGGGGGTGTGATGTCTCAGGTGGGAGGCTGATCTCTACACTAAAGCTAAAATTAACCCTGCAAGCTCCCTACAAACTATCTAATTAACCCCTTCACTGCTAGACATAATACACGTGTGATGCGCAGCTGCATTTAGCAGCCTTCTAATTACCAAAAAGCAATGCCAAAGCCATATATGTCTGCTATTTCTGAACAAAGGGGATTATGCCATAATTGAACAAGCTGTTTGTAAATAACTTCAGTGAGAAACCTAAAATTGTGAAAAAAATTACGTTTTTTTTTTATTTGATCGCATTTGGCGGTGAAATGGTGGCATGAAATATACCAAAATGGGCCTAGATCAATACTTTGGGATGTCTTCTAAATAAAAATATATACATGTAAAGGAATATTCAGGGATTCCTGAAAGATATCAGTGTTCCAATGTAACTATCGCTAATTTTGAAAAAAGTAGTTTGGAAATAGCAAAGTGCTACTTGTATTTATTGCCCTATAACTTGCAAAAAAAGCAAAGAACATGTAAACATTGGGTATTTCTAAACTCAGGATAAAATTGACAAACTATTTAGCATGGGTGTTTTTTGGTGGTTGTAGATGTGTAACAGATTTGGGGGGTCAAAGTTAGAAAAAGTGTGTTTTTTTCCATTTTTCCTCATATTTTATAATCTTTTTTATAATAAATTATAAGATATGATAAAAAATAATGGTATCTTTAGAAAGTCCATTTAATGGCGAGAAAAACGGTATATAATATGTGTGGGTACAGTAAATGAGTAAGAGGAAAGTTACAGCTAAACACAAACACCGCAGAAATGTAAAAATAGCCTTGGTCCCAAACAGACAGAAAATTGAAAAGTGCTGTGGTCATTAAGGGGTTAAAGATGCATATTTATGTATCTCAATGTTAAAGTCCTTTGCCTGTCTTTTCTTTTTCTAACACATAAGATCTCATATCTTTGAGCCCTTTCACTCGCACACACAAGTTTTACTTTCAACTTGTAATACCCACCGTAACCTACGTGTGCAAAATCTTTACTTCTGATGGTATTTGCACTCTAGAATGTCATTTGTAATTTGGCCCTCTGACGTGTAAAGTGCTGTGGGTTTAATATAGTGTTAGGTTAGCACATGAGCTATAACTGTTGTTTTTTTTCCCCCTCTACGCTCTTCATTAAAGTCTATGGGGAGAATACGCTATAGCAGTTGCGATACCCAAAGTCTTTTAATTAACATGCATCCGGTTGTGCTTGCACACAAAATTTTTACATTTAACTTGTAAAATGTGCTATAACTCCTGTCGTAAAATCTTTACTTCTGATGGTGTCTAGTGTGAGCACTAAATAGCGCATCACTTGTAATCTAGCCCTGTATATAATTGTTTTTTGTTATTTTCAAAAATAAGAAGGTGTAATGTAACAACCCTATATAATATGGTAATAATATAAGCTGTATGTTATACCCAGTCATCTTATATAATAAAAGGCCAAGTGTGTTTGTCCAAAGCTGTCATGCGCAGTAGAGACTGCGCACTAGGACAAACACACCTGGCCTTCCAACTGACCTGGCATTGTGTGGTGGAGTGGGCGTGGCCAGACGGGTGCGGAGTGGGCGTGACCGGCGGGTACGGTGTGGGCGTAGCTGATGGATGTGACACGGGCGTGGCCGGCAGGTGCGACATGGGCAGGGCCGGCCGTGGCTCGGGCTGGCCCAGATGCCGGGGTCGGCTGCCAGAGCTCTAAAGAGGGGGATAGAGAGAGCAGAAGAGGGTAAATAGAGAGAGAGAGGGAGAGAGAGACAGCAAAAGAGAGAGGGGGATAGAGACAGCAAAAGAGAGAGGGGGAGAGAGACAGAAAAAGAGAGAGGGGAGAGAGACAGCAAAAGAGAGAGGGGGAGAGAGACAGCAAAAGAGAAGGGGGAGAGAGACAGCAAAAGAGAGGGGGGGAGAGAGACAGCAAAAGAGAGTGGGGAGAGAGACAGCAAAAGAGAGGGGGGAGAGAGACAGCAAAAGAGGGGGGAGAGAGCACAAAAGAGAGGGGGAGAGAGCACAAAAAGAGGGGGGAGAGCACAAAAGAGAGGAGGAGAAAGCGCAAAAGAGAGGGGGAGAGAGAGCAAAAGAGAGGGGGAAAGAGAGCACAAAAGAGAGGGGGAGAGAGCACAAAAGAGAGGGGGAGAGAGCACAAAAGAAAGGGAGAGAGAGCACAAAAGAGAGAGGGAGAGAGTGCAAAAGAGAGGGGGAGAGAGTGCAAAAGTGAGGGGGAGAGAGCGCAAAAGAAAGGGGGGAGAAAGCACAAAAGAGAGGGGGAGAGAGCGCAAAAGAGAGGGGGGGAGAAAGCACAAAAGAAAGGGAGAGAGAGCGCAAAAGAGAGGGGGGAGAAAGCACAAAAGAGAGGGGGGAGAGAGCACAAAAGACAGGGGGTGGGAGAGAGCACAATAGAGAGGGGGGAGGGAGCGCAAAAGAGAGGGGGAGAGAGCACAAAAGAAAGGGCGATAGAGAGCCAAAGAGAGGAAGAGAGACAGCAAAAGAGAGGAGAGTGAGAGCAAACAAGAGGAGAGAGAGCAAACGAGAGGGGGGGAAGAGAGAGAGCAAAAGAGAGGGAGAGAGACAGCAAAAGAGGGGGAGAGAGAGCAAAAGAGAGGGGGAGAGAGCTCAAAAGAGAGGGGGAAAGAGCTCAAAAAAGAGGGGGAGAGAGCGCAAAAGAGAGGGGGAGAGAGTGCAAAAGAGAGGGGGAGAAAGCACAAAAGAGAGAGGGGAGAGAGCACAAAAGAGAGGGGGGAGAGCACAAAAGAGAGTGGGGAGAGAGCGCAAAAGAGAGGGGGAGAGAGTGCAAAAGAAAGGGCGATAGAGAGCAAAAGAGAGGGAGAGAGACAGCAAAAGAGAGGAGAGAGAGAGCAAACAAGAGGAGAGAGAGCAAACGCGAGACGGGAAGAGAGAGAGCAAAAGAGATGGAGAGAGACAGCAAAAGAGGGGGAGAGAGAGCAAAAGAGAGGGGGGAGATAGAGAGCAAAAGAGAGGGAGAGAGACAGCAAAGGAGAGGGGGAAAGAGCACAAAAGAGAGGGGAGAGAGCACAAAAGAGAGGGGGAGAGAGTGCAGAAGAGAGGGGGAGAGAGCACACAAAAGAGAGGGGGGAGAGAGCACAAAAGAGAGGGGGAAAGAGCACAAAAGAGAGGGAGAGAGAGCACAAAAGAGAGGGGGAGAGAGCGCAAAAGAGAGGGGGAGAGAGCGCAAAAGAGAGAAGAAGAGTGCGCAAAAGAAAATGGGAAGAAAGCACAAAACAGAGGTGGGAGAGAGCGCAAAAGAGAGGGGGAGAAAGCACAAAAGAGAAGGGGAGAGAGCGCAAAAGAGAGGGGGGAGAAAGCACAAAAGAAAGGGGGAGAGAGCACAAAAGAGAGGGGGAGAGAGCACAAAAGAGAGGGGGGGAGAGAGCGCAAAAGAAAGGGCGATAAAGCAAAAGAGAGGGAGAGAGACAGCAAAAGAGAGGAGAGAGAGAGCAAACAAGAGGAGAGAGAGCAAATGAGAGGGGGGAAGAGAGAGAGCAAAAGAGAGGGGGAGAGAGCACAAAAGAGAGGGGGAGAGAGCGCAAAAGAGAAGGGGAGAGAGCGCAAAAGAGAGGGGGAGAGAGCACAAAAGAGAGTGGGAGAGAGCGCAAAAGAGAGGGGGAGAAAGCACAAAAGAGAGAGGAGAGAGAGCACAAAAGAGAGGGGGGAGAGAGCACAAAAGAGAGGGGGAGAGAGCGCAAATGAGAGGGGGAGAGAGTGCAAAAGAAAGGGCGATAAAGAGCAAAAGAGGGGGATAGAGACAGAAAAAGAGAGGAGAGAGAGAGCAAACAAGAGGAGAGAGACCAAACGAGAGGGGGGGAGAAAGAGAGCAAAAGAGAGGGGGAGAGAGCGCAAAAGAGAGGGGGAGAGAGCGCAAAAGAGAGGGGGAGAGAGCACACAAAAGAGAGGGGGGAGAGAGCACAAAAGAGAGGGGGAAAGAGCACAAAAGAGAGGGAGAGAGAGCACAAAAGGGTGCGGAAGAGAGCACAAAAGAGAGGGGGAGAGAGCGCAAAAGAGAGGGGCAGAGTGCGCAAAAGGAAGGGGGAAGAAAGCACAAAAGAGAGTGGGGAGAGAGCGCAAAAGAGAGGGGGGAGAAAGCACAAAGAGAGGGGGAGAGAGCGCAAAAGAGAGGGGGGAGAAAGCACAAAAGAGAGGGGGGGAGAGAGCACAAAAGACAGGGGGGTAGAGAGAGCACAAAAGAGAGGAGGGAGAGCGCAAAAGAGAGGGGAGAGAGTGCAAAAGAGAGGGGAGAGAGTGCAAAAGAAAGGGCGATAGAGCAAAAGAGAGGGAGAGAGACAGCAAAGAGAGGAGAGAGAGAGCAAACAAGAGGAGTGAGAGCAAATGAGAGGGGGGAAGAGAGAGAGCAAAAGAGAGGGAGGGAGACAGCAAAAGAGGGGGAGAGAGAGCAAAAGAGAGGGGGGAGAAAGCACAAAAGAGAGGGGGGAGAGAGCACAAAAGACAGGGGGGAGAGAGCACAAAAGAGAGGGGGGAGAGAGCGCAAAAGAGAGGGGGAGAGAGTGCAAAAGAAAGGGTGATAGAGCAAAAGAGAGGGAGAGAGACAGCAAAAGAGAGGAGACAGAGAGCAAACAAGAGGAGAGAGAGAAAACGGGAGGGGGGAAGAGAGAGAGCAAAAGAGAGGGAGAGAAACAGCAAAAGAGGGGGAGAGAGAGCAAAAGAGAGGGAGAGAGAGCACAAAAGAGAGGGGGAGAGAGCGCAAAAGAGAGGGGGAGAAAGCGCAAAAGAGAGGGGGAGAGAGCGCAAAAGAGAGGGTGAGAGAGCACACAAAAGAGAGGGAGAGAGAGCACAAAAGAGAGGGAAAGAGCGCAAAAGATAGGGGGAGAGAGCACAAAAGAGGAGAGAGAGCAAACGAGAGAGGGGAAGGGAGAGGGCAAAGTAGAGGGGGAAAGAGCGCAAAAGAGAGGGGGAGAGAGCGCAAAAGAGAGGGGGAGAGAGCGCAAAAGAGAGGGGGAGCGAGCACACAAAAGAGAGGGGGAGAGAGAACAAAAGAGAGGGGGAAAGAGCACAAAAGAGAGGGAGAGAGAACACAAAAGAGAGGGGGAGAGAGCGCAAAAGAGAGGGGGAGAGAGCGCAAAAGAGAGGGGGAGAGTGCGCAAAAGAAAAGGGGAAGAAAGCACAAAAGAGAGGGGGGAGAGAGCGCAAAAGAGAGGGGGGAGAAAGCACAAAAATGAGGGGGAGAGAGCACAAAAGTCAGGGGGAGAGAGCACAAAAGAGAGGGGGAGAGAGCGCAAAAGAGAGGGGGAGAGATCGCAAAAGAAAGGGCGATAGAGCAAAAGAGAGGAAGAGAGACAGCAAAAGAGAGGAGAGAGAGAGCAAACAAGAGGGGAGAGAGCAAATGAGAGGGGGAAGAGAGAGAGCAAAAGAGAGGGAGAGAGAGCAAAAGAGAGGGGGAGAGAGCACAAAAGAGAGGGGGAGAGAGCGCAAAAGAGAGGGGGAGAGAGCGCAAAAGAGAGTGGGAGAGAGCGCAAAAGAGAGGGGGAGAAAGCACAAAAGAGAGAGGGGAGAGAGCACAAAAGAGAAGGGGGAGAGAGCACAAAAGAGAGGGGGGAGAGAGCGCAAACGAGAGGGGGAGAGAGTGCAAAAGAAAGGGCGATAGAGAGCAAAAGAGAGGGAGAGAGACAGCAAAAGAGAGGAGAGAGAGAGCAAACAAGAGGAGAGAGAGCAAACGAGAGGGGGGAAGAGAGCAAAGGAGAGGGGGAAAGAGCACAAAAGAGAGGGGGAGAGAGCACAAAAGAGAGGGGGAGAGAGCGCAAAAGAGAGGGGGAGAGAGTGCAAAAGAGAGGGGGAGAGAGCGCAAAAGAGAGGGGGAGAGAGCACAAAAGAGGGGGGGGAAAGAGCACAAAAGAGAGGGAGAGACAGCACAAAAGAGAGCGGGAGAGAGCACAAAAGAGAGGGGGAGAGAGCGCAAAAGAGAGGGGGAGAGTGCGTAAAAGGAGGGAGGAAGAAAGCACAAAAGAGAGTGGGGAGAGAGCGCAAAAGAGAGGGGGGGAGAAAGCACAAAAAAGAGGGGGAGAGAGCGCAAAAGAGAGGGGGGAGAAAGCACAAAAGAGAGGGGGGGGGGAGAGAGCACAAAAGACATGGGGAGAGAGCACAAAAGAGATGGGGGAGAGAGCGCAAAAGAGAGGGGGAGAGAATGCAAAAGAAAGGGCGATAGAGCAAAAGAGAGGGAGAGAGAAAGCAAAAGAGAGGAGAGAGAGAGCAAACAAGAGGAGAGAGAGCAAACGAGAGGGGGGAAGAGAGCAAAGGAGAGGGGGAAAGAGCACAAAAGAGAGGGGGAGAGAGCACAAAAGAGAGGGGGAGAGAGCGCAAAAGAGAGGGGGAGAGAGTGCAAAAGAGAGGGGGAGAGAGCGCAAAAGAGAGGGGGAGAGAGCACAAAAGAGGGGGGAAAGAGCACAAAAGAGAGGGAGATAGAGCACAAAAGAGAGCGGGAGAGAGCACAAAAGAGAGTGGGAGAGAGCGCAAAAGAGAGGGGGAGAGTGCGCAAAAGGAGGGAGGAAGAAAGCACAAAAGAGAGTGGGGAGAGAGCGCAAAAGAGAGGGGGGGGGGAAAGCACAAAAGAGAGGGGGAGAGAGCGCAAAAGAGAGGGGGGAGAAAGCACAAAAGAGAGGGGGGGAGAGAGCACAAAAGACGGGGGGAGAGAGCACAAAAGAGAGGGGGGAGAGAGCGCAAAAGAGAGGGGGAGAGAGTGCAAAAGAAAGGGCGATAGAGCAAAAGAGAGGGAGAGAGAAAGCAAAAGAGAGGAGAGAGAGAGCAAACAAGTGGAGAGAGAGCAAACGAGAGGGGGGAAGAGAGAGAGAAAAAGAGAGGGAGAGAGACAGCAAAAGAGGGGGAGAGAGAGCAAAAGAGAGGGGGAGAAAGCACAAAAGAGAGAGGGGAGAGAGCACAAAAGAGAAGGGGGAGAGAGCACAAAAGAGAGGGGGGAGAGAGCGCAAACGAGAGGGGGAGAGAGTGCAAAAGAAAGGGCGATAGAGAGCAAAAGAGAGGGAGAGAGACAGCAAAAGAGAGGAGAGAGAGAGCAAACAAGAGGAGAGAGAGCAAACAGGAGGGGGGAAGAGAGCAAAGGAGAGGGGGAAAGAGCACAAAAGAGAGGGGGAGAGAGCACAAAAGAGAGGGGGAGAGAGCGCAAAAGAGAGGGGGAGAGAGTGCAAAAGAGAGGGGGAGAGAGCGCAAAAGAGAGGGGGAGAGAGCACAAAAGAGGGGGGGAAAGAGCACAAAAGAGAGGGAGAGACAGCACAAAAGAGAGCGGGAGAGAGCACAAAAGAGAGGGGGAGAGAGCGCAAAAGAGAGGGGGAGAGTGCGTAAAAGGAGGGAGGAAGAAAGCACAAAAGAGAGTGGGGAGAGAGCGCAAAAGAGAGGGGGGGAGAAAGCACAAAAAAGAGGGGGAGAGAGCGCAAAAGAGAGGGGGGAGAAAGCACAAAAGAGAGGGGGGGGGGAGAGAGCACAAAAGACATGGGGAGAGAGCACAAAAGAGATGGGGGAGAGAGCGCAAAAGAGAGGGGGAGAGAATGCAAAAGAAAGGGCGATAGAGCAAAAGAGAGGGAGAGAGAAAGCAAAAGAGAGGAGAGAGAGAGCAAACAAGAGGAGAGAGAGCAAACGAGAGGGGGGAAGAGAGCAAAGGAGAGGGGGAAAGAGCACAAAAGAGAGGGGGAGAGAGCACAAAAGAGAGGGGGAGAGAGCGCAAAAGAGAGGGGGAGAGAGTGCAAAAGAGAGGGGGAGAGAGCGCAAAAGAGAGGGGGAGAGAGCACAAAAGAGGGGGGAAAGAGCACAAAAGAGAGGGAGATAGAGCACAAAAGAGAGCGGGAGAGAGCACAAAAGAGAGTGGGAGAGAGCGCAAAAGAGAGGGGGAGAGTGCGCAAAAGGAGGGAGGAAGAAAGCACAAAAGAGAGTGGGGAGAGAGCGCAAAAGAGAGGGGGGGGGAAAGCACAAAAGAGAGGGGGAGAGAGCGCAAAAGAGAGGGGGGAGAAAGCACAAAAGAGAGGGGGGGAGAGAGCACAAAAGACGGGGGGAGAGAGCACAAAAGAGAGGGGGGAGAGAGCGCAAAAGAGAGGGGGAGAGAGTGCAAAAGAAAGGGCGATAGAGCAAAAGAGAGGGAGAGAGAAAGCAAAAGAGAGGAGAGAGAGAGCAAACAAGTGGAGAGAGAGCAAACGAGAGGGGGGAAGAGAGAGAGAAAAAGAGAGGGAGAGAGACAGCAAAAGAGGGGGAGAGAGAGCAAAAGAGAGGGGGGAGAAAGCACAAAATAGAGGGGGGAGAGAGCACAAAAGACGGGGGGGGAGAGCACAAAAGAGAGGGGGGAGAGAGCACAAAAGAGAGGGGGGAGAGAGCGCAAAAGAGAGGGGGAGAGAGTGCAAAAGAAAGGGCGATAGAGCAAAAGAGAGGGAGAGAGACAGCAAAAAAGAGGAGAGAGAGAGCAAACAAGAGGAGAGAGACCAAACGAGAGGGGGGAAGAGAGAGAGCAAAAGAGAGGGGGAGAGAGCACAATAGAGAAAGGGAGAGAGCGCAAAAGAGAGGGGGAGAGAGCGCAAAAGAGAGGGGGAGAGAGCGCAAAAGAGAGTGGGAGAGAGCGCAAAAGAAAGGGCGATAGAGCAAAAGAGAGGGAGAGAGACAGCAAAAGAGAGGATAGAGAGAGCAAACAAGAGGAGAGAGAGCAAATGAGAGGGGGGGAGAGAGAGAGCAAAAGAGAGGGAGAGAGACAGCAAAAGAGGGGGAGAGAGAGCAAAAGAGAGGGGGGAGAAAGCACAAAAGAGAGGGGGGAGAGAGCACAAAAGACAGGGGGGAGAGCACAAAAGAGAGGGGGGAGAGAGCGCAAAAGAGAGGGAGAGAGAGTGCAAAAGAAAGGGTGATAGAGCAAAAGAGAGGGAGAGAGACAGCAAAAGAGGGGGAGAGAGCGCAAAAGAGAGGGGGAGAAAGCGCAAAAGAGAGGGGGAGAGAGCGCAAAAGAGAGGGTGAGAGAGCACACAAAAGAGAGGGGGAGAGAGCACAAAAGAGAGGGGGAAAGAGCACAAAAGAGATGGAGAGAGAGCACAAAAGAGAGGGAGAGAGCGCAAAAGATAGGGGGAGAGAGCACAAAAGAGGAGAGAGAGCAAACGAGAGAGGGGAAGGGAGAGAGCAAAGTAGAGGGGGAAAGAGCGCAAAAGAGAGGGGGAGAGAGCGCAAAAGAGAGGGGGAGAGAGCGCAAAAGAGAGGGGGAGCGAGCACACAAAAGAGAGGGGGAGAGAGAACAAAAGAGAGGGGGAAAGAGCACAAAAGAGAGGGAGAGAGAACACAAAAGAGAGGGGGAGAGAGCTCAAAAGAGAGGGGGAGAGAGCGCAAAAGAGAGGGGGAGAGTGTGCAAAAGAAAAGGGGAAGAAAGCACAAAAGAGAGGGGGGAGAGAGCGCAAAAGAGAGGGGGGAGAAAGCACAAAAATGAGGGGGAGAGAGCACAAAAGTAAGGGGGAGAGAGCACAAAAGAGAGGGGGAGAGAGCGCAAAAGAGACGGGGAGAGATCGCAAAAAAAAGGGCGATAGAGCAAAAGAGAGGAAGAGAGACAGCAAAAGAGAGGAGAGAGAGAGCAAACAAGAGGGGAGAGAGCAAATGAGAGGGGGGAAGAGAGAGAGCAAAAGAGAGGGAGAGAGAGCAAAAGCGAGGGGGAGAGAGCACAAAAGAGAGGGGGAGAGAGCGCAAAAGAGAGTGGGAGAGAGCGCAAAAGAGAGGGGGAGAGAGCACAAAAGAGAGAGGGGAGAGAGCACAAAAGAGAAGGGGGAGAGAGCACAAAAGAGAGGGGGGAGAGAGCGCAAACGAGAGGGGGAGAGAGTGCAAAAGAAAGGGCGATAGAGAGCAAAAGAGAGGGAGAGAGACAGCAAAAGAGAGGAGAGAGAGAGCAAACAAGAGGAGAGAGAGCAAACGAGAGGGGGGAAGAGAGCAAAGGAGAGGGGGAAAGAGCACAAAAGAGAGGGGGAGAGAGCACAAAAGAGAGGGGGAGAGAGCGCAAAAGAGAGGGGGAGAGAGCGCAAAAGAGAGGGGGAGAGAGCACAAAAGAGGGAGGGAAAGAGCACAAAAGAGAGGGAGAGAGAGCACAAAAGAGAGCGGGAGAGAGCACAAATGAGAGGGGGAGAGAGCGCAAAAGAGAGGGGGAGAGTGTGCAAAAGGAGGGAGGAAGAAAGCACAAAAGAGAGTGGGGAGAGAGCACAAAAGAGAGGGGGGGGAGAAAGCACAAAAGAGAGGGGGAGAGAGCACAAAAGAGAGGTGGAAGAAAGCACAAAAGAGAGGGGGGGAGAGAGCACAAAAGACGGGGGGAGAGAGCACAAAAGAGAGGGGGAGAGATTGCAAAAGAGAGGGGGAGAGAGTGCAAAAGAAAGGGCCATAGAGCAAAAGAGAGGGAGAGAGAAAGCAAAAGAGAGGAGAGAGAGAGCAAACAAGAGGAGAGAGAGCAAACGAGAGGGGGGAAGAGAGAGAGAAAAAGAGAGGGAGAGAGACAGCAAAAGAGGGGAGAGAGAGCAAAAGAGAGGGGGGAGAAAGCACAAAAGAGAGGGGGGAGAGAGCACAAAAGACGGAGGGGGAGAGAGCACAAAAGAGAGGGGGGAGAGAGCGCAAAAGAGAGGGGGAGAGAGTGCAAAAGAAAGGGCGATAGAGCAAAAGAGAGGGAGAGAGACAGCAAAAGAGAGGAGAGAGAGAGCAAACAAGAGGAGAGAGAGCAAACGAGAGGGGGAAGAGAGAGAGCAAAAGAGAGGGAGAGAGACAGCAAAAGAGGGGGAGAGAGAGCAAAAGAGAGGGGGGAGAAAGCACAAAAGAGAGGAGGGAGAGAGCACAAAAGACAGGGGGGAGAGAGCACAAAAGAGTGGGGGGAGAGAGTGCAAAAGAGAGGGGGAGAGAGCGCTAAAGAGAGGGGGAGAGAGCGCAAAAGAGAGGGGGAGAGAGCGCAAATGAGAGGGGGAGAGAGCACACAAAAGAAAGGGGGAGAGAGCACAAAAGAGAGGGGGAAAGAGCACAAAGGAGAGGGAGAGAGAGCACAAAAGAGAGGGGGAGAGAGTGCAAAAGAGAGGGGGAGAGAGCACAAAAGAGGAGAGAGAGCAAACGAGAGGGGGGAAGAGAGAGAGCAAAGCTGAGGGGGAAAGAGTGCAAAAGAGAGGGGGAGAGAGCGCAAAAGAGAGGGGGGGGAGAGCGCAAAAGAGAGGGGGAGAGAGCGCAAAAGAGAGGGAGAGAGAGCACAAAAGAGAGCGGGAGAGAGCACAAAAGAGAGGGGGAGATAGTGCAAAAGAGAGGGGGAGAGTGCGCAAAAGGAAGGGGGAAGAAAGCACAAAAGAGAGTGGGGAGAGAGCGCAAAAGAGAGGGGGGAGAAAGCACAAAAAAGAGGGGGAGAGAGCGCAAAAGAGTGGGGGGGAAAAGCACAAAAGAGAGGGGGGGAGAGAGCACAAAAGAGAGGGGGGAGAGAGCGCAAAAGAGAGGGGGAGAGAGTGCAAAAGAAAGGGCGATAGAGCAAAAGAGAGGGAGAGAGACAGCAAAAGAGAGGAGAGAGAGAGCAAACAAGAGGAGAGAGAGCAAACGAGAGGGGGGAAGAGAGAGAGCAAAAGAGAGGGAGAGAGACAGCAAAAGATGGGGAGAGAGAGCAAAAGAGAGGGGGAGAGAGCACAGAAGAGAGGGGGAGAGAGCACACAAAAGAGAGGGGGAGAGAGCACACAAAAGAGAGGGGGAGAGAGCACAAAAGAGAGGGGGAAAGAGCACAAAAGAGAGGGAGAGAGAGCACAAAAGAGAGGGGCGAGAGCGCAAAAGAGAGGGGGAGAGAGCATTAAAGAGGAGAGAGAGCAAACGAGAGGAGGGAAGAGAGAAAGCAAAGCAGAGGGGGAAAGAGCACAAAAGAGAGGGGGAGAGAGCGCAAAAAAGAGGGGGAGAGAGCGCAAAAGAGAGGGGGAGAGAGCGCAAAAGAGAGGGGGAGAGAGCACACAAAAGAGAGGGGGAGAAAGCACAAAAGAGAGGGGGAAAGAGCACAAAAGAGAGGGAGAGAGAACACAAAAGAGAGGGGGAGAGAGCACAAAACAGAGGGGGAGAGAGCGCAAAAGAGAGGGGGAGAGTGCGCAAAAGAAAAGGGGAAGAAAGCACAAAAGAGAGGGGGGAGAGAGCACAAAAGAGAGGGGGGAGAAAGCACAAAAATGAGGGGGGAGAGAGCACAAAAGACAGGGGGGGGGGAGAGCACAAAAGAGAGGGGGGAGAGAGCGCAAAAGAGAGGGGGAGAGAGTGCAAAAGAAAGGGCGATAGAGCAAATGAGAGGGAGAGAGACAGCAAAAGAGAGGAGAGAGAGAGCAAACAAGAGGAGAGAGAGCAAACGAGAGTGGGGAAGAGAGAGAGCAAAAGAGAGGGAGAGAGACAGCAAAAGAGGGGGAGAGAGAGCAAAAGAGAGGGGGAGAGAGCACAAAAGAGAGGGGGAGAGACCGCAAAAGAGAGGGGGAGAAAGCACAAAAGAGAGAGGAGAGAGAGTACAAAAGAGAGGGGGAGAGGGCGCAAAAGAGAGGAGGAGAGAGAGAGCGCAAAAGAAAGGGCGATAGAGAGCAAAAGAGAGGGAGAGAGACAGCAAAAGAGAGGAGAGAGAGAGCAAACAAGAGGAGAGTGAGAAAACGAGAGGGGGAAGAGAGAGAGCAAAAGAGAGGGAGAGAGACAGCAAAAGAGAGAGAGAGCAAAAGAGAGGGGGGAGATAGAGAGCAAAGGAGAGGGGGAAAGAGCGCAAAAGAGAGGGGGAGAGAGCGCAAAAGAGAGGGGGAGAGAGCGCTAAAGAGAGGGGGAGAGAGCACAAAAGAGAGGGGGAGAGAGCACAAAAGAGAGGGGGAAAGAGCACAAAAGAGAGGGAGAGAGAGCACAAAAGAGAGGGGCGAGAGCGCAAAAGAGAGGGGGAGAGAGCACAAAAGAGGAGAGAGAGCAAACGAGAGGGGGGAAGAGAGAGAGCAAAGCAGAGGGGGAAAGAGCGCAAAAGAGAGGGGGAGAGAGCGCAAAAGAGAGGGGGAGAGAGCACAAAAGAGAGGGGGAGAGAGCACACAAAAGAGAGGGGGAGAAAGCACAAAAGAGAGGGGGAAAGAGCACAAAAGAGAGGGAGAGAGAACACAAAAGAGAGGGGGAGAGAGCACAAAAGAGAGGGGGAGAGAGCGCAAAAGAGAGGGGGAGAGTGCGCAAAAGAAAAGGGGAAGAAAGCACAAAAGAGAGGGGGAGAGAGCACAAAAGAGAGGGGGGAGAAAGCACAAAAATGAGGGGGGAGAGAGCACAAAAGACAGGGGGGGAGAGAGCACAAAAGAGAGGGGGTGAGAGAGCGCAAAAGAGAGGGGGAGAGAGTGCAAAAGAAAGGGCGATAGAGCAAATGAGAGGGAGAGAGACAGCAAAAGAGAGGAGAGAGAGAGCAAACAAGAGGAGAGAGAGCAAACGAGAGGGGGGAAGAGAGAGAGCAAAAGAGAGGGAGAGAGACAGCAAAAGAGGGGGAGAGAGAGCAAAAGAGAGGGGGGAGAGCACAAAAGAGAGGGGGAGAGACCGCAAAAAGAGAGGGAGAGAGAGCACAAAAGAGAGGGGGAGAGAGCGCAAAAGAGAGGGGGGAGAAAGCACAAAAGAGAGAGGAGAGAGAGCACAAAAGAGAGGGGGGAGAGAGCGCAAAAGAAAGGGGGAGAGAGCGCAAAAGAAAGGGCGATAGAGAGCAAAAGAGAGGGAGAGAAACAGCAAAAGAGAGGAGAGAGAGAGCAAACAAGAGGAGAGAGAGCAAACGAGAGGGGGAAGAGAGAGAGCAAAAGAGAGGGAGAGAGACAGCAAAAGAGAGAGAGAGAGAGAGAGAGAGCAAAAGAGAGGGGGGAGATAGAGAGCAAAGGAGAGGGGGAAAGAGCGCCAAAGAGAGGGGGAGAGAGCGCAAAAGAGAGGGGGAGAGAGCGCAAAAGAGAGGGGGAGAGAGCGCAAAAGAGAGGGGGAGAGAGCACAAAAGAGAGGGGGAGAGAGCGCAAAAGAGAGGGAGAGAGAGAGCAAAAGAAAGGGAGAGAGAGAGAGAGCAAACAAGAGGAGAGAGAGAGCAAACAAGAGGAGAGAGAGCAAATGAGAGGGGGAAAGCGAGAGACAGCAAAAGAGGGGGAGAGAGACAGCAAAAGAGGGGGACAGAGCAAAATAGATGGGGGAGAGAGAGAGCAAAAGAGACGGGGGAGAGAGAGAGAGAGAAAAATAGAGGGGGGAGAGAGAGAGCAAAAGAGAGGGGGGAGAGAGAGAGAGCAAAAGAGAGGGGGGAGAGAGAGAGTAAAAGAGAGGGGGATAGAGAGAGTAAAAGAGAGGGGAGAGAGAGAGAGAGCAAAAGAGAGGGGAGAAAGAGAGAGCAAAAGAGAGGGGGGATAGAGAGAGAGCAAGGGGTGGGACCGCTGTACTGCAAAAAATGGCCCGTGTACACGGGCTTTAGGACTAGTAAGAAATAAATTATCAAAATGTATCCTAATTTTGTCCTAAGCATATTCAATTACCGTTAAACCATTACATTATCTGATGTAATGAAACATATTTTACTATTTACATCAACATAAGTAAATCAATTATAAAGGCAAAAAACACAGCTGTTTGTTTCTTGCAGAATATGGAGATGTTGGTTGTAATAATTGCCTGCTAGTCATTGCAATTGCTGGTGTGGTTTATGATTTGAAAGAAACAGATGTCAACACATCTCCTTATTTATGAACAAATAATTCATAAAGTGTTTTTACATTCAAGTTGTTTCTGTAAATTAATCAATGTGATCTTAAAAAAAAAATCTAAATGAATTGTCCAGAGTCCTTACGACAAAATAATAAAGACACAGAAATCAGCCACAGAACAGATGTATTTTAGAATATAACATTCAATAATACTAAAATATTAATGTGTGGTTTTTCAACATTACTACATGTAAATGGATTTCTGAATAATTTATTTTTGTGCTAGAAATGTGTGAATAAGGTACTTTAGTTTCTGGTTTGAGGAATTATTTTTTTTTTTGCTTTTATTAAAATTTTAATTTTCAGCCTTAAACTAGGTTGCAAAATTTTGTGTAGAATTTCAGATTTAAAAAGTGTTTCTTTTAATCAAAAAATCTGACTATTTCCCAAAAACAGACTATCAATAAGTGGGTTGAAAGGTACTTGCCCTTCAATTAAAAAAATGATTCCCCCTTTGATGTAGTATTCAAAGGGATCAGGGTCTTACAGAATTACTCTGCCTTACTGTAATTTAGCACAGAATGGATTTGACTGTGACAGCTGTCCAACTGCTATCCAACTGTCTCTCACCATTGCTTATAGACCCAGGAGATCTCATAAACTGAGGCCCTCTTAAAAAGTGCAAAACAATGTATTATTATCACTCTGCAGTGATATATTCTACAAAAAAACCCCAAAGAAATACAAAATATAAAAGTGCAACAACATATCACTGTGTGTTAAAGAGAAAGGATATATCCAAAATGTAGCAATTTTGACACGTAGAATCTGCACAAAGTAACCTCAAAGAAAAAAGCAAACATAGCGTGACTCTGTAAAATGGTGTAATTTCTCAAAATTAAGCAACCCTACTCAAAGTAGAGAGCTGTAACTGAGCTCTCAGGTTCAAGGCAGTTTTGTTAATAGCTGTTTCCCCCAGCATCAATCCTATATAGAACTTTCTTAACCTCAAGAAGAAGGAGAATTTATATAGTGAAGTACTGTGCATGCTGTCAACCAGCAAACAATGTTGAAAATTTACTCACGTGCGTGAGAGCTATAACTGAGCTCTCAGGATAGAAGGCATGTAAATATATCACTAACTCCCAGTTTAGCAAATAAATAGCTCATGGATGAATAGAATAAGTATACAATTCATTACAACATTAAAAAAGCACAATATGGATCATTCACAGGGGTATTCATAGGACTAAGTGCACTATATAGTCAGATCTACAGAGGAGTCATAAATGCTTACTCTCACTAAACGCGTTCCTCTACCGATATTGGAGATGACCAGATGTCTACCAAAAGTCCCACCTCCAGTGACGTCACAAATATGTGCAGAGTAAACCTCCGACGTACATTTCACTGATAATTCAGCTTTTTCTAATACCTCTCCATCATCCTAACACAAACTCTGCTACAGATTTTACAAGTATTTTCAGATTTTATCTAAAAAGTGTTTTTTATATATATATATATATATATATATATATATATACAAATCGTTTGTGGGAAACGGCACTCGCCAAATAAGCATCCACCAGGTGCTCGGCAGGGCAAATACACACAGTATAGTAGAACTGGGTCCAACGGACGGCCTCCGTTGTTGAATGTGATCCAAGAACAGCCGGGACACAGGAAATTTTGCAAAAATCCGATTTATTCAGCAAAAGAGAAACCAGACGTTTCAACTCTATCGTGAGCCTTTCTCAATGGTATACAGACCGGATAATGTGAACCTCCAGACACCACCCCTAAATACCTACCCTAAACACAGTGATAGCCAATCAGCTTGCATGGTTGTGCCGCTCCCTTCCGCGCATATCAGACTCACCTGGACATCCAAAAACAGCTGATTCCCAGCACGCGCGTCATGACGTCATCACGCCATACCGCGCTGCATGGAAATTGCTGTGTCACAGGTATCCATGGCAAACACCGGGTAAACAAATACCTCCGGTTGCCATGGTGATGCGTGCGAGGCGTCGCAAAGGCAGCCAAACATCTGATGGGCACATGTATACAGTGACATAGTGATGAACTGAAATAAGGGCCATAGGTGAAAGCCCTAATCAAACAATAGTGCAACAAAAACAGGTATCTATATTACTAGCAACAGGGTGATTAACCACATATTTGTAGAAAATGGCTTATTAAGCTACAAAAACCAATGGTTCAACATATATCACAGCCCTCTATACCCAATATGGTATCAGGGCATGTGGGGTGTAGCACGCAACCATAAGCCAAAGGTGGTCAAAATCTAGAATATTAACATTGTATTGGCATCATACTCTAGAGGAGTAGGTAGAAACATATCACAGCAGGATGACTCCCATAGTGTCCATATTTATTTGTAACAGCAGCCAAAGTCTATGTTGGCATTTAGTCCTCGGGGTGTTACTGTGTCCAAGGTGAAAATCCACTGAGCCTCCATTTTCAGCAATGCTCGTCCTCTGTCTCCACCTTGCCTATGGCGAGGGACATGGTCAATTAGAATTACTCGTAGCGAAGCGACACTATGACCTGCTTCCGCAAAGTGGCGTGTCACCGGCTGTTCTGACTGTCCCTTATCAATGGCCTGACGGATCGCCGTCTTGTGATTGTCCAGACGTTCCTTGAACGGTGTCACAGTTTTTCCAATGTAGTATTTGGAACATGGACAAATAATGGCATAAATCACAAAGTCCGTGGAGCAGGTAAGTCTGTGTTTAATTTTGTACCTCTTGTTGTTGTGGGGATGTTGGAAGGTGGTCCCTGCTAGGAGGTTGTTGCATGTAACGCAACTGCCACACTTGTAGCAACCTGGTTTTCCTCTGTTCAGCCACATTTGCTTTTCATAGCAGTGTGTAGGGTCACTTAACACCAGCAGGTCCCTCAGATTACTTGCCCGTTTATATACCACTCTTGGTTCCGGCATGTCCTTGAAGGGAAGGCTTGTGCCCTTGGACAACATTAGCCAATTCTTGTTAATCACCTCCTGCGTCAGCCTAGACCCTGGGGTATAGGTTGTTATGAAGTTCAATCGTTTAGAATGTTCATTCCAAATTCTTTAGTGGTAGCCAAGTCCTGAGTTAGATCCAGTGCTTTACAGCATTGTTGTTCTATCAGCGTTGGTGGATAGCCCCTCTCCAAGAATTTTTCAGACATTTCCACAAGCTGTTTCTCCTTACGGGAGTCATCCGTGTTATTGCGGACCACCCGCAGGAGTTGAGAGGAACTGACACCTTCTTTTTGGAATTTGGGGTGGAAGCTATGATAGTGGAGAATGGAATTTTTGTCGGTCGGTTTCTTAAACAAAGTTGTTTCTAATCTATATCCCTTCATGGTTTTGACCTTAAAAATTTCCAAATCCAAAAAGTGGATTTTATCCCTGCTGTGTTCCATTTTAAATCTGATGGTTGAGTCAAGGGAATTCAGCTCATTAACCCATTCAACAAGACTCTCTGATGTGCCATTCCAAACCAGAAAGACATCATCTATGTACCGTCTGTATAATCTGATGGGGTTCTGTCTGGAGAACACATTGTCTTCCTCATACATCGCCATGTAGATGTTGGCATAGGATGGGGCCATATTCGACCCCATCGCTGTGCCCATGGTCTGTAAGAAATATTTGTCCTCAAAGCGAAAGTAGTTTTTCTCCAGACAGAACTCCAACAGATGTAGAATAAATTCGATAGGAGGGCCCGTGTACATATGGTTGTCTATTAGAATACGTTTTACCATGTCAATACCATGGGCATGGGGGATCACGGTATATAAACTTACCACGTCCATAGTGACTAACATGTCAGTTGTGGTCAAGTCATCCATACTTTTCAGCAGATTAATTAATTCCGAAGAATCTTTCAAATGTGCTGATGTATTCTGTACTATAGGTTGGAGGTAGAAGTCAATAAACTCTGCCAATGGTTGCATGAGTGATCCCCTGGCAGAAACAATCAGTCTGCCAGGAGGATCCTCAAGCGATTTGTGTATCTTCGGTAATAGATAGAGGATTGGACAAATCGGATGCTCTACCGTAAGGAATCCCAGTACATCATCATTAATGATACCTGCCTGGAGGGCCAGTCCTAAGAATGAGTCAATTTGTTTTTTGAACAGTAATGTCGGATTGGATTGGAGTGGGCGATATGTATCAGTATCTTGTAGTTGTTTGTACGCCTCCCCTCTATATTGTGAGTAGTCAAGTATCACAGTGGCACCACCCTTGTCCGCAGGCCTAATGACTATATCCCTGTCGGTGGACAAGGATTTAATGGCCCGCCTCTCTCCACCTGTCAGATTATCCCTAGACATGGTTAAGCTTTTATGTGATTCTATAAGTGAGGTGGTGCAAATGTGGTGAAACGTTTTGATTGATGAATGGGTGTTACTGGGTTCAAATGTACTTTTTGTTTTGAAAGGTTTCGGGGTATATTCCTCAGAATCTTTAAAAAAATCCTTAAGTTTTAATTGTCTTTCAAATCTCCCCATATCAACCAGCAGGTCAAATAAATTGCAACGTGGGGTAGGTATAAAGGATAATCCTTTATTCAATACTTTTAATTCGTCAAAGGTAAGGGGGCGTTTGCTTAAATTATAGACTATTGTGTTTTTTTCTTCTGGCGTTGTTGGTTTTTTCGTCTTGCCCCTCATGAGGTGTCCACCTCTAGGCCAACGGCTAAAGGGGGCTTCTGGGCAGAGCGTGTGGTCACTCCACTTTGTGAGCTGACACTAGGGGTCTGGTTCTCACCTTCTGATGAGTCACCCCCACTGCTGTCCACTGTAGTGAGGTTAATTTGTCTGTTTTTGTTAAAGGGCTGTCTCCTACATCCAGTCCACAAATTATCCTTCCCAAACAACCAACTGTACACTTTCTTCTCTCTGTAGTCGTTTTCAACCGTCACAAATTTTTTATTTTTAAAGGTCAGGAGATCTTGTTTGTACTTGTCGATTTGGGTCTTAAGTTTAAGTTTTCACTTGCATGCGGTATACTTATCAAAATACCACAAATTAAAATTTATACCTAGAGGTTTTAGGGTAAAAAACATCCCCACTTTGGGTAGAAATAATATCGATTTTTGTAGAAGATGGTGTGGCATCTTAAACAAGTGTTCCCATGATCTTATGCTGTTGGTGATAGAGGAGGTTTCTAAGCTTAAATCTAATATTAGGAAAGAAATTGATATTGTAAAAGACTCTCTGCTGACCATTCTCACATCTGACACCACTACTGACTGGATCACTAAACTTAAGACCCAAATCGACAAGTACAAACAAGATCTCCTGACCTTTAAAAATAAAAAATTTGTGACGGTTGAAAATGACTACAGAGAGAAGAAAGTGTACAGTTGGTTGTTTGGGAAGGATAATTTGTGGACTGGACGTAGGAGACAGCCCTTTAACAAAAACAGACGAATTAACCTCACTACAGTGGACAGCAGTGGGGGTGACTCATCAGAAGGTGAGAACCAGACCCCTAGTGTCAGCTCACAAAGTGGAGTGACCACACGCTCTGCCCAGAAGCCTCCTTTAGCCGTTGGCCTAGAGGTGGACACCTCAGGAGGGGGAGGGGCAAGACGAAAAAACCAACAACGCCAGAAGAAAAAAACACAATAGTCTATAATTTAAGCAAACGCCCCCTTACCTTTGACAAATTAAAAGTATTGAATAAAGGATTATCCTTTATACCTACCCCACGTTGTGATTTATTTGACCTGCTGGTTGATATGGGGAGATTTGAAAGACAATTAAAACTTAAGGATTTTTTTAAAGATTCTGAGGAATATACCCCGAAACCTTTCAAAACAAAAAGTACATTTGAACCCAGTAACACCCATTCATCAATCAAAACATTTCACCACATTTGCACCACCTCACTTATAGAATCACATAAAAGCCTAACCATGTCTAGGGATAATCTGACAGGTGGAGAGAGGCGGGCCATTAAATCCTTGTCCACCGACAGGGATATAGTCATTAGGCCTGCGGACAAGGGTGGTGCCACTGTGATACTTGACTACTCACAATATAGAGGGGAGGCGTACAAACAACTACAAGATACTGATACATATCGCCCACTCCAATCCAATCTGACATTACTGTTCAAAAAACAAATTGACTCATTCTTAGGACTGGCCCTCCAGGCAGGTGTCATTAATGATGATGTACTGGGATTCCTTACGGTAGAGCATCCGATTTGTCCAATCCTCTATCTATTACCGAAGATACACAAATCGCTTGAGGATCCTCCTGGCAGACCGATTGTTTCTGCCAGGGGATCACTCATGCAACCATTGGCAGAGTTTATTGACTTCTACCTCCAACCTATAGTACAGAATACATCAGCACATTTGAAAGATTCTTTGGAATTAATTAATCTGCTGAAAAGTATGGATGACTTGACCACAACTGACATGTTAGTCACTATGGATGTGGTAAGTTTATATACCGTGATCCCCCATGCCCATGGTATTGACATGGTAAAACGTATTCTAATAGACAACCATATGTACACGGGCCCTCCTATCGAATTTATTCTACATCTGTTGGAGTTCTGTCTGGAGAAAAACTACTTTCGCTTTGAGGACAAATATTTCTTACAGACCATGGGCACAGCGATGGGGTCGAATATGGCCCCATCCTATGCCAACATCTACATGGCGATGTATGAGGAAGACAATGTGTTCTCCAGACAGAACCCCATCAGATTATACAGACGGTACATAGATGATGTCTTTCTGGTTTGGAATGGCACATCAGAGAGTCTTGTTGAATGGGTTAATGAGCTGAATTCCCTTGACTCAACCATCAGATTTAAAATGGAACACAGCAGGGATAAAATCCACTTTTTGGATTTGGAAATTTTTAAGGTCAAAACCATGAAGGGATATAGATTAGAAACAACTTTGTTTAAGAAACCGACCGAAAAAAATTCCATTCTCCACTATCATAGCTTCCACCCCAAATTCCAAAAAGAAGGTGTCAGTTCCTCTCAACTCCTGCGGGTGGTCCACAATAACACGGATGACTCCCGTAAGGCGAAACAGCTTGTGGAAATGTCTGAAAAATTCTTGGAGAGGGGCTATCCACCAACGCTGATAGAACAACAAATGCTGTAAAGCACTGGATCTAACTCAGGACTTGGCTACCACTAAAAGAATTAGGAATGAACAACTTAAACGATTGAACTTCATAACAACCTATACCCCAGGGTCTAGGCTGACGCAGGAGGTGATTAACAAGAATTGGCTAATGTTGTCCAAGGACACAAGCCTTCCCTTCAAGGACATGCCGGAAACAAGAGTGGTATATAAACGGGCAAGTAATCTGAGGGACCTGCTGGTGTTAAATGACCCTACACACTGCTACGAAAAGCAGATGTGGCTGAACAGAGGAAAACCAGGTTGCTACAAGTGTGGCAGTTGCGTTACATGCAACAACCTCCTAGCAGGGACCACCTTCCAACATCCCCACAACAACAAGAGGTACAAAATTAAACACAGACTTACCTGCTCCACGGACTTTGTGATTTATGCCATTATTTGTCCATGTTCCAAATACTACATTGGAAAAACTGTGATACCATTCAAGGAACGTCTGGCCAATCACAAGACGGCGATCCGTCAGGCCATTGATAAGGGACGGTCAGAACAGCCGGTGGCACACCACTTTGTGGAAGCAGGTCATAGTGTCGCTTCGCTACGAGTAATTCTAATTGACCATGTCCCTCGCCATAGGCGAGGTTGGGACAGAGGACGAGCATTGCTGAAAATGGAGGCTCAGTGGATTTTCACCTTGGACACAGTAACACCCCGAGGACTAAATGCCAACATAGACTTTGGCTGCTGTTACAAATAAATATGGACACTATGGGGGTCATCCTGCTGTGATATGTTTCTACCTACTCCTCTAGAGTATGATGCCAATACAATGTTAATATTCTAGATTTTGACCACCTTTGGCTTATGGTTGCGTGCTACACCCCACATGCCCTGATACCATATTGGGTATAGAGGGCTGTGATATATGTTGAACCATTGGTTTTTGTAGCTTAATAAGCCATTTTCTACAAATATGTGGTTAATCACCCTGTTGCTAGTAATATAGATACCTGTTTTTGTAATAGTTTGTTGCACTATTGTTTGATTAGGGCTTTTACCTATGGCCCTTATTTCAGTTCATCACTTTGTCACTGTATACATGTGCCCATCAGATGTTTGGCTGCCTTTGCGACGCCTCGCACGCATCACCATGGCAACCGGAGGTATTTGTTTACCCGGTGTTTGCCATGGATACCTGTGACACAGCAATTTCCATGCAGCGCGGTATGGCGTGATGACGTCATGACACGAGTGCTGGGAATCAGCTGTTTTTGGATGTCCAGGTGAGTCTGATATGCGCGGGAGGGAGCGGCACAACCATGCAAGCTGATTGGCTATCACTGTGTTTAGGGTAGGTATTTAGGGGTGGTGTCTGGAGGTTCACATTATCCGGTCTGTATACCATTGAGAAAGGCTCACGATAGAGCCGAAACGTCTGGTTTCTCTTTTGCTGAATAAATCGGATTTTTGCAAAATTTCCTGTGTGCCGGCTGTTCATGGATCACATTCAACAACAGAGGCCGTCCGTTGGACCCAGTTCTACTATACTGTATATATATATATATATATATATATATATATATATATATATATATATATATATATACGTATATATTAGAGATGCGTAGCCAAGAAATTTTAGTTTTAGGGAAATGCAGGGAAATGCATTTCTATTTGTTATTTGTTTTGTTTAAAATGAAACGAATTATGAATTTTAGTTAATATAATGAAAATATTTCAAAGCTACAGGTGAAAAGTTTATCTGTAGCTACAACACTTACCTTAATGTGCTCTGGAGAGTGCACTAAGGTAAGTATTAACCCCTTGAAAAATATTTACGAATATGAATGCACACCTCTAATATAAATATATATATATATATAAATATATATATATATATATATATATATATATATATGTATATATATATATATATATATATATATATATATATATATATATATATATATTCACAAATCCTCAAATTCAGAATTCCAAAATCCAGAATTATTCTAAAATCCAGACTTTTACATTCATATTTAAAACAAAAAAAAAAATTATTAAAAATTTCCATTTTTCACAGCCACTAAGCCGCAATCTTCTCTGTCTGCATCTTTAGTTTGCTTTGTGTGCTATGAAATGCAAATGTTAGTCAATTTTTAACTTTCTGATTACAGTATTGTACTATTTTTCTGATGGTACTATGTATGCAAAACATAAAACATAAAACTACCTTTAGGCAAGTGAATATTGCCTAAATGACAACAGTTATTTACACTTGTCTTTATCCCCTATCCAAGATGTCCCAGTTAACAGATGCAAATATTCAAATATTCGGAGACACAAACTATTCCAAAATCCAAACCTTTCCCAGGGTCAAGCAATTTGGATAAAGGGTTTTGTACCTGTGTGTGTGTAATATATATATTATAAACAGTGCATGCACAAGATCTTTCGCAATTGCCAAAAAATCCTATGAAAATTAGTTTGAAACATTCTTTCTGATAAATTGGAATACCATTGTTTTATTTTTCCCATCCAAAGAATAAGTGAGTTTTCCAATAGTTTGGAAAGGCTATAGATACAAAAAGAATGCAACATGTGAAACACTTTTACATGGTTCTTATGGTTTAGACAATGAGACCTCTTTGTCCCTTTCCACTTATCTCTGGGATAGAAGTTGTTTTGTTAATTGAGCCCCACAATAATTTAATCTAAAATCCACATCCTAACCTCACATACACATAAGAGATGGTTCCTGCCTAACTGGCCTACTTACAATATTTACATCATGGGCTAGATTACAAGTGGAGCAGTATTTTGCCCTACCACTAGAGTGCTTTTTGTGCGTGTCATGTTGTGCTGGTATTATTAGTTGGAAGTTATCGCGCTAACCTGATGCGCACAAACAGCTTAATAATACCACTGATAAGTGCTAGCCTGCTCCCTTGCACTGGTCACAGCACAGTGCCACACCATTTGGTAAGCATAATACTTACTTTTATCTGTACCTGCATTCCAGACGGTATCACGCTATTGTGGCGCCCTCTTTCTACTCTTTATATTTTAACAGTTGTTCCACACTCTCTGGGATCAAGAGGAGCAGCCTGACTCACCATACCTATTAGGAGGATATCTTTATCCCTTCAATTTACCATCAACTTATGGACATTATACAGGACTAATACGGTAGACCTGATCTACTATATTTAAAGTTTATTACCTTGTTTTATATTGAATATTGTTTTCTTCCTTTTAACATCAGCGCTCTTTTATATCCCTTTATTGGGATACGTTCATTATTCCCCTATAGAAGTCAATGGAAAAAAATAGGAAAAAAACTTAACACCCAACTTGGCGCTAACCCGATCGCATATTCTCGTATGAGCTAACCCGACATGAAAATATTAATATTTCACATTCCAGTGTGATTATATATAGGAATATCTATTTAAAAATACATAGAACATATTCTGCTATGTGGAAAAGATTGGAATGTGAAATATTTACAGTAAATGCATAGTTAAAACCTTTATTAAATATGAATTTTGCAATAATATGGTTCTTACATGTTTTCATTTAGCGTAAATTGTGATTGCAGTCACAAGATCATGATAGAGCTTAACTTGTAACATGAGCGCAATTTAACCTATGCGGAAACGATTGAGTAAACCTGTGTGCAAATGTTTGTGCTCCACTTGCAATCTGGACCTTCATTTGAACAGCATAAATTAATAAATTAAGGCTGCAAATGACAGGCTATTAACTGAGAAGTGTAGACTAAGAGGCCTACTTATCAAGCCGTCAACATACTTGCATTCAACGGCACCAATACGCTCGCCTGACATCGCCTAACTTCGCTGCCGCAGACCTGAATAATTTCTCCATATTTAACAAAAAAGCTGTCAAAAAGCCGCGCACCAAGTACGGGGCAATGAGCAGTGGACTGTTGTTAACTAACAGTCATCGATCTCGCTGCTCTTCGGCTTTTTCCCAGCTTTATTTGTATACTGTCACTAAGCACCGACACTATACTAAACTGTTTAACCCCTATCCCGCCGCTCCCTGACCCCGCCACAACTAAATAAAGTTATTAACCCCTAAATCGCCGCTCCCGGGCCCCGCCGCTACTCTAATAAAGTTATTAACCCCTATTCCTCCACTCCCGGAGCCCACCGCCACCTACATTATGTTAATACCCCCTAATCTGCTGCCCCCTAAACTGCCGCCACCTACATTATACTTATTAACCCCTAATCTGCCACCCCCTATACCGCTGCCACCTACATTATGTTATTAACCCATAATCTGCTGCCCCCTACACCACTGCCACTCTAATAAAGTTATTAACCCCTATTCCTCCACTTCCAGTGCCCACCACAACTAAATAAAGTTATTAACCCCTAACGCCAGCCCACCACATCGCCATAAACTAAATTAAACTATTAACCCCTAAACCTAACAACCCGCTAACTTTACATTAAATTTTAACTCATCCCTATCTTATAATAAATTTAAACTTACTTTTAAAATTACATTAAACTATATTAAATTAATAATTAACCTACCCTAACTGTTATACTAAAATTACATTAAACTATATTAAACTATTAATTAATCTACCCTAACTATTATAATAGAATTACATTAAACCATATTAAAATAAAAATTAATCTAACCTAACTTTTAAACTAAAATTACATTAAGCTACAAATTAAATTAATATATTATATATTTAAACACCTAACCCTACTCAAATAATTTAAATCTACACTAAAAAATTACAAAGTTACAAAAAACTAACAACTAAGTTACAAAAAATAACAAACACTAAGTTACACAAAAAAATAAACACTAAGTTACAAAAAATAAAAAAGAATTTATCAAAGATTTAAACTAATTACACCTAATCTAAGGGCCCCATAAAAATAAAAAAGCCCCCCCCCAAATAAAAAAAAAAGCCCTAACCTACAATAAACTACACATAGCCCTTAAAAGGGCCTTTTGCGGGGCATTGCCCCAAAGTAATCAGCTCTTTTACCTACAAATAAAAAAATACAAACAACCCCCCAACAGTAAAACACACCACCCACACAACCAACCCCCCAAATAAAATATTTAATTTATTTTAAAAAACCTAAGATCCCCATTGCCCTGAAAAGGGCATTTGGATGGGCATTGCCCTTAAAAGGGCATTTAGCTATATTGCAGCCCAAACCCTAATCTAAAACTAAAACCCACCCAATAAAACCTTAAAAAATTCTAACACTAACCCCAGAAGATTCACTTACAGTTTTGAAGATCCGACATCCATCCTCCAAGAAGCCGGCAGAAGTCTTCATCCAAGCGGCCGAAGTCTTCCTCCAAGCCTGCAGAAGTCTTCACCCAGATGACATCTTCTATCTTCATCCATCCAGCGTGGAGTGGCTCCATCTTCAAGACATCCGACGTGGAGCATCCTCTTCTGATGACGGCTTCTTCGGAATGAAGGTTCCTTTAAATGACGTCATCCAAGATAGCGTCCCTTAGATTCCGATTGGCTGATAGAATTCTATCAGCCAATCGGAATTAAGGTTGAAAAAATCCTATTGGCTGTTGCAATCAGCAAATAGGATTGAGCTGGCATTCTATTGGCTGATTGGAACAGCCAATAGAATGCAAGATCAATCCTATTGGCTGATTGGAGCAGCCAATAGGATTGAAGTTCAATCCTATTGGCTGATTGCAACAGCCAATAGGATTTTTTCAACCTTAATTCCAATTGGCTGATAGAATTCTATCAGCCAATCGGAATTAAGGTTGAAAAAATCCTATTGGCTGTTGCAATCAGTCAATAGGATTGAGCTGGCATTCTATTGGCTGATTGGAACAGCCAATAGAATGCAAGATCAATCCTATTGGTTGATTGGGACGCTATCTTGGATGACAGAACCTTCATTCCGAAGAAGCCGCCATCAGAAGAGGATG
The DNA here is from genome assembly GCF_027579735.1 of Bombina bombina. Classification (NCBI taxonomy): domain Eukaryota; kingdom Metazoa; phylum Chordata; class Amphibia; order Anura; family Bombinatoridae; genus Bombina; species Bombina bombina. The sequence goes on from NC_069499.1 coordinate 437,060,253, forward strand.
CTCCGCGTCGGATGTCTTGAAGATGGAGCCTCTCTGCGCCGGATGGATGCAGATAGAAGATGTCGTCTGGGTGAAGACTTCTGCGGGCTTGGAGGAAAACTTCGGCTGCTTGGAGGAAGACTTCGGCCGCTTTTAAGGGCTACTTGTAGTTTATTGTAGGTTAGGATTTTTTATTTTGGAGGGGATTTTTTATTTTCATGGGGCTCTTAGATTAGGTGTAATTAGTTTAAATCTTTGATAAATTCTTTTTTATTTTTTGTAACTTAGTGTTTATTTTTTGTGTGTAACTTAGTGTTTGTTATTTTTTGTAACTTAGTTGTTAGTTTTTTGTAACTTTGTAATTTTTTAGTGTAGATTTAAATTATTTGAGTAGGGTTAGGTGTTTAAATATATAATATAGTTAATTTAATTTGTAGTTTAGTGTAATTTTAGTTTAAAAGTTAGGTTACATTAATTAATATTTTAATATAGTTTAATATAATTTTAGTATAACAGTTAGGGTAGATTAATTAATAGTTTAATATAGTTTAATTTAAATCTAAAGATGTTTAAATTTATTATAAGATAGGGATGAGTTAATATTTAATATAAAGATAGCGGGTTGTTAGGTTTAGGGGTTATTAGTTTAATTTAGTTTATGGCAATGTGGGGGGCTGGAGGTTTAGGGGTTAATAGGTTCAGTAAGTGCTAGTGATGTGGGAGGCCAGGGGTTTAGGGGTTAATAACTTTACTTAGTTGCGGTGGGCTCCGGGAGCGGCGGAATAGGGGTTAATAACTTTATGTAGGTGGCGGCGATGTCGGGCGGCAGATTAGGGGTGTTTAGACTCAGGGTACATGTTAGGGTGTTAGGTGTAAACATAACTTTTATTCTCCCATAGAAATCAATGGGATATCGGGCAGCAGCGAACATAAGCCTTCGCTGCTTTCAGACTCCCATTGATTCCTATGGCATCCGCCGCCCTTGAAAACCAGGTACGCTGAGCCGGAATAGTGGCGAGCGTACCTGCTAGGAATTTGTTAACTAGCAAAAGTAGTCAGATAGTGCCGAATTTGCATTCGGAACATCTGTAGTGACGTAAGCATCGATCTGTGTCGGACTGAGACCGACGGATCGTATGTTACTTCACAAAATTCTACTTTTGTCTGTAGACTTTGATAAATAAGGCGAATCAAGCTTTCCACAATTACGCTGCAGAATTCCAGCGTATTTGCGGTTGACGGCTTGATAAATAGGGGCCCTTATCTTGCTTTTTAACCCTTAAAGTGGTTGTAAGCACTAAAGTGTCTTTCTTCTATTGGAACAAAGTGTTAAAGTTATTTATTTTAATTATGACGGTAGCAGGAAGTGTATGTACAGGTGCAACAGGTTCTTCAGGCTGATTGCTTACTGGTTGGTAAAAATAATACCCTCAGCTTTATTGGTGAACAGTGACATGCCCACAAGTATAAAAAAATGTTTTGTTATTTCATCCCCAGTATATGAACATCCATTTCCTGCAATAAATTATGAAAAACCCTCTTTTTATAAGCAGCAAATAAAAAATGACTCCTTTACATATACTCTACCTGTGGGTTCCACAGAAACCAAATATTAGAAAAAATGTGAGGTGTGAATGTGAAACAGTAAAAATAGCGTATGTAGTGAAACTGCACTTGCCTGTTTATCTATATATGGATTTCATTTATGTCAGTGTTAAGCAGCAAACCTGACAGCACCATATGGTAAATTCTGGGAACTGTACATGGGTTAATCATTTACAAATCTGCCTTTGCTTGTTTCATATGTTTAGATATATTTATAGAATTTCATAAATTGTCATAGGGAAAAACTGTCATTGTTTTTATTTTTTATTTGCAAATAACATTGTTTATTGTGTTTCTTCTTTAAACAACCACATGATTTAAAATGGAATGTAGGAGAGTTAAATATAAATAGGAATATATCTTAAAGAACCATAAAAGTGTAAAAATGTCCGTCCCAATTCACTAAAGCATTTTATTATTAAACTCTTTATGGAAAACAACAATATCCTGTACAGAAATGATGATAAACCTTCGTATATTGTGGATACATCCCTCCACCTGTTTTGGCACCTTTCTACTAGTTTATTGATTGCCGCTGGCCAGACTTATTTTTCTTGTGTTTCCTTTGAATCTTTGTCCTGCTTATATTTGAAATAGCATTTAGAGAATAGATACGAGACACATGATAATGCACTTGTGTTACAATATAACTTCTCCTTATGTATAGTTTTATATATATATATATATATATATATATATATATATATATATATATATATATATATGGTTATACAAGAAGTAGTAGAATATAATGGGCGCTCTGTGTATCTGACTAATAATAATATGATAAAATAATAGTATTCGGGAATGAATATATTGTTACCAATAGTATACAGTTGATAAAATATAGCAGTAGAAACAAGTATCGCTATATAAACAAATGTCTTCACACTGCTTATTTAAATAGAAAAACTGTAAAACCATTAGGTGTTAAACAATTGTTAATGAGCATACAATATTTACAATGTATAGAATATGAATATTTCCTTAGCAGAGCATATTAAAAAACAAATTTGATCTTAGGAATCGCAGTGAACATAATAGTAGTGCTATTTACTTTACCACCAATTGTGATTAGTGCAATATTAAGCACAGAGTTAAAACACACAATTATAGATAGAGTTAGAGTCCATAAGTGATTCTATGGAAAGAGCCAAGAGAGAAATTCCCAGTGCCAGGAGTAACACGTTACCCTCAGGGGATTCTACTTTCCTTAACCTCAATCCATATGAGGTAAGTGTCACGCAGGGTAAGTAGAAGTAGAAACTTTCCTTTGGCTTCCAGGTGTCCCAAGGCTTGTCACTGTATCTCTTCCAGATGTTCCGCTCATATATATGAATGAGAAGAGATTAGAAAACAATAATAGTGCAACCCCGTTTGATAGAGGATAATACACACAATATTTCAAGAAATCTTACTTACACATTACAACCTCAGTAGATTATGAGGTATTTTATTAGCAAATATTGTTAAAACAATTTTGAGCGTGACCGCAATATATTTCAACCAATGCGGTATCAATAGCCCAATAAGTAAGTTTAGCAATCGGCATAAAAGAAGTAGTATAAAATTCACAAGCAGCATACAGTACAAGAGTCCCACACTAGCAGCGTGCTATACAAGAGTCCTCTTAATAATATATGATGTTTTTGTGCACAAATATACTGTATATTTATACCTGTGTATATATACATGATTATATATAATTATAGATATATACAGATATTATAAAGGAATATCTATTTAAAAATACATAGAACATGTTCTGCTATGTACAGAACATTACAATGTGAAATATTTACTGTAAACACACAGTTAAAACAGTTAACCATAGCTCTGAGGATGTGGTAGGCAGTCTAGCGTAAATCACGATTGTGCTCACACATTAATGTTTACTTTCAACTTGTTGTAATATTATCATTAAACCTGACGCACGCAAACAGATGATATAAACCCCTTTTCACACGCGTTTAACTGCTAATGCTCCACTTATAATCTGGCCCATAATAGGCTACAGTTATCAAGCTGCGTATGCAGCTTTGGTAGCCCTTCACTGCAGACTCACATAAGCCCCTGTATACCAGCTCGTAGCTGGAGGATTAAAATCACCCCAGACATGTTTGCCCAGGGTGATTGACTGACCCTAATTGCACGCCATTGGGCTAGCATGAGCAGAGTGCCGCATTGCACGGTTAAATGCAGTGTATTGCTGCCCACTTTCTGCAATCTCAGGGGGCAGGTTCGGGCTTTGAAAAAATGGGGCCCATAGACCTAGATTACAAGTGGAGCACAAAATATTAGCGCAATTAGAAAATTTGATATCCCTTTAGATATTCAGGATATATAACAGGCTAGATCAAGAGGCTTTCTTGTATGGGGTTAAAAGTTTATTTTATTTGGACTAACGGGGTGACAGAAGGCATCCTGCTACTATACTATATTATGAATGGATAGGTTCTATTAATCACTGTTTTGATCTCCCCTTTGTCCTTCTTGTTTTTTGTTGTTGTTGTTGTTGATGTTATTGTTTCTTATATGAAATGCACTGTTATATAATAATGCAATAAGAAATTATATAAAATGCATATATGTATGACATAATGCAATAAAAAGTATGGAAAAATATTCCCCTATCTATAAGGTCACATTTTCTGTAGACAACTTACTGGAAGTGGGATGAGAGCTGCTTACAATAAGTAATGAATTTCAGGTTAGAAATAATTGGTCAGAGTAGAAAATCTATCTGTCCATGAAATACCTATTTGGGATAACTAGGAGGAGATACCATTTGACACAAAGAGATATCATTTGATTTAAAGACTCATGGGGCTCCATTTATTAAGCAGCGGATGCTTCTTTGGAGCCCCATCATTTCAGGCTTGCCGATTGTCCACCAGTGAACAGGGGCTGGCATTGCACAAGCATTACACAAAAAATGCTTGTGCAATGCTAAATGCCAACAGCGTATGCTGTTAGTATTTAGCGAGGTCAAGCGGACATGATTTACTACAGTGAATCATGTCTGCTGGACTTTTAATAAATCAACCCCATGGACTTAACTAGGGTTTTTCATAAGTATTTTAAGTTAACTTAGTAGGCATGGAAATTATAAAAAGGTTAAATCTTGGTCAAAGGCCAAGATTCATAGTTACTTTTGAGGTTACCAAGAGGCAAGACTTGAATTGAGCATCGCATCACCTATCTTTTCCAGTATTTCATTAGTGGGCGATCCTACTATTACAAAGTCACCAAATAGTGTCCATCAAAGATGGTCCCAAAGGACAAAGGCGCCTTCCAGAGGCTTCCGTCATTGATAGATACACACCAGGATCAGCACTTCTTATAACAGGTAAAAATACTAAACAAGAAAAAAAGAGAAAAAGGCGCTCCGATGGTGCAGATAGTTACAAGATAAACCAAACATATAAAAAAAAAAAACCTCTACAGAATGGTACTCACAAAAATTATGCACTATAATGCAGTGCAAGTCAGGCAGGCTGGATAGATCAGAGCCCACCAGCTGGCTCACTCCAGGTTATACGGCTCCCTTAAAGGGACAGTCAACACCAGAATTTTTTTTGTTTAAAAAGAAAGATAATCCTTTTATTACCCATTTTTCAGTTTTGCATAATCAACAATGTTACAGATCTATACTTTTTATCTCTGTAATTACCATGTATCTAAGCCTCTGCAAACTGCCCGCTTATTTCAGTTCTTTTGACAGACTTGCATTTTAGCCAATCAGTGCTCACTCCAGGGTAACTTCATGTGCATGAGCTCAATGTTATCTATATAAAACACATGAACTAATGCCCTCTAGTGGTGAAAATGCATTCAGATTAGAGGTAGTCTTTAAGGTCTAAGAAATTAGCATATGAACCTCCTGGAATTAGCTTTCAACTAAGAATACTAAGAGAACAAAGAAAAAATGGTGATAAAAGTAAATTGGAAAGTTGTTTAATATTACATTCCCTATTTAAATCATGAAAGTTTTTTTGGACTTTACTGTCCCTTTAATCTGCTATATAAACAAGAGAAGAGGGAGGGGGAAAAGGTTCCATTGGTGCAGAAAATCAAAATAATATACCCTCCAATGAGTTATACTCACAAAAGCGGCACACTATAATGCAGTGAAAGTCAGGCAGGCTGGGTGGATTAGAGCCCACCAGCTGGCTCACTCCGGCAATCAGATACAAGTCCAATATGGAAAGTAGTCAAATAATGATTAAAAATTCCCAAAAAAGGGGCGTGTCCGAGCAGCGTACCAGAATGAATGCACTTTCTTGGAGCTCTGCATAGGATCCTCTCTAATCCGCTGATTACAGAGAAATAACAGCAACATCACTTAACCTACTCTTCAAATAATAGCTCCGCAGAGGTTGGTGGCTATTTCTGCATGCTGTTTTTATGACTTCAGGGCTACAAATTGGCAACACAAGACCTAAGGCAGCGGCCTACACATAGGTGGCGACCCCCCCAGTCCTACCGGGTTACCAGTGCTGGCAGAAGATATCTGCCTTACTGACTTACTCTATCTAAACAGGTCCTCGTCTTTCTACAAATCTAATACATACTTTCAAGCTTAAGATCTTCACTGACAATTGCAATGGCGAGAATAGTCACAACCACATGGTGCACCGACATGCTGGACAAATCGGATCGCCATTTTGCTAAGATTGAGGCTTTATTCCAATCCCTAATAGATAAAGCACCAACAGAACAAGAGCTCTTATCATTTATGGACAGTGTCACATTTGCAAAGGAGAAGGAAGCGCACACACAGCACTACCAGGGAGCAACGGCAGGCCTCCTTTCACCACCCAATGTGACCAACTGGACTAATGAGCCGCCATTACTGACAGCATCAACAATTCCTAATAGCTTATCCAGTCTGGCAAACACTCCTGAGGCATACACTAGCAAATATGGAGTTGATAGTACCCCTCTGGTGACCAGCTCTGATAGGAGGTTGAAACCGCTTTTGGCTGCAGTGGGAGGGGGCATACAGTCCCCTAAGGATGGCGACACAGTTCAACTGCATTTGACTGTGCTAGATTTAAACCGGGACATCGGCATACATTTATCATCACCCATCGGTTATGCAGTAAAGGATATCCACTCACGGCAGTGACTGTTGTCACAACTTGAAGTTCATACTAGTGCTGTGGCTCATCTACACTCTGCTATTGGGAAATACTTAACTACAGAGGTTACCTCCGCAGGGAAAACGGAATTTGCCTTGCTGCCTTTACAGCGCCCCTTCTTCATCATCAGATACATGGTGGTGAGACATTCCAGACTGCAGGGACTGGGGTGTGTTTGGAAGATGGGAATAGGATAGTCATTTCAGTCAGGACTGTACTGCTCTAACACATACCAATTTGGAACATACAAGGTATTATGACTTATGCAGTGTGTTAGTGCTCTCTTCCCAGGATAAGGTTATGTTTCATTATAATCTACTGTTAATATCCCATTATGTCTTAGCGATGTTGATGCAGGCTTTGTACTTCATAGACTCAGAGAGGAATTACTCTAACATTAGTTGCTTCTTAGTTGGGTGTAATTTCTCATCAAGGAGCCAACTAGATATACATATCCCATATATGTAGTATGTGGGCAGTTAGGGGGCTAGCGCTCATCATCTACAGTGCGCTAATTGATAAACCTCCTTGCTTTCACACATACCGGGAATTCAGCTGAATTAATTTGCCACTAAGTCTGATTCATTCTTTGGCCACTAGATGGCCCCCTTAACACAGCAAATATCAAAGCATGATACTGCAACAATAGCTACGGTGTGGTTTGCAGCATGGGACTTGGACCCTCTCTCCAACAAACCTAACATCTTACTTTTCAGAGATCACTCCTTCTTTTTTATGGGGTAAGGCACACATTTCCTGTAAAGGTTTATACTATTGCTTGGCTGTCCAGCTCTGGTTGTTTTATATATATATATATCTCTTTGTTAACAATGTCATATATTTACTTAAGAAATAACATAGTTTAGCTTTGATACTATAAGTAAGCCTTACTAGAAAAAACACCTAACTTACCATTTCTATACTGTATTAAGGATCCAAAAGAGGTCCCTCCTTGTAAGGTGGCATAAAGAGGACATATTATCATATGTAACACAGGTCTTTATCTGACTTTTGATGTATAATTTGATATTCATACTTCTGCCTGTATAAATTGTATATGTATTATAACTTTTTATGTATATCATATCAGCACATTACCCTTAATGTATATCTTGTATATCTTTATTGACTACCAGATTGCCTAACAAACTCAGCAATGATATTTGTATTGATACACTTTTTTTTTTTTTTTTTTTTTTCAATGTTTATTTTCTTCTATGTTTCAATCACAACCCCTGTGGACTTTGATATATTTGGTTACATAGGTCCAAAAGTGGCCTTACATATTGACAGAAGGGGAAGGAAAAGATGAAAAAATGAGGACTTTTATTACTTATCTTTGATCTGACATGTACCGAGCATTTAATGTATCTCCTTTTGGTTTTTCAAACGTGTTAATTATGCTTTTTGACCTCAATAAAAATATTTAAAAAAAAAAAAAAAAAATTCCCAAAAAAGATGCAAAAGCTCCTTAAAAGCAGCACACCCCTGTGTCTAGGGGTTAATTTATGAAAACATACAAAATCTTTGTGCTTCTGGCACCCTTTCCTCAGTGAAACTTGAATTGAGCATCGCATCACCTATCTTTTCCAGTATTTCATTAGTGGGTGATCCTACTAATAACATCAATAGTTGAATGAGCTTCCCAATAAATGATAGCTCACAAACAAGAATCACTACCTATGTAGAAAAACAATCATTACAATAATTCTAACTTCATCACTTAGGAAACTCACAAAATGGTTTGCATAATGGTTTGTTAACTGTTTGCATGTCTGCTTTGTTATGGTAAAGTAGTCTTGCTGGATAAAATAAAAGGTGTCTTGAGTGACTGGCCGGGGGTTCTAAATGCAATCGTCAAGATTTTTCATCCACACCTGGACCCAGTATGCAAAATCCATAATGACTATTACTCCTGTAAGTATCTCATCTCATGGTTGAATCTCACTATTACACTTTTTTATATTTTCTTTTGTGTATGTTAGCATGGGCCATTCATAGGAGATGTTTTTTCTACTCAAATTATTTTGTTCTGTATGGAGTTTTGTAATGTCTGTATCCTTCATAATGCCTATTATATTCACTGAGAAGAGAACAATAACGAGAAACATGCAGCTGTATTAATGATAATATAGCTACTAGAGACAAATACACATTTTTTTTAATAATTTGTATAATTTTCAAGTTGTTTCCCCAAGATATTAGTTCTGCAAAAAAATATAAAAAAATGAAAGGTGGGGGGCGGAGCTTGGCCACGCTTGTAGATGGCCGCACATTGATTTAGCTCTGAAGCCCCAAGACTCTTGACACAGGTTATAAGTAACTCTTAGCAAGTTAGAACTAATTGAAAGCTCAGATTCACAACCTAAAACAGACCGGGCACTTATGATAACTGCTTCTGGGAGCTGAGCGGTCACGGAGACTCCAGTTTGAATAGCTGTGCAGTGACGCCTGTGCGTGCTGGGAACCAGCTGTAGCGGTGAAAACCTTGGCCGCGCAAAGTGAGGATTAACATACAGCACCTCTGGACTACAATAATTAGCCTCCAACAGTAAGGTCAAGACTGGTTGGAAGTCGGGGAGCTTGTGACCTGGTAGCGCTGACAAGCACGCAGTAGCGGATCGCCGCACCGGAGAGAAAGGTCATTAAACAGTAGCAGGCTCCCTACCTGCTTGATCACTGCGGGGACCAGACACAAGCAATCAGGTACCTTCAAAGCTGTTGAGGGGGGGAGAGTGAGACACACGCTGTGGGTTAGGCTCCTGCAGCGGAGCAGTCCGGTGCTATAGAGACTGACAAAAGCCCGGCTGGGATAGAGAGCCGGCACTGAGAAAACAGAAATAAGCCCAAAGTAGCAAGCCCTCTGATTTTAATAAACACATCACTGGAGGTGCATTGATTTGCTTAGGTTTTTTGTTGTATGCACAAATATTCTGGACACTATTGTTGACTAAGCCTGATAGATTTGAAGGAGAACCCTGAACAGATTACATTTAAAGCAACACTGCTGAATCACACAGGATTGTCTTACCTGAGCTGGCTCCCCTTACAGGGATATAACTATTTGCCGACATCTCACCCCTAGAATTGGGAGAAATCCACTTGTTCTTTCCGGTCACTCAGTGTATAAATATGGCAAACAGACGCATATCCAAACCGGTAAAGGGGTCTCAATCTTCCAATATGGAAAGCTATCTAATTCCTACTGAAAACACACCGAGCACCAACAGAGAACTGCCAGATTGTGGTAAACAAACTGCTGCTGTGCAGACATCTAACCTAGATCCCCCTCTGCCCTGTTATCTCACTAGAGATGACATTAAGCATTTGTCATCTAAAAGAGATATACATGAAGCTATGACAGATGTCAAAATTATGTTTGGGGATTTGAAGAAAGATATAGTGGCAGTAGACCATAGAGTCTCCCAGATTGAGGAAATGCAGGAAACAATACGTTCAGACCTTCAGCACCAGGCCAGCTGCATGCAATCCCAGGATGCTACAGTACAGTCTCTGACCGATAGAATTGAAGACCTGGAAAACAGGAGCAGGCGCAACAACCTGAGGTTGCGCGGCGTCCCTGAAACAGTGAATCCCCCTGAGATAGGTCAATACATACAGGACTTCTTTAAATTTCTTAAAAACGCTCCAGACGCGGCGGAGATACAGGTTGAAAGAGCACATAGGGCTCTCAGACCCAGGCCGCCGGCTAGGGCCCCCCCAAGGGATATCATCATCAGACTTCTCTCCTATAAGGATAAAGAAGAAATTATTCGGCTGGCTAGAAACAAGCACCCCCTTACATATGAAGGCACTGATATCCAGGTTTTTACGGATTTATGCCCTACAACCTTACAGAAGCAAAGAGACCTGCGCTACATTAACTCCAGACTCAAAGAACAACAAATCCAATACAGGTGGGGATTCCCCACCTGCATCATTGCTTCTAAGAACGGCTCAACAGCAATCTACAAGTCACCGGATGATCTTCACGCTCTAAATCAAACATTTGGTTTACAGATCAGACCACCAAATGTGCCTGTGGCTCCTGCACAACCAGGCCCTGAAGCGAACCGTGGAATGGCAGACCGTGGCCCTGACTAGGCTATTGGAGGCCTTGTCAATATTCATTATTGTGTTATACTTGACACCCTAATTGAGCCGGAACTCCTTTGAAACACCCTGCCTGGATCTGAAGGCCCACCACCCTCTGAAACAGATAAGTTCATGAGTATTTGTTTCAATTAGAGACACATGTTGTATTTATAATTTTCTTTTTCAGCTGTCCATATATGGAATTAGTAATATGCATTTCTAACACCTCGTTCAAGATGCTTGATCGCTGAGAGACATTGGCAGGCATAGTAGCTGAACTATCATATGGGAGTGTGCCTCTCACTTGCTTTATGTTGCTTATCTAAATGTCCATGGCAGCTATTTTTATACTGTTGCATGTTTATTCAATTTGTTGCATGTTTATTCAATTTTTTACATACAGGAACATGTTTTATTTGCAAATAAGATTGGTAGTAGGTATTAGCATATATTTTCTTGCTCTACTTAGGCCTAAAGGAACATATATATCATTACAATTAAAGAATAAATAAATAAAAGAAAATAACTATTAAAAAAAAATAAAAAAAAATTATCATAATAAAAAGCAAAAAGAGGTTTTGGGGGTTGGGTGGATCAGAGTTTACGCTGGCTCTAAACTAAACAAACTGAGGGAGCTTTAAATAGGTACTCCCTAGAGAGCATGGGACTCAGGCAGGGGTCTATTTAGGCAGGTGTCAGGGGTGTCCGTTTCTAATTTATATTTTAGTTCTAACGATGGTTATTGATATGTATTGAGTTACTTTACCTACAAAGTTTGAATATCTGTTAATATATCTATGCAATGGTTTTGGGGTTACTACCTCCTATTGGTGTACCTATTGAATAAGTAGATTTTTACCCCCTTTCTTTTCACTCTTCATTCTTAAATTTCTTTGTAATACAGGTGGGGATCCGGCCTTTTGTTGCCTGATTCTCTCTGGATTCTTTCTCGTCTCTTTCCCTTACTCTCTTCTCCTATAGTTCTTATCCCACTGTACAGCAACTTTAAAATCACCCTTCTCTCCTGCTCTTCTCTCGGTACGCATCCACCCCGCTCCTACTAAACTCTTCCCCTCTTATTCCGTGACTTTCCCTCCTCTGTCCCTCTCTTACCTCCTTCTCCTGGTCTCCTCCTCCCCTCTAACCCCCCTCCCCCCCTTTTTTTTTTTTTTTTTTTTCTTCTTCCCTCTCCCTCCTCTCTCACCTCATCAATGGCGCACCCACGATCACTAAAAAGAATCCACAACTTGGATCTTCTCACTGTTAATGTTAAGGGTTTTAATAGCCCAGAGAAACTTTCGATTGTCACAAGAGATTTACAAAGGATAGGTGGTGACATCATTTTCATTCAAGAAACACACTACTCCAAACACAGGGAACCCAAATGGTTTAGCAGATATTATCCACAGGCCTATTTTGCGTCTGGGCCCTCCAAAAAGAATGGAGTCGGCATTTTGTTTCGCCACGGTGTCCCATTCCAATTGGAACAAACTATAAAGGATCCCAATGGGAGATATATAATTCTGATAGGCAAATTATATGATAGACCCATGACCCTGGCCAACCTTTACTTCCAACACAAGGCACAAGACGTTTTTTTTAAGAAAATCTCACAGCTGATCTTGGAATCACAGAAAGGTGTCCTCTTCCTGGGAGGGGATTTTAATATTTCCCTAAACCCGAGTTTGGACACCTCGGACGGCCTTTCCAGCACCCCACATAAAGTAGCTAAACATCTAATTAAATCTCTTAGAGACTTGATCTTGCACGATGTCTGGCGTACCTTCCACCCAACAGACAAAAATTTCACTTTCTATTCGCACCCGCATAGGAAGTACACCAGAATTGACTACCTCTTTACGGATTCCGCGGGTCTTGCGGTAACAACGGGATGCAATATCAAAACGATCACTTGGTCGGATCATGCTCCTGTTAAATGCACTATTAACTGGCCGAACACCCCAGTAACCCCTCACGTGTGGAGGCTCGATGAATATCTCCTTGACGATAAACTCTTAACATTGAAGCTACAAAAAAACATTGAGGAATATTTCCTCCTAAACGCGGACGAGGTTATGGCCGGATCCACTGTGTGGAAAGCTCACAAGAGTGTGATCAGAGGTTGCTTGATCGGACACAGCGCAGCATTGCGCAGGTCCAAAAGAGAAATCTACAGCGCGTTGTTAGCGCAGGTATCACAAAAAGAACTGGCGCATAAAGAACATCCTGCTGATCAGGCTCTACAAACAGAGCTGGCCTTAGCCAGGGCGGCTTTGCTACGCCATTTACAAGAAGAACAACACAAAAAAGCCCTCATCATTCGTCAAACGTTTTTTGAACATAGTAATAAAGCAGGAAAGTTACTGGCCCGAGCACTAGCTCGGAAAAGATTACGCTCATACATCTATGAAATAACAGATAAACAAGGGATGACACATAGAGATGGTCAAGCCATAGCGAATGCCTTTGGCAATTTCTATAAAACTCTCTATAATATACACCCAGCAGCAAACCCGCAGGAGGGCTCCCGCAACAGACTGATTTCTGAACAGGAGATATCTGAATATGTTGAAAAAGCAGGAGTACCATCTTTAACTGCTGAACAGGCGGGCCAACTGGATGCTCCCTTCACTGCGGAAGAGATTCTAGCAGCTATCAAAAGCCTTCCGGCTGGCAAAAGCCCGGGCCCAGATGGGTTTGGCACGCGCTACTATAAAAAATTTGCAGGCATCTTAATACCTCATATGCTCAAGGTGTTCAACCGGCTTTCGGAGGCTCCTATCCTATCGAATTCGAAATGTAACCTTATATGTGTTCATTCAATAAAGCTTACTTTGAAAAAAAAAAAAAAATGAAAGGTTTATGGAATCTGGGTCAAAATCTTTAGTGGAGTTGTGATTGTGATATTAAAAATTTGAGATTTGGAGGAATTGATAAAGACCACTGAGTGTCAGTATAAATAGTCAATATTAATAAAACAAAAGCTGTAAACATATTAAGGTTTTACAGTCAAATTTGGCTAATATGTATTCTAAATAACAAGAAAGTAGCTAAAATGAACAAAGCCAAAGGCTATAAGAACAGATTTCATTATATTTATATCTATAGATTTTTATAGCTTTAAGAAGATAAATTAGAAGGGTTTGTTTTAACAACACAGGACAGCAAATGGGTTTAACACATATTTCATTTTAGACTGACACAATGGTGTTTATTGGGTATTATTTGCAATCATATTTACTGTTACTTGCATCAGTTTAACTACATTCCTAAATGTTGACACACAAGCCAGGATACGATTATATATTTGCTTCACCCAAGGGAATTTAATCAAAGCAAATAAACAACATAATTACACTTGTGTGAAGCCCTGGAGGATTGTCTCTTGGGATCATTATACACATTGAATGATCTGATAATATTTAGAAGAGCTTAATTATTTTCTTTAGAAATAAAACAATAGAAATCACAACCCTTGAGGTTTTATCACTATAGTCAAATGACATATCTGCTTCATTACTCTGATATTACTTTATGTAACAGGTAACCTTAGTGTAATAATTTCTGCATGTACTGATTTGTATAAAAAAACTAGACATATGCGATTCGATTCGTTCCGAATAAAAATTCGGCTGAACTTGTAGAATACGGAGATTCGGAACGATTCGAATTTCTGAATTGCGGTAGTGCCGAATCTACTTAATAAATCCGAATTGATTCTAATTTATTCTGTAGATTCAGATGGCCGTTTATTAAACAAGTATTGTACAGTATATTAGATTTTATCACTCTGCTATGGGTTAAACCTAATATACAGTACATAATACTAGTGTAATACACAGCACATCCCACCTAACACTTACTGAAATTCCGAATTTCCGAATCGAACCGAATCCAGCCTAATTTTTTTCGAATCCGAAAGAATCCAAATGAATCCGAAACAAATTCATTCGATTTTTTCCGAATTCTAATCGATCCAAATCGATCCGAACCGAACCGAAACAAATTTTTCGAAGCTGCACAAGTCTAAAAAAAACTATTTTGCTTCTATTTAATGGACAAACTATATAATAAGCAGCATAAACATCCTTATCCTTTAGAACAGCTTTACCATTTTGTAATGCTGCCATGCAAATCCAGAACAGTATGTAATGGAATATTTAATTGTTCTTTAGGAAGAAAAACCTCAAATTCTACTTCTGCAACCACATTCTGCTAGCCACCCAACTCACTGCCTGTCCCTAATGAATGTCTCCCAACCTACTGTCAATGCCTATCTCAGACTAATTTTCTTTAGTTACCTCTCTTAAAGGGACACTAAACCCAAAAAAATTCTTTCATGATTCAAGTAGAGAATAAAATTTTAAACAACTTTCCAATTTACTTCTATTATCTAGTTTGCTTCATTATTTAGTTATCCTTAGTTGAAGAAATAGCAATGCACATGGGTGGGCCAATCATATGAGGCATCTATGTACAGCAACCAATCAGGAGCTACTGAGCATATCTAGATATGCTTTTCAGCGCAGTATATCAAGAGAATAAAGCAAATTAGATAATAGAAGTAAATTAGAAAGTTGTTTAAAATTGCATGTTCTTTCTAAATCATAAAAGAAAAAATTTGGGTTTCATGTCCCTTTAATAAATAACATTAAAATCCCTAACATTATACCTTGATATATAGTTACCCTTATCTGCAAATAAAACTCCAACCTCATCTTTTTTATCTGCTCAAGACCTACTTAGCTCTTCTATACTGTTTCCCACACATCTACAGAAGATTTCATGCACTGCAATAAATCTATGGAATTCCTTTGTCAGACTTATGTAAACTATCAGAATTTCAAAGTATCCCTTAAAACAGATTTGTTCACAAACACATAAACCTTAAGGAAGCACTGTTTTTCACCTCCTTTCAACCACTCTTATTATGTCCTTTAGTGTGTAACCTTACAAGCACTCTTATTATGTCCTTTAGTGTGTAACCTTACAAGCACTCTTATTATGTCCTTTAGTGCGTAACCTTACAAGCACTCTTATTATGTCCTTTAGTGTGTAACCTTACAAGCACTCTTATTATGTCCTTTAGTGCGTAACCTTACAAGCACTCTTATTATGTCCTTTAGTGTGTAACCTTACAAGCACTCTTATTATGTCCTTTAGTGTGTAACCTTACAAGCACTCTTATTATGTCCTTTAGTGCGTAACCTTACAAGCACTCTTATTATGTCCTTTAGTGTGTAACCTTACAAGCACTCTTATTATGTCCTTTAGTGTGTAACCTTACAAGCACTCTTATTATGTCCTTTAGTGTGTAACCTTACAAGCACTCTTATTATGTCCTTTAGTGTGTAACCTTACAAGCACTCTTATTATGTCCTTTAGTGTGTAACCTTACAAGCACTCTTATTATGTCCTTTAGTGTGTAACCTTACAAGCACTCTTATTATGTCCTTTAGTGTGTAACCTTACAAGCACTCTTATTATGTCCTTTAGTGTGTAACCTTACAAGCACTCTTATTATGTCCTTTAGTGTGTAACCTTACAAGCACTCTTATTATGTCCTTTAGTGTGTAACCTTACAAGCACTCTTATTATGTCCTTTAGTGCGTAACCTTACAAGCACTCTTATTATGTCCTTTAGTGTGTAACCTTACAAGCACTCTTATTATGTCCTTTAGTGTGTAACCTTACAAGCACTCTTATTATGTCCTTTAGTGTGTAACCTTACAAGCACTCTTATTATGTCCTTTAGTGTGTAACCTTACAACCACTCTTATTATGTCCTTTAGTGTGTAACCTTACAAGCACTCTTATTATGTCCTTTAGTGTGTAACCTTACAAGCACTCTTATTATGTCCTTTAGTGTGTAACCTTACAAGCACTCTTGCCTTGTAGCAAACCTAGCATGGATGTTACTTTCATCTACTTTTTTCAGAATGTGAAGAATGCTGTTTTTTTTTTTTTTTAAAAAATGTGTGCTTTTTTCTAATTGTGGTACCCGGGTATGGCAAAACAAACTGTATTGTCCAAAAATGAAATGACACTTCTCCAACTTTGGGATAATTTCCATTGAGTCATTAAAAAGTGAGCCGCAAGCTACCAAAGTTGCCAACAGCTAAAAATAGTTAATGGCTCCATTTTAATCATAGGTTTTCATTGAAATATTTTGCACAGTGCATGCAGTCACACTTTTTCGTGTAGATATAAGTTAACATTGTGTTAGCACTTCCATTCAATGTCAGATTTCTTCAAAATTCTGCCATAAGTTAGTTGCTATGGTAACCGACCTTACACTATAAAATTTATGTTTAACATCTGCGCTCCTTACCTGTGATCGCCTCTAGAGAGAAACAGAAACAAAAATACACTGAATTCATTATAAAAATGAAATGAAAAATGTTTTATTTAATGGAAAAAATGTTTTTGTTTTTTTTAAACTTTTTTAAATGTATTTATATATGTAATATTTAGTGCAGCCCTAGGCATAGGCCTAGTTGGAATTTTTGGATATATGTCCTTGATTATATTTTTATATGTAAATACATATTGAAATTTAAATAGGAACATAACTCCAACTAGTCCTATACCTTACATATATAACAATACATTTAGAAATTGAAACACTTGTATTGTTTGCAAATTTTAATATCTCAATGGAAAAGAGGCCTCAAGAAGCTTCTTTTTCCTCTTTTACACCTAGTTGAGCAAGCCGTAATGTTTGACATCCTATCAGCAGCTTCCGACAGAGTTTTATTTGTTTGCATGTTCAATAGAAACCGAGTGTAAATTTGCATGTTTCAACTCCTACTATTTTCTATGGGATGTGTCCTTTTTAACAATGGAAAACGCACCATCGGAAATTGTCCACGAGCCTTATGTCTTCTGACAGCAGTTTTTTGTTTTGTTACCTAACAAAAATACAATAACGGCCTAATGAAAACAAGCCCTTTTTGTCTACTACAGTATAAACAAGCAGTCAGATGATTTAAATTTTAGTAGATAAAAGTTATTACCTCTGCCTATGTGCAACCCCTGTCAAATGTTGTCTGTGTCCCATGATCCCACCTACAGTTGTCCAATTATAATCTGTCTCTGATGGTACCTATAGTCATTGAGTCAAATATAATATTTTGGTTGTTTATAAATACATTATAAAATTATTAAATGATAAATAGAAAATTAGATGCATTAAGCAGTTTTAAAGATCCATTTTATATTCTTACTATATGTTCTACACATTCATTCATGTAAATATGATGTTTCCCTGTTAAGTATGTGTATAAAATGTTGTCAGCGTCTCATGGTAACAGAATTATTACAATGATTAAATTTATGTTTTGTTCAATTTTGACTGATTAAAAGCCTATTTCACTAATCCTGGATTATACCACATTTGATGAGTACCGTTCCAGGACAATGAACTGTAAAATCACAAAGAGGTGCCACACAATTGTTATGAGGAAATTGTACTGTAGTAAATAATTAGCTAATGAAACATTCAATAAATATCTGCTTGGAAATAGTATGCATTACATTTTTTAGAAAACATTTATCAATCACCTAACAAATTATATCTGTCTTGCACATTAGAGAAACACTATGTGAAATATTTAGTAACATGCAGATATATCTCTTAAAGGGTTAGAAATCTTTGTCTAAAAATACTTCACAAAAATATATTTTAATTAGAAGAAACATAAATGTAATAAAATATACTACTTTGCCCAGGAAACAAAGCTTCTACATATTGAAAAAATGTGTATATATTTTTGATAAAATAAGCGTCATTGACCACCCATAAAAGTAGAACATTATTAAAATGAATGACCGTTCACCATCCAATCTCTAAGTAGCTGCACCCACTTATTTAGAATATTTATATGCCTCGATCTAGTCACAAATCCCATGCGCATTTATTACATATTGGAATCGTATGCGCCCGACTCGCGAGTTACCAAAATGTTAATCCGAAATATTTGTTTTACCCAAGGATCACATGCGCAAATAACTTGCCGATGTCATAACTGTGCTGCTGATCCCTTTAGTGTTTATTTCTTGCGACCTGATAGTACTGCTAGTATTGGGGTAATACATTTCTCTGCTAGTGGTATTATAACCAATAATAAATAGGATGTGACAAAAGTTTATAATTTACATCCAATTTACAAATGTTTATAATCAGTGCTTAGATAAGAAATAATATGTGCATGCGTTAAGCAAGAAGGACTTCAACTGCTCATGCGTGCCGCCATGATGTTTCTACCTAGGTAGAATATCGTTATAGGGCCTACATAATGAGCAAAATTGTGGGTTTGGCAGAATTAAAATATTTGAAGAAAAATTACAAGCAAACGAAAGAAATGCTTTAATAGGTACAAATTACAAATGTGTTTTATTTTTTACAATGTTTGAAAAGAGGTTTAAATCATTTCTGAGTTTCCTATCCCTTTAAGGTACAAAGGGCAATTACTATTATGCATTTATTCCCCCCTTTCTTCCTTAGGGTGGCTGATCTATATATTGAAAATATGAGTTCAATATGGAAGAAAATTCATTCCTGAGGAATGTCATGAAAATCTACTTGATTAAATGAAAAATTTGATAAATGTTACAATCGGCCTACATAATTGCATGTATGTGATGTTACATGTAGAAAGTGCAAATAAAAATTAATTTTGTAGAGTGACCAAAAATGAATGCTTTTTCCTATGCCTTATTAATAAAACAGTATACTTTATATTGACTGTATATAACTATTGAATAAATATCTCTTAAACAAAATCTATGACTTCAAATGTACTATATGGCCACAAGTATGTGGACACCTGACCATCACACCTATATGAACTTCTTGGACATTCCATTCCAAAACCATGGGCATTAATATGAAATTGCCCCACCCCCCTTGTGGCTATAACAGCTGTCACTCTTCTGAGAAGGGGAAGGTTTTCCACAAGATGTTTGAGTGTGTCTGTCAAAATTTGTGCCCATTAGGTATGGCATTGATGTTGAACAAGAAGATCTGGCTCAAATTTGTCACTCAAATTTATCCCATAGGTGTTCAATGGGGTTGAGGTCAGGGATGTGTGCAGGTCACGTGTCTTCCTTTACACTAAACTCCTTAAACAGTGTCTTCATAAACTTCGCTTTGTCATAGGGCCATAGATATGCTGAAACAGAAAAAAGGCCCTCCCCAAACTGTTGCCACAAAGTTGGAAGCACTCAATTGTTTAAAATACCTTTGCATCCTATAGCATTAAGATGATCTTTCAATAGGACAAAAGGGCATAGCCCCAGAACCATTATTACTCCTCAGCAAATGTTATAGTAGACAATATGCATTCAGGTACGCATTCTCCTGGAATCAACCACACCCACAATTCTTCCATCAGACTGCCAGATAGTGAAATTCAATTCATTACTACACCTGAACATAATAATTAATAGTTGTATACACATACTTTTGGCCATATAGAGTCTCTATAATCAATTTTTAATGTTGTGCTAGGATTGAGCTCACAATTTACAGTGACTCCAAGGTGTATACCCTATATATATTTTTTTAAAACTAGGTGTGTCATCTATTAATACTTCATTGACAAAATAACATTTTTGTATTTTGTTGTCCGTGTGCCAGGACAGTGAAGTGAAGTTTAAACATGTGGATGGGAACACAAACAATGCTAGTTAAATCATTTTCCACAGCAATAATGTGAGAATTTCCTAGACAGGAAAATCATTGAACATTTTGTATGGACTGGAAAACGAAAGTATTGTATAAGTGTACAATTCAGTACAGTTAAAAAAACAACCTATAATTTTAGTTCAAGTTATAAACAATATGCATTTTTGATTGTTTAAACCTATATTATAGTTGCAGACAAATTTGTTTTTGGGATAGGTCACCCAATTGCATGCAGACTATGTAAAGAGGTGGAGCCAACTAGTAGTTTCCCTTATACAAATGGTTGTAAGTGAAGCAGAACTGTGATTAAACAATCCATTACCATCCACACACAAGGACAGCTAGGACAGTATAATTTAACTTTATATGATTCATACCCCCACCAACAATTCTGTGTACATTGTATGACTGTGTTATAGATATGTTTTATATAAATATTTTTATTGAGGCTTGAAATACTTTTTACCTGTGTGCTCTAAACAGAGCTGGGATAGCTCTGATTCACAGTGATTCCACAACATTGGTATTTGTACTGCTTTCCATAAGGATTTACACTGCTGCACTTATTTTAATTCTTTTAAAGTATAAAACTAACAAATTGGAAAAAGTGGTGTAATGGCGCTACTGTGTGCGTGGCTGTAGTACGGAACTATGTTAGGGCTTCTATCTAGAATGTATGACTTACAGTATTAGCAATAACATTAGTAGAACAGATAGATGATAGAGAGATAGAGAGATAGATAGATAAATAGATATATAGTCAGTTTTTTTAGTACCAAACAATAGTTGATTAGTGTTGGTTCATTTTAGTTAAATTATTGAGGTTAAATTACATTAGTCTCCAGAACTGAGTTCAATTATTCACTGCACAGTATCTTGCATTATTTATAGAAAAGGGAGAAGGCGCCAACATAGCGAGATTCTGCAAATATAAGCTAGATATACAATTTTGAATCAAATACACTCACATGTATTCAAGCACTGTAATGTAGTGCAAACTTAGCAGACCGGATCCTAAGCAGACCGTATCCTCTGAGTTGTCCTGTAAACTCTCTCCAGGTATATATGACAGGAAAAACTGCAAAGGAGTGTGTTTCACTCTGATGTGTGCTTTATAAATATAAGAGACAATCCCCACATAGCATACTACTGTATGAATGAAAATATTTGGCTAATAGGTGGATAAATTACACTCACTTGTGGTCTAGCACTGTAATGTAGTACAGACTAGGCAGGCCAGAGCCTCTGAGCTGTCTGGCAAGCTCTCCTCCACGATCAAGTGAAACCAGGTGCTTGCAGAGTTCAGGGTGTGGTTAACAACCACAAAAAAAGTTTGTTATTGTGAATAAAAAAGTGGATCAAAAATAGCAAGTAACTTTGGAACACTTAAAAACAAGTGTTTATTAAACACATAGATAAAATACAGGGACACGTTTCTCAGTAATGTTACTGTTTCCTCAGAACATTGGAATGTTAAATATTTACAGTAAATACATAGTTAAAACATTTATTAAAATGAATATTGCATAAATGTACTTTTACATGTTTTGATCTACTTAACGGCATATATATGTGTACATATGTATTTATGTGTTTATATGTGTATATATGTATTTAAATACATACACACACACATATATATATATATATATATATATATATATACACATATAAAAAATAAATACATATGTATACATATATGGACATTGAAACATCTATATACTGTACATACATATCCATCACCTGTGATCTCATATCTTTAAACCTTTATAACTTGTGTGTGCAATATTTTATTTTTATATTTTTTATTAGATAATGCTATTATGAGTGTAACTTTACCTTGTAATGTATTTTTTATGTGTTTTGTGCAACTTTTTAGTTTCGTGAAACAGTTAACCAGAGCTCTGAGGACGCGGTTATCATTCTAGTCTACATCGCAATTGCACTGTAGCAATTGTATTTACTTTCAACTCATAATACCAGCGGTAAGCCCGACGCACACAAACACTCATGATGAACCCCTTATCGCTCTTGTGCAAATGTTTGTGCTTCCCTCGTAATCTGGCCCTATTTCAGGAATCGGTTGAAATATTAGTTTAAATTATAAGTGATTTTTGTTTTGAAGAAAAAAAAATGTAGTGTGAATTAAAGGACAGTAAAGTCAAAATTAAACTTTCATGACTAAGATAGGGGGTTCAATTTTAAACAACTTTCTAATTTGCTTTTATCATCAAATTTGTTTTGTTCTCTTAGTATTCTTTGTTGAAGGGTAAACCAAGGTAGGTTCATAGACTGATTTCTAAGCTCTTGAAGGCCACCTCTTATCACAGTGCATTTTATTAGCTTTTCACAGCTAGATAGGCTAGTTCATGTGTGGTATATAGATAACATTATGCTCACTCAAGTGGAGTTATGCATGAGTTAGCGCTAATTGGCTGAAATCCAAGTTTGTAAATAGCACTAAGATAAGGGGGTAGTCTGCACAAGGTTATCACAGAGATTAAATATCTATTAATATGACAGTGTTGGGTATGCAAAACCGGGAAATGAGTAATAAAGGGATTATCTATCTTTTTAAACAATAAACATTTTCAAGTAGACTGTCCCTTTAACATTAAGGGCTTCATGTACGAAGCAGAGAAAGCTGCTCCAGAGCCCTTACGGGGCAGGTTCGCATATGCCAGCATGCTTCCCGAAATGTAAGAAGCAGCGGTCATTAGACCACTGCTTTATAAACCCTATGCCACCTCTGAAATGGAGAGGGAAAATCACAGAGAGCTCGCTCACTCTCGGTGATTAACAGCCCCTTCAGTCGCACGATTGGTCACGCGATTGAAGGGGCGGGCATTACACACTGCGATGAGTGTGTAATGATACATATGGGCCAGCGGATCAACAGATCCGCTGCCCGTATGTATCGAAGGTGGGTGGACAGCTTCACAAGTTGAGAAGCTGGCCGCCTGTCTGTTAGTACATGGAGCCCTAAGATTGGAATATATGCTAATTTGGAATAAAATCCAAGAGTGCCAGTTAAAAGAAATATACTGCTTTGCCGCATAACCCACAAAATTTAAATATTTGATAAGCTCAAGTAGTTTTCAGGAGGTTTTCTGAAAGTGTAGACCAGACTGATCAAAAATAAATTTTGTTTATTTGTGCTGTATTCTTATTAGTTTTTTGCCTACAAAATCATTATGTATTAATGATTTTGTTTGAATATTTATTTTTATTATTAGTTATTTTTCTTACTTTCTCAAAGCTTTTTTTAATTAATAGTATTTTAGTTAGTACAGTAATTACTGATCATATTTTCCTCTAATCAGTTTATTGAAAGAGTTGCAAAAAATAAGTGGCTTGTTCGATTTGATGTCCTTTAGTTTTATTGGAAATACAGTAGAAAGCATTGTTATTCTGTAGTTTTCAGGTGGCCTAGCACTATTAAAAAACAAACAATACTTTGAAGGTCAGCAGTATTCTAATCCATTTTAGTTTCTGAGCAGAATGATTTTGAGACATTTCTAATTCAAAAGTGTTTAAGTCTTGGAAACCTCTTCTAACCTCTTTCAAAGGGTATATCTTGGCACATGTTTAGTTCACATATTAAAACAAAATTTAATACCAGTAAAAAATATTGTTTAAATCACACTTTTCTGAATAGTTGCAAACCCTTAAAAAAAATCTTACTTTTAAAGCCTTATAAAATAAAATTTCTTATAGTTTTTTGAAAGGGAGACTCATGATTCAGAAAGAGCATGCAATTTTAAACAACTTTCCAATATACTTCCAATAAAAAATGTGCACAGTTGTTTTATATTTACACTTTTTAAGCAACAAGTCACAGAATATACATATATACATTTGTGATTGGCTGATGACTGTCACATGATGCAGGTAAATAGACATAACTTTGACATTTTTCAGAAAAAAAATCTACAACTCAAGTTCAGACTAAGGGCTAGATTTATCAAGCCCCTACGGCAGCAAGTTCTCACAAGAACTTGCTCGCCGTGATTTATCAAGCAGCGGTCACCAGATCACTGCCTCCCTAAGCTCTTCGCCACCTCTAAGGTGGCGAAATTCAATCTCCTCGGTCGAGTCCGGCAGAGGAGATTGACAGCTCCTGCCCACGCGTGATTGGCTGTGCGTGGGCAGGGGGCGGGATTGCACGCAAGCGCAAAATTGCGCTCATGTGCATTGTTGATTACCTACGGGTAATTTCGCCCTGCCACAGGCGAGCTGAGGCGTGCAGGGGCGCGTATATGTGCCCCTGTACGCTTCAGCTATGATAAATCTAGCCCTAAGTGCACTGTGCAATTGCATTTTCTTGTTATTAAGCAGTTGTTGATTACGCAAATCATCTGTATTAACTACTGGAAAAAAGTAACAATAAAGTAGTACAAATGCCACCCTTCTGATGGACTGGGATGTCATAGAAAAGGCAGCAAAAAAATAGCACAACAAAAGTTGAATACAAAGTTTTATGCAGATCAATCTTTAATGTATAAGAATGAGGTACTTTCTTGGATTGAAAAGGCAAATATAGTTATAAGACTCTACATATGTAAATGTTATGTAAACATTCTCTATCTTTCAGATAATGTAATATAAAAACTATATTTATCACACAATTCTTTGGACTGTATATTTATTTAAAAAAGGACTTCAACACAATAAGGTTGAGAAACAATTTAGAGGAATAGGAAAGTCAAAATTTCATGATTCTGGATAGGAAATGCAATTTTAAGTTACTTTTAAATTCACCAAGAATGTGCACATATCCTACTCTAGTGGGTGCTAGCTGCTGATTGGTGTCTGCACAAAATTGTCTTTTGTGATTGGCTAACTAGATGGGTACAGTCAGCTGTCAGTAATGCAATGATGTTTCTTTAGCAAAGTATAACAAGATAATGAAGCAAATTTGATAATAGAAGTAAATCATTTGTTTAAAATGGTATGTTCTATCTAAATCATGAATTAAAATGGTATGTTCTATCTAAATCATGAATTAAAATGGTATGTTCTATCTAAATCATGAATTAAAATGGTATGTTCTATCTAAATCATGAATTAAAATGGTATGTTCTATCTAAATCATGAATTAAAATGGTATGTTCTATCTAAATCATGAATTAAAATGGTATGTTCTATCTAAATCATGAATTAAAATGGTATGTTCTATCTAAATCATGAATTAAAATGGTATGTTCTATCTAAATCATGAATTAAAATGGTATGTTCTATCTAAATCATGAATTAAAATGGTATGTTCTATCTAAATCATGAATTAAAATGGTATGTTCTATCTAAATCATAAATTAAAATGGTATGTTCTATCTAAATCATGAATTAAAATGTTGGGGTTTTCTCTCCCTCCTCTAATTTGCAAAGCAGCTATACAGACAATACAGACAATTAATGAATGCATGCATTTATATCCCTTGACAAAATGGCATAGATTCAATCTATGGTGATAAAACTCCCAAATCGTTTTGTATATCTATCTATATATCTATCATCTATCTATCTATCTATCTATCTATCTATCTATCTATCTATCTATACAGTATGCAATTGAGCTGCAATATAATATTTGGTATACCATACGGAATTATGCTATGTGGCGCCTTCTCTGCTTCTTTATAGATTATATATATATATATATATATACAGTATATATATATATATATATATATATATATATACCTGTATGTATATATATATATATATATATATATATATATATGTACAGATTAGTGAGAGTTAAGAATATTGAGCGACTAGGTCTAAATGGGAGCATACAGGGAAGCTGCGTCGGCGCCTCTCCCGGCACAAACCCAAACTCGCAGACCAGGCTGCTCATTCCAGGTATACTTATGGACAAAGAAGAATATCCCCTATGGTATGATCCCAGACCAAATAAAATAAAATGTCCACTGTTTAAGGCACAACACAGGCACATAAGTCGAAGTAAAGTGATTGGGCTTTGCTCCTACCACGGACTTTGACTTGTTTCGAACTATTACTGACATTAATTGTTTAGTCAGAAAAATTGTGTTAAAATGTCACTTTGATAGAAATGAAAATATTAATAATGCAGAGTACTCCACAAGTAGTTATCTAGAAAACGAACCAGTTGCTCAGCTGACAAAGCCTAATATCTACAATTTAGATGAATTTTCTATTGCAGATTTACAAACAGCAAATATGCTAGAGGCAATGGCAGCTGAGTCAACGAGGGAGGTTGAGCATATACAAGTACACAAGAAATATAACAAAACCTAGCCGCTCAATATTCTTAACTCTCACTAATCTGTACATATGAACATTTCAAGTGTCTCAGAGAGTTTAAGAGAGCGGAATCAAATAAAAACTTGGCATAAGCGAGGATAACATAAATGTGGTAACTTAAACACATAGAAACAGTTAAGTGTAATTGTTTAAAGAAAGAATATAATGTGGTGAAACAAACACAACATATAATCTGAACAAACATCCACACATCACGGAAAAAGTGGATTCTGGACTGTTACAATTACACTGACTCTGTAATTTGAACATATCCTTGCACAAACTGAATAATAAAACATTATATATAACAAAATGGCACAATCAACAGCACTGGAGGACATCTTTAACAGAAAAATGACTTACCAGGAGCGCAGGGAGGAGTTTACACCTGATCAAGTACAATCAAATGAACTACATTATTTGTTTCTTACAATGGAAAATCTCAGAGTCAAAGAACTCAAATTATGGTATGAACTAATGTATCTTGACAAATATATACAAACAGCCATAATTCCACGAGGGCTATGCTTGAAAAAATTCCCTAATGTGGATAAAGAAGAAGAAAAGGAATTTTTGGATGACTGGCTACAAACGCTGAGTGAATGCTCCTTAAAATTGATGACAAAGCTTAAAGCCAATAGAACTGAGAAAAGAGAAAAAATTCTCTTGGAGATTAAAGAACTACAAAAAAAACTACAACCACTTACTCAACATTAAAAATATGCTACGTTTGATACAGAATTAAAACAACACCTTGATGAGGTTGAACAAAATCTAGTGTCCAGGAAAGATAACAAGATGCTGAGAGATCAATTGGATTACTCCATGAACAAAGTATATAACTGGAATGTAACTGCACAAGGGCTACAGAATAGACATGCAAGTCAAAGCAAGAACAAAAATAAAAACAAAAATAAGCAGCAGCAAAAAAACAAAAAAATAAGAATAAACATAAAGGACAACGACATGAAAATTTTTCAAATAAAGATACAAGAAGAGTGAGTTTTTCAGACTCTAATTTTTCAATTCGCAGTGACACTACTTCCACCCCAAAAGAAGGGACATCGGAGAGCTCAACCAGTTCTGAAAATGAAGAACAGCAAACGGAGCAAAGAGACCCAGGAGCAAGGCCAAAGATAAAAGAACGAAATGAAGCTAAAAGCACACAGAATGAAGAAGAAACCACTCAGGTTTCAAAAAAGTGTATCAAGCCTGCCCAACAAGTAAAGAAAAAGATGTCAACCAGATACGGACAGTAGTCAATTTATCCTCACATTGTCTAACAAGGCCAGAACAACAAGTTCTGGAAAAAGGACTGGGCTTTGCTCCTACCACGGACTTTGACTTGTTTCGAACTATTACTGACATTAATTGTTTAGTCAGAAAAATTGTGTTAAAATGTCACTTTGATAGAAATGAAAATATTAATAATGCAGAGTACTCCACAAGTAGTTATCTAGAAAACGAACCAGTTGCTCAGCTGACAAAGCCTAATATCTACAATTTAGATAAATTTTCTATTGCAGATTTACAAACAGCAAATATGCTAGAGGCAATGGCAGGAGGGAGGTTGAGCATATACAAGTACACAAGAAATATAACAAAACATTAAGATCTAAAAGTACATTCTATCCTATACAATCTAGGAACCAATATATAGATATGTTTCAAGAAAAAACACATAAGGAATTGGTAGATCTATATGAAAAAACGAAAGCCCAACAGAGTAGTAAATGCAAAAGCAAAAAAAATTAACAAGAAAACAACAACTAGCTCTCAAAAATCTACAAAATAATGATTTCATTACTATCACCCCAGCTGATAAGGGTGGTTCTATTGTTTTACAGGATAAACAAGACTATTATGCTGAAGCAATAAAACAGTTAAATGACACCAATACATATACATATACCCTACTCACTAGTGATCCTACCACTAAATACCTAAAACAATTGGGCAAACTTCTAGACTGGGGTAGACATTTGGGCATCTTAGATCAAAAAATGTGTGACTATTTGTATAATCCTACTCCCACTATTGCTAATTTAAGCATTGTACCCAAAATCCACAAACATCCTCTCTCACCACCGGGTAGACCCATAGTATCTGGGGTGGGGTCCCTAGGAGAAAAACTAGGTGAATGGATAGACAATATGCTACAGCCCTTTGTACATACACTTCCAGGATATATCAAAGACACTACACATGTACTACAAAAACTAGAAGATAAAACCTGGGATGAAAATAATATGTGGCTCACTGTAGACGTCTCGTCCCTTTATTCGTGCATACCGCACAAATTAGGGTTGAAAGCAATTGAATACCATCTACTACTGAAAAGCACCTTTCCAGCAGAATTAATTGAATTTATTGTGGAGGCTTTAAACTTTCTGTTAACACACAACTTCTTTATTTTTGACTCTAAGCTATACTTGCAAACATGTGGCACTGCGATGGGGGCAAAATTTGCCCCCTCGTATGCTAACTTGTTTCTAGGCTGGTTTGAAGCCACATATATCTTTGTACAAAGTAATGTATATGGGTGTCACATTGATTTCTATGCCAGATTCATAGATGACCTTCTGTTTATCTGCCGTGGGGGCAGTGAACAATGCAAAGAATTTGTAAAGTATTTAAATAATAACGATTTAAACCTTAGTTTTACTTTTGAAGTTGACAAATGCAAAGTCAATTATTTGGATATCCAGCTAAAGGTAAAAGAGGGATAAATAGTCACTGAACTATATAGAAAAGAAATTTCGGGAAACACCATTTTAAGGGCTGACTCATGTCATCCAGCTCACACGACAAAATCTATACCTAAAGGACAACTAAAAAGAATTAGGAGGATATGTACCAATGATAGTGACTATTTAGACCATTCATTAAACCTAGTTCAAAGACTTACCAACAGGGGATATGATAGAAACAAACTTATGACAGCTAGAGCTGAAATAGCAAAAATTAAGAGACAAGACCTCATCAATAAAACTGATAAAAAAGCCTCTAAAGCACCCACAAATTGGAAGAGTGACAATATAGTCTGTGTGACACAATACAGCAAACAATTCAATCAGATTAAAAATATAGTTAACAACAATTTAAAAATTCTTAAACTAGATGAAAAACTAGATAAATGCCTAAATAATGGGATTAAATTTGTATCAAGGAAAGCTCCAACAATTGGAAGTAAAGTTATCCAATATGTATACAATAATTCTACTATAAGATCTAAAGAAACATGGCTTTCTAAAAAAGTTTTTTTCAAATGTGGTAAACATCCTTGTAATGTATGCCAATATTGTCACCTTGCAAATACGTTCACATCTACATCAAACAATACTATTTACAACATTAAGTACAGACTAGATTGCTGTTCAAAATATGTAGTGTACTTAATAACTTGTCAAATTTTTAGACAACAATATACAGGTTGTAGTAGTCGATTTCTGAAGGACAGAATATGTGAACATCTGACATCACTAGAGAAAGATCCACCCAAAACACCAGTAGCTAAACACTATGCTAACCATCAAGTAACTATTGAAGAAAGCAAAAAAGCATTTAAATTTCAAGCTATTGACTTCATTCCAGCTAATAAGAGAGGAGGGGACAGATTTAGGAAATTGTTGGATAGAGAGGCGAAGTGAATATTTAAACTAGCAACTAAAGAACCAAAAGGAATAAATTCTAGATGGGATCTAGACCTATATCAAGGGAATTAAAATATCATAACATACTACAATATAAATAAAACCAAACAATAAAAAACTGTAACAATATTTGATAATCTGAAGAAATTTATATGTTCCCTAACAATCTGTTTTATTCACTCCTAATTTTCTATATCCACATCTCCTATAGCCATGATTTAAAATATTTAAAATACTAAAATTTTATTACTAATATTAATGAACAAAACTCAGATTTGCAAGTACATTTTCCTATATATAAAAATAGCTCTTAGAAACCTAACGTAGTGAAACAAGTATCTAAAGAAATTTAATACTAAAGAATGATAAGAATAAGGTAGCAAACTAAATAAATAACTTATTGATCAGGTGTAAAGTTCAAAAAACAGTTTTTTTCACACTAAATAAACAACTTTTAATATTGCAAAAATGTAGTGTTGATATAAACCATCAGCTCATAAAACTTAGTTAACCCAGTCATGTAATAACAAAAGCTATTCTGAACTAAGAAAGTATAACGCAACAATTCTCAATAGTGATGAAGGGGTTAATTCTAGGTTTGGTAAGATTTCAGATAAACAAGGAGTCTAAAATAGTCTAAAAATCTATATAGCAAGAGTAAAGAAGTCATAAATATGAAGAAAAAATAATATATATTAATGTACCGTAAAACAATAAAAGATACTAAAAAAGTACCATTGCAGTGAAAATTTAACAGAAGTAATGCATTATAAATTAACTGCTAAAAGTTTTCAGTCTCTTGCCATAGAATTAAACACCTTAGAGCTGTATAGTTTCATAGTTTATTGAGTTTTAATTCAATATTAATTCACTAGAAATATACACGTAATTTGCACGTCTATAAATATATATTTTTTTAACACTTTGTTAACATTTTTTAACACATTTTATCACACTAAATGTATCTAGTTAATTTTGAAAACACAGTTTGTTACTGTGACATCACATCAAGGGAGGAGTTTTTCAGGTTCTTTGGTAACCATTTAAAAGTATGCCAATTACACACACCTCCACATCTTTGACAAAGCGCCAGAAGGGCGTGAAACGCGTCAGATGACGTCACACTCCACACACCTGTGTCTCCTGGTAGTCACAACGCTTTTGTATGCCGAGTGTTTGTCCGACATGCCACAATAAAGGTATGATTGAATCACTTTACTTCGACTTATGTGCCTGTGTTGTGCCTTAAACAGTGGAAATTTTATTTTATTTGGTCTGGGATCATACCATAGGGGATATTCTTCTTTGTCCATATATATATATATATATATATATATATATATATATATATATATATATATATATATATAAAGATCAGTGGAAAAAAAGTTTTTGTCCAATAAAAATGCCCATGACTTTGTTATAAATCACCTTTTAGTTAGGTAATCTTCAAGAAAGGAGAGTTTGTGATCTTTGATTGTAAAGAAAAATAATTAGGAGAGTTGGAAGGGAAGGTGTTTAAAATGAGACAATGAAAGGAGAAAGTCACTTAATTTAGTTTTTTTGAACTGACAATTCAACATAAACCACAAGATTTTATTGGTGTGAAACTGTAAGGTAAATATCTGCCAGTAACACCATTTTCTCTGAAGCATAGAAATTGTCTATCCAGGTTAGGACCCAAAGGTTGAGAATTGGTTCATATGACATACCACAATAGATGAATCCCATGATGGGGCCAGATCCAGAAATGAAGTTGTATAAGCTTAGGGAGTGACGGGACGCAACACTGTCATCTATGACAGCTTCGCGGCCCAGAACTCACCCACCACCACCTATCCACCAACTCCCACCGTTACCTCACCCAAATACACCACCGCCTACCCACCATTGACCATCTGGAGCCCCCTCACCACAGAGGACACCATCAGAATCATATATATATATATATATATATATATATATATAAAGATCAGTGGAAAAAAGTTTTTGTCCAATAAAAATGCCCATGACTTTGTTATAAATCACCTTTTAGTTAGGTAATCTTCAAGAAAGGAGAGTTTGTGATCTTTGATTGTAAAGAAAAATAATTAGGAGAGTTGGAAGGGAAGGTGTTTAAAATGAGACAATGAAAGGAGAAAGTCACTTAATTTAGTTTTTTTGAACTGACAATTCAACACAAACCACAAGATTTTATTGGTGTGAAACTGTAAGGTAAATATCTGCCAGTAACACTATTTTCTCTGAAGCATAGAAATTGTCTATCCAGGTTAGGACCCAAAGGTTGAGAATTGGTTCATATGACATACCACAATAGTTGAATCCCATGATGGGGCCAGATCATGAAATGAAGTTGTATAAGCTTAGGGAGTGACGGGACGCAACACTGTCATCTATGACAGCTTTGCGGCCCAGAACTCACCCACCACCGCCTATCCACCAACTCCCACCGTTACCTCACCCATCACCATCTGGAGCCCCCTCACTACAGAGGACACTATCAGAATCATGTGATTGATCCACTCCGGAGCACCCTCGGACCCATGCCCGCATAACATTTTCAACAAAGCGGGTGACACCATCGCCCCCGAGCTCTGCAGCACCATCAACTGCTCCATCGAAACCGGCACCTTCCTGGATGACTGGAAGCACGCAGAATTAAAACCCGTACTGAAAAAAACCACGGCTGACCCCAATCATCCGAAGAACTACTGCCCAATCTCTTTGCTCCCCTTTGCGGCCAAAGTCATCGAGAAGTCCATCAACGTGCAACTTGTTGACTACATTGAAGACAACCACACCCTGGACCCCTCCCAATCCGGTTTCAGGAGCAACCACAGCACCGAGACCGCACTTCTTGCCGCCACAGATGACATCCTCGCCCTACTCGACTGAGGAGAGACCGCCGCCATCATTCTCCTAGACCTCTAAGCAGCATTCAGCACTTTCTCCCACCTCACCCTCCGCAACCGACTACACTATGCCGGCATACGCGACAAAGCCCTGGAATGGATCACCTCCTTCCTCACCGGCAGAACCCAGAAAGTTAGACTCCCACCATTCACCTCCAAGCCCACATAAATCAACTGTGGTGTACCCGAAGGCTCTTCACTGAGCCCCACCCTATTCACACATAAATCAACTGTGGTGTACCCCAAGGCTCTTCACTGAGCCCCACCCTATTCCCTGGCACCTTCCCAGATGACTGGAAGCACGCAGAATTAAAACCCGTACTGAAAAAAACCATGGCTGACCCCAATCATCTGAAGAACTACCGCCCAATCTCTTTGCTCCCCTTTGCAGCCAAAGTCATCAAGAAGTACATCAACGCGCAACTCGTTGACTACATTGAAGACAACCACCCTATTCAACATCTACATGGCCCCTCTCTCCGCCATCACCCGAAGACATGACCTCAACATCGTCTCCTATGCCGACAACACCCAGCTAATCATATCACTTACCAGTGACCCCCACCACCGCCAAGAGAAATGTCCACAAAGGGCTGACAGCAGTCGCTACCTGGATGAACTACAACTGCCTAAAGCTGAATGCAGACAAGACCGAAGTCCTCCTCCTCGATCCCACCACATCCTCTTGGAATAACTCATGGTGGCCCACAGCCTTTGGACACCCTCCAACCCCCACTGACCATGCACAAAATCTAGGCGTCATCCTGGACTCATCTCTCTCCATGAACTGGCAAATCAACGCCGTCTCTTCTGGATGCTTCCACACACTTCACCTGCTGCGAAAGATCTTCAAATGGATCCCAACCGAAACCAGGAAGACTGTCACTCACGCCCTCGTCAGCAGCCAACTGGACTATGGTAATGCACTCTACACCAGCACCACCATCAAGCTCCAAAAGAGACTACAGCGCATCCAGAACTCCTCGGCCAAACTAATCCTTGACATCCCTCGTCAATGTCACCTGCGGGACCAGCACTGGCTCCCCATCAACAAAAGAATAACCTTCAAGCTTCTCACCCACGCATTCAAGGCCCTCCACAACATCGGTCCCGAATACTTGAACCACCACATTACCTTCTACACCCCCACCAGACAACTTTGATTGGCCGACCAAGCCCTCACTGCCATCCCCCGCATCAGGAAAACCACAGCGGGAGGCAGATCCTTCTCTCACCTGGCAGCCAAGACTTGGAACACCCTCCCGCTGCACCTCAGACAAGCTACCACCCTAACTAAGTTCAGAAAGGACCTCAAGATCTGGCTCTTCGACTGAACTGCAACCCTAAGCGCCTTGAGACCCTTACGGGTGAATATCAATAGATAGATAGATAGGTCAGCAGGAGTCAGCCACGGAACAACTCAAGGATGATCTAGAAGAGTACTCAGAGGCAAGCAGAATTTAGCAACTAGGAGAACATGAACTACTAAATCAGAACCAGAGAGCAGGTCAAAGCAAGGTTACTCTGAGCCAGCAGTTCAATCACAAATTGGAGTAAAGCAGAGGAGTAGTTAAATAAATGGAGATAAGGTCTGAATACAATCAGGATCTATCATATTGCAGCACACCCAGGAGCAGATTCCCATCTATGGGCAATAATTGCCACTTTACATAATTAAATAGAGATAAATGCAGGAAACTGTTGTGACAATAAGGTTACAAATTACACACATCAAAAAACATGCGTAACAACCATAACATCGGTACAGGTGAACAAAACACATTACTAGGAAACCTGCCAAGGCTGACACTGGCCTCCCTTCATAGAAGAAGGTTAGTGAATCTAAAATGTAAGATTAAAAATACCATAATTAAATTATGGTATAAGCACTTTCTGCTCAACCATAAAAGAACAAAAGGTTAATTTAATTTGCTAGTGACTGATTTTTACAAGCTTATAATAACTATAATTTAACTCTATAGAATTCAAGAATGAAATGAAATGTATTTGTGGGAAAATAATCAGCTAATTACTAAGTAACAAAACAATATGAGTTAATTTAACTGAAATGACAAAATAACTAGAGCAATGAAAATATAGTATATCAGATGCACGCAGCTAGCAATGTGCAAATCCTTAAATCACCAAATAATAAAAAATACTGCAG